>NC_092707.1:293457199-293771012 GCF_047496885.1 Scyliorhinus torazame
CTAGTCACATACTATTACAAAACTTAACTCTAATAGAAGGAATGTGTTGAGCCAAATGCAATTGCTTTTTTCCTTCAATATTAGAAATTATAACTAACTTAATGAAGACCAGAGTTGTTGTTATTCTTTCCCCCTTCATAGGGACATAGGAATTAGGAGCTGAAGTAGACAATTCAGTCCTTCGAGCCTGCTCTGCCATCAATCAGATCATGACGGATCTCTTCCTAGTCTCAAATCCATCTCCTACCTGTTCCCCATATCCCTCTAACTCATTCCCACCTGATACATTCCGCCCTAATTTCCTTTGCTGGTGACACCCAGTTTCAACAAGGTTTTAGGATGTACCAAGTTGGAAGCTTGCCCAATCAACCTTGAAGGCTGCAAATTGTGCCTCTGGCACTTGGAAATCAGTACAACAAGGGCTACTTTGGCAGTTGTTCTGTAAATACCTCACTAGTGTATTACCTCTATGCCTGTCTAAAAATCCAATGATGCCTTCCTCTGCCAAATGAAGCTAAGCAGTCACATAATATCAAATGCTGAAGTCCTCTATTGGTCACAGTTTAAAGGGATAATATACAATCAGATAAAACTATGACCTCTTGTTCTAGATTACCCCACATGAGGCAACACTGCTCTACGTCTACTTCGTCCTCTGGCTCATCAACTGAAACGACAAGCAGCCTCACGTGAGATCCCTAGGATACGCAGTGAGGGTAGTCTCCAGGTCAATGCAGCTTTTAGATCTTATTACTGTGACCTATATAAGACAGAACCCCTGCGGATAAATCGATCATGGCTGACCTCTTGGACGATCTGCATATCCCAGCTGTTGGAATGAGTAAGAGTTGTGAATTAGGCTCTCCATTACGCCGGGATGAGATTTTAAAATGTATTAGGCTGCTGTAACCTGGCAAAGCTCCGGGTCTTGGTGGCTTCCCGGTCAAGGTTTGCATCAAATTCCCAGAACAGCTCATACCCTTAATATTGGATATGTTTAATGGTTCACTGTACCGGAGCTCATTGCCTCCGACCCTCACTCAAACCTCAATCTCTTTGTGACTTAAGGGGACAAGGACCCAGCTGAGTGTGGTGCATACTGGCCCATCTCGCTTTTAAACACGGACATTGAGCTGCTGGCTAAGGTCCTGGCACACCAGCTGCAGCCTGGCCTCTCAGGTATAATTCCAGAGGATCAAACAAGCTTTGTGAAGGGCCGACAATTATCAGCCACTAATCGTCACTTTTGAAACGCTATTCTTTCCCCCGCCCCAGAACCCGAGCCTGAGGTTATAGTATCTCTCAATGCTGAAAAAGCATTTGATGGAGTGGAATGGGATTATCTATTCGAGATTCTGGGGAGGTTTGATTCGGTCATAAATTTGCCTCCTGGATTTATCCGTTGTATTGTGCCCCTACTGCCAACGTTCGTACAAACAGTCTCTGCTCAGATTACTTCTTTCCCCACTTCTCTTTGCCTTGGCAATAAAGCCTCTCTATAGTGTTCAGGACCTAATAATAATAATAATCTTTATTGTCACAAGCAGGCTTACATTAACACTGCAATGAAGTTACTGCGAAAATCACCTCGTCGCCACATTGCGGCGCCTGTTCGGGTTCACGGAAGGAGAATTCAGAATGTCCAATTCAGCTAACAGCACGTCTTTCAGGACTTTCTAGTGGGAGGAAACCGGAGCACCCGAAGGAAACCCACACAGACACAAGGAGAACGTGCAGACTCTGCATAGACAGTGACCCAAGCCGGGAATCGAACCTGGGACCCTGGAGCTGTGAAGCAACAGTGCTAACCACTGTGCTACCGTGCCGCCTCTGATCAATGAAGGGGTATTTGTCAGAATGGGGTGGAGCGTCGAGTACCACTTAATGCAGATGATCTACTTCTCTACATAATGGACCCGACTTCCTCCATAGACAGCATAATGAAGACGTTTAATGTGTTTGGTTCCTATAAAGCGAACTTCGGTAAGAGTGAGTGTTTTCTGGTGAATCCCCCGCCAGTAGAAGAGCTCAGTGTAGCTCATTACCTTTTAGTCTTTCCAATATCAGTTTCTGTTATTTGGGGGTCCGAGTGGCTCATAATTGAGCCTCGCTTCATAAATTAAACTACTCAAGCCCGATCAATTATGTCAGAGCGGATCTACCGAGGTGGAACAACTTCCCTCTGCATCTGAAGGGAGGATCCAAAGCATTAAAATGAATGTACTTCCCAGATTTTTATTTTATTTCAATATATCCCTATTGTTTTGCCAAATTCTCTTTTATTAAAGTTAACAAATTGATTTCTACTTTCATTTGGGTGGGTAAGAGTTCCAGAATCCACAGTGTTCTGCTCCAGAGAGACGGGCGGGTGGGAGGCTTGGCTCTCCCAAATGTTCTGTGTTACTATTGGGCTGCCCACATTTTGCAGTGGATTAGTGAACCTGACTCGACTGGGGTAAAATGGAGGCTCACTCATGCATTATCTCTATGCTTAATGCCATAATTACAGCACCTTGCCCTTCTCTCCTGCTAGACTCTCCTCAAATCCGGTGGTGAGCTCCTCCCTCAGGATGGGAAGCAGTTTCAGCAGAACTTTAAACTTTTTGCCCTGTCTTCTTTGTCCCCTATTTGTAACAATCACCTCTGCTGGGACTTCCGGTGGAGGCTATGAAGGAGTAGGTCGCACATTTGGTGGCTCCCGCTCGGGTCGGACCTTTGGACCTTTCCCCCCGATTTTTTGTCGGACTTGATTCGGAAAATTGATGGTGGAGGTAATTGTGGAGTGGATTTCTACATCAGTGCACGGAGAAGCGGACCAGGAGTGCTCACAAAGGACAAAATAGGCGAACAGAGAAGGCTTGGGCTGAGGCTGCAGCGGGAAAAAGTATGGCGGTGGACCGGAGTCCTGGCTTGACGACCCAGCGGTCAACGGAGCAGCTGATGCAGTTTATACAGGAGGGCTTCGCCAAGCAGAAACAGGAATGCTTAGACCCGATTAAAGAATCGATTGCGCGGCTGGAACTTAGACTGGATGTCCAAGAACGGGCGATCCAGAAAATAGAGAAGGCGCTGGCTGAGCAGGACGAACATCAAACTGCGGTGGAGTTGGAGGTGGGGATGCTGAGAGACCAGCAGAAAAGGCTCCTGGAGAAGGTAGAGGACCTAGAGAATAGGTCCCGCCGGCAGAGCTTGAAGATCGTTGGGCTCCCGGAAGGGTCCGAAGGTGGGGGACAACACCCCCCCTCCCCCCCACCACCACCCCCCGAGGACAATGGTGATGAGATTCCACAGGTACTTGGACAAGGAGCGTATTTTACGGTGGGCCAGGCAGACACGGCGTTGTAAATGGGAGACCAGTATCCTACGGATCTATCAGGATCTGAGTGCGGTGGTGGCCAGGAGAAGAGTGGGATTCGATCAGATAAGTCGACCCTTTTTAAGAAAAAGGTGAAGTTTGGACTGCTGTATCCGGCCCGTCTTTGAGTCACGTATGAGGAGCAACATTTTTATTTTGAATCGCCCGAGGAAGTGATGGACTTCGCTAGAAGGAAAGGACTGGTGGCGGAATGAGGTCTTTGAACTTTGCTGCAGTGCTCATGTTAAAAAAGTTTCTTATTTTTTGGACATTATCTGTAATGCCTACTGTATTGATTTGGGGCCTGTTGCAGAGCTGAGTAAGTTAAAGTTTACATTTGCACTGATGGGGGATGGAGGTGTGTTTGGTAGATGTTGGATCTTCTGTTTGATCTTTTCTTTGTTTTTTGTGGTTTTTTTCAGGCAATTGTGTTGGGATTGTTTCTCATTTGAATATGTGTGTGGACGAGCCGGGGTGGGGGGGAGGGAACAATAGGTGGGAGAATGTCTGGCGCCATGGGCGGGGGTCACCAAGCTAGCTGGGTGGGCTAGCTCACAGAAGCACAGTGGGGGATGAGCAGATGTTATGCTTGTTGAAGGGGTTGGTTTACATTGTGCTGTTACTAAGGGGGGGAGGGGGGAAAATGTTCTGCTGACGGGGAGGGACATTTGCTGTGGGACAGAAAGGAGGTCGGGGGCGAAAGCTGCCTGAGGGCGTGCCGGCTGATGCGTGGGGTGTGGGCTGGAGACTGGTCCAAGAAAGGTGATCGCTGATTGGCGAAGGGGGAGGGGTGCAATGAGCCCCCCCAACTAGGCTGATCACATGGAATGTGAGGGTTAAGACGGCACTCGTGTTCGTGCATTTGAGGGGACTGAAGACGGACGTGGTAACGTTACAGGAGACGCACCTTAGAGTAACTGATCAGATTAGATTAAGGAAGGGATGGGTCGGACAGTTTTTTCACTCAGGTCTGGACTCGAAGACTAGAGGGGTCGCGATCCTAATTAATAAGCGGGTGGTGTTTGAGGCGGTATGAATAGTTCCGGATGTGAGAGGTCGGTACATTATGGTCAATGGGAAGCTGGAGGGATTGCCGATGGTACTAGTGAATGTGTACGCACCAAATTGGGATGATGTGGAGTTTATAAAGACGATGTTGGGGAAGATCCCGGACCTGGATTCGCATAAGCTGGTCATGGCAGGGGACTTCAACACAGTTATCGACCCTGAGCTAGACCGGTCAAGCTCAAGGATGGGCAGGGTGGCAGCAATGGCGAAGGAGCTAAAGGGGTTCATGGAGCAAATGTGTGTGGGCGGGGAGAGGGGTGGACCCATGGAGATTTGGGCAGCCGAGAGTGAAGGAATTCTCCTTCTACTCACGTGCATAAAGTGTACTCCAAGATTGTTTTTTTAATTTTGAACAGGGCTCTACTGACAGGGGTAGTGGACACGGGGTATTCGGCGATAACAATCTCAGATCATGCCCCGCACTGGGTTGACCTACAGATTAGCAAGGAGAGTAGCCAGCACCCGCACTGGAGGTTAGACGTGGGACTTTTAGCTGATGAGGAGGTGTGCGGGCGGCTGAGGAAATGAATTCAGAACTACCTGCAAGTCAACGATACGGGTGAAGTTTTGGCGGCTGTGGTCTGGGAGGTGTTGAAGGCGGTGGTTAGAGGGGAGCTGATCTCAATACGGGCCCACAGGGAGAAGGCAGACAGAGCAGAGATGGACCGACTGATAAAGGAGATATTGCAGGTCGACAGGAGGTAAGCGGAGACCCCAGAGGTAGGGCTTCTAAGGGAGCGATGGAGGCTAAAGACGGTGTTTGGCTTGTTAACTACAGGGAGGGTGGCGGAGCAGCTGAGGAAGGCAAGGGGGGTGATCTATGAACATCGGGAGAAGGCCAGCAGAATATTTGCGCAGCAGCTTAGAAAGAGGGAGGCAGCCAGGGAGATAGGGAAAGTAAAGGACGGGAACGGGAACCTGGTCGGAGATTCAGCAGGGGTTAATAAGGTGTTCAAGGAGTTTTACAGTAGGTTGTATGAGTCGGAACCCCCAGGTGGGCCAGGGGGGTGAGGCAGTTTTTAGGGGGGCTGAATCTCCCGAAGGTGGACGGGGGGTTGGTAGAAGCCCCGATCAGGTTGGAGGGTATAGCAGAGGGACTGAAGGCCATGCAGTCAGGTAAAGCCCCGGGGCCGGACGGGTACCCAGTGGAGTTCTATAAAATGTTCTCTGGGATATTGGGGTCGCTGTTGATGTGGACATTCAATGAGGCAAGGGATCGTGGGGTGCTTCCGCCGACGATGTCACAGGCCACTATCTCACTGATCCTGAAGCAGGACAAGGACCTGGAGCTATGCATGTCCTACAGGCCCATATCCCTACTAAATGTGGATGCCAAACTGCTGGCCAAAGTCTTGTCCTCTAGGATTGAAGACTGTGTTCCGGACGTGATTGGGGAGGACCAGACGAGATTTGTTAAGGGTAGGCAGTTGGCGGCCAACGTAAGAAGGTTGTTAAAAGTGATTATGATTCCCCAGAAGGTAGGGATGTGGAGGTAGTGGTCGCAATGGACGCAGAGAAGGCTTTTGATTGGGTGGAATGGGAATATCTGTGGGAGGTTCTGGGACGGTTCGGATTTGGGCAGGGCTTTATTGACTGGGTCAGGCTGCTGTATCAGCCTCCTGTTGCGAGCATACGGATGAACAGGTCAACATCGGACTATTTTAGGCTGCATCGGGGGACGAAACAGGGATGACCCCTCTCCCCACTGCTGTTCATGTTAGCCATAGAGCCGCTGGCAATTGCGCTGAGAGCCTCAAGGGGCTGGAAGGGGCTGGTCCAGGGGGGAATGGAACACAGTCTCGCTTTACGCAGACGACCTGCTCCTGTATGTTTTGGACCCACTAGAGGGGATGGAAGAAATTCTGAGGATTGTGGGGGAATTTGGCCGGTTTTCAGGGTATAAACTAAATATGGGGCAAAGTGAGATGTTTGCGGTCCAGGCAAGGGGACAGGAGAGGTGATTGGGGGAGCTACCGTTTAGGGTGGTAGGGGGAAGCTTTCAATACCTTGGCATCCAGGTGGCGCGGGAATGGGAACAGCTACACAAGTTAAATTTGGCCCGATTAGTAGACCAAATGAAGGATGATTTTCAACGGTGGGATGCGCTCCCTTTGTCACTAGCTGGGAGGGTGCAGACAGTGAAAATGACGGTCCTCCCGAGATTCCTGTTTGTGTTTCAGTGGCTCCCCATCATTATTCCACGGTCCTTCTTTAAACGGGTCAATAAGGTAATCACTGGCTTTGAATGGGCGGGTAAGACCCCGCGAGTAAAAAAGAGGAGCGGAGGTTTGGGGGGGGGGGGGGGGGGGGCTGGTGCTGCCGAACTTTAGTACTTATCATTGGGCGGCGAATATAGCCATGATTAAGAAGTGGGTGGTGGGGGGAGGGTCGGCATGGGAGCGCGTGGAGGCGGCATCATGCAAGGGCACCCATGGTGGTGGCAGCCCTGAGGGTCTGGGGGCAATGGAGGAAGCATCGGTGTGGTTTCCAATCTGCAATAATCACCGGTTTGCCCCGGGAAGGCTGGATGGAGGGGTCCGGAAATGGCAGAGAGCAGGGATTGTGAGGATGGGAGATATGTTTATGGAGGGGAGCTTTTCTAGCTTGAGGTTGCTGGAGGAGAAATTTGGATTGGCGAGGGCAAATGAGTTTAGGTACCCGCAGGTGCAGGACTTCCAGGCAGGTCTTAACCTTCCCGCTCCTACCACCAAGGAGGATACAGGACAAGGTAGTTTCCAGAGTGTGGGTGGGAGAAGAGGGGGTTTCTGACATTTACAAGGAACTCATGGGGTCTGAGGAGACGCAGACCGAGGAGTTGAAACGCAAGTGGGAACAAATGTTAGGAGGAGAGATAGAGGATGGTCCCTGGTCAGACGCGTTGAGCAGAGTCAACACGTCCATAACATGTGCCAGGCTCAGCCTGATACAATTTAAGGTCGTTCACCAGGCTCACATGACAGTGGCCCGGATGAGCAGGTTCTTTGGGGTAGAAGATAGGTGCGCAAGGTTTGCGGGAGGGTCAGCGAACCATGCCCATATGTTCTGGGCATGCCCGAAGCTTAGGGGATTCTGACAGGGATTTGCGGATGTCAGGTCCAAGGTATTAAAAACAAGGGTGGGGCTGAGCCCAGAGGTGGCGATCTTCGGAGTGTCGGAAGATCCGGGAATCCAGGAGGAGAAAGAGGCAGACGTGCTAGCCTTTGCTTCCCTGGTAGCCCAGAGACGGATACCATTAGCTTGGAGGGATGCAAAACCCCCGATGACGGAGACCTGGCTATCGGACATGGCTAGCTTTCTCTGTTTGGAGAAAATCAAGTTCGCCTTGAGAGAGTCACTGTTAGGGTCCGCCCGGAGGTGGCAGCCGTTTGTCAACTTCTTTGGGGAAAATTAATCGTCAGCAGAAGAGGAAGGGGGGTTAGCTTAGTTTAGAGTAGGGGGCTAGTAAAGGTGGGACCTGAAAGGGAGGAAGACGGCTTTTGCACTATTTTTACATTTTCATGTACATTGTTTATTTTGTTGTTGTAAAACCATAAACACTTCAATAAAATGTTTATGAAAAAAACAATCACCTCTGCTTACCTTCTGGTTTGGACCCTTCATTAAATCTTGGAAGGCAAAGGGACTTGAGTATTTTCGGGACCTATTTGTAGAGGGGAGGTTTACCAGTTTTAGAGAGCTGGCTGACAAATTACGGTTGCCCAATTCCAGCCTCTTTTGTTAATTTCAGATTTGTGACTTTTCCCGTAAATATTTTCCTTCCTTTCTTTTGCCCCGCCCTCCTCCTTGCTGAAGAAGGTTTTATTTTTGGCTCAATCTGGCGAGGGGCCTACTTCGGATCGTATGGCCATACTCTCTCTCTTCAGATCCCATCCCCTTGGTGGGGTGAAGGCGAGATGGGAGAGGGAGCTGGGTCCTGTGCTTACTGATGAGGCTTGGAGGGAGGCTCCCTACAGGGTCAACTCCACATCTTCTTGTGCCCGGTTGAGTTTAATCCAGTTCTAAGTATTACACAGAACACACTTGACCAGGGTAAGGATGAGTGGGGCTTTCCCAAACATGGAGGACAAGTGTGATCATTGTTCACTTACGCCAGCTAACCACACACATATATAAGATAACCACACACCTATGGTTTGGTCCTTCCCCAAATTTACCAACTTCTGGATTTCCTTCTTCAACACTATATCGGAGATTCTCCAGGTGGTTCTAGAGCCATGTCCATTGGTAGCCATATTGGGTTCTCAGACTCACCAGCGTTTCACTCTGGGGTAGGGCCAGATGTTGTCGCCTTTGCCTCACTGGAAACCCAGAGGCGAATATTGCTTAGCTGGAGGTCTCCCATCCTGCCCAGTGCTTCTGACTAGCTGGGCAATTTAATGACATTCCTGCACTCAGAAACAATTAAATATACCAGAAGGGGTTCGGTGGGGAAGGTGTAACTTAGATGGAAACCATTTATTTCCTTTTTTAAGGATCTAGACATTGTCAGCTGTGAGGGGGAGTGTCTAAGTTTTAGTTTGTGCTTTTGATTGCCATTTGTTTGGAACATTTTGACATTGTATCCTTACATCTTTGCTTGTTACTTGTTTTTAATATTGTTAGTGTTATTATATAATACTTCAATAAATATTTTTTTTTTAAAGGTGAGAGGACAGGTTGATAAAGTGGTTGATAAAGTGCATAGGATCCTGGGATTTATAATTAAAGGCATAAGTGCAAAAGTAAGGAAACTACAGTGAACCTTTATAAAATACTGGTTTGGCCTCAAATGGAAGATTTGTCTAATTTTAGGCACCACACTTTAGGAAGGATGTGAAGGCTTCAGAGAGAATGGAAAAAAAGATTCCTGAGAATGGTTCCAAGGAAGAGAGACTTCGGTTACAAAGATAGATCAGAGAAGTTGGGTGTGTCTGAAATAAGGTTGATGAGATTCAGACCTGCATGAGTCTTTTGTCAGAATTCAGGGAGTTGAGTATGCTCTGTTTCACCAACACCTGGATAACTTTGAATGTTCCAGGCAATGCAATGGATATTGATAGATTTGATCGACTGCACCAAGATATATCTGTTACAAATTAATCCCGAGGAGGAGGTATATGTATGTATGTGAATAAACGTTGGTGTCAGAATTTTCAGGTTAAGAAGCGTGCATACTTTGCTAACTTCAAATTACTGTACAGGGCTTTTAGACCCTAACTACCACATATATTCAATTAATTACACATTATTTTGATATATATTCCACCAGATGTAAATGTGGCAGCATGAATTGTTTATGAAACAAAGAACAAAACAAAGAACAAAGAACTGTACAGCACAGGAACAGGCCCTTCGGCCCTCCAAGCCCATGCCGACCATGCTGCCCGACTAAACGACAATCTTCTACACTTCCTGGGTCCGTATCCCTCTATTCCCATCCTATTCATGTATTTGTCAAGATGCCCCTTAAATGTCACTATCGTCCCTGCTTCCACCACCTCCTCCGGTAGCGAGTTCCAGGCACCCACTACCATCTGTGTAAAAAACTTGCCTCGTACATCTACTCTAAACCTTGCCCCTCTAACCTTAAACCTATGCCCCCTAGTAATTGACCCCTCTACCCTGGGGAAAAGCCTCTGACTATCCACTCTGTCTATGCCCCTCATAATTTTGTTGACCGCTCCTCATAGCTAATGCCCTCCATACCAAGCAACATTCTGGTAAATCTCTTCTGCACCCTCTCTAAAGCCTCCACATCCCTCTGAATTGAACACGATACTCCAAGTGTGGCCTAACTAAGGGTCTATACAGCTGCAACATGACTTGCCAATTCTTATACTCAATGCCCCAGCCAATGAAGGCAAGCATGCCGTATGCCTTCTTGACTACCTTCTCCACCTGTGTTGCCCCTTTCAGTGACCTGTGGACCTGTACACCTAGATCTCTCTGACTTTCAATACTCTTGAGGGTTCTACCATTCACTGTATATTCCCTACCTGCATTAGACCTTCCAAAATGCATTACCTCACATTTGTCCGGATTAAACTCCATCTGCCATCTCTCCGCCCAAGTCTCCAAACAATCTAAATCCTGCTGTATCCTCTGACAGTCCTCATCGCTATCCGCAATTCCACTAACCTTTGTGTCGTCTGCAAACTTACTAATCAGACCAGTTACAAATTCCTCCAAATCATTTAGATATACTACAAACAGCAAAGGTCCCAGCACTGATCCCTGTGGAACACCACTGGTCACAGCCCTCCAATTAGAAAAGCATCCTTCCATTGCTACTCTCTGCCTTCTATGACCTAGCCAGTTCTGTATCCACCTTGCCAGCTCACCCCTGATCCCGTGTCACTTCACCTTTTGTACTGGTCTACCATGAGGGACCTTGTCAAAGGCCTTACTGAAGTCCATGTAGACAACATCCACTGCCCTACAGGCATTAATCATCTTTGTGACCTCCTCGAAAAACTCTATCAAGTTAGTGAGACATGACCTCCCCTTCACAAAACCATGCTGCCTCTCACTAATACGTCCATTTGCTTCCAAATGGGAGTAGATCCTGTCTCGAAGAATTCTCTCCAGTAATTTCCCTACCACTGAAGTAAGGCTCACCGGCCTGTAGTTCCCTGGATTATCCTTGCTACCCTTCTTAAACAGAGGAACAACATTGGCTATTCTCCAGGCCTCCGGGACATCACCTGAAGACAGTGAGGATCCAAAGATTTCTGTGAAGGCCTCAGTAACTTCCTCTCCAGCCTCCTTCAGTATTCTGGGGTAGATCCCATCAGGCCCTGGGGACTTATCTACCTTAATATTTTTTAGGACGCCCAACACCTCGTCTTTTTGGATCTTAATGTGACCCAGGCTATCTACACACCCTTCTCCAGACTCAACAACTACCAATTCCTTCATTTAGTACCTCGCCCATTTCCTCTGGCTCCACACATAGATTCCCTTGCCTATCCTTCAGTGGGCCAACCCTTTCCCTGGCTACCCTCTTGCTTTTTATGTACGTGTAAAAAGCCTTGGGATTTTCCTTAACCCTATTTGCCAATGACTTTTCGTAACCCCTTCTAGCCCTCCTGACTCCTTGCTTAAGTTCCTTCCTACTTTCCTTATGTTCCACACAGGCTTCGTCTGTTCCCAGCCTTTTAGCCCTGACAAATGCCTCCTTTTTCTTTTTGACGAGGCCTACAATATCTCTCGTTATCCAAGGTTCCCGAAAATTGCCGTATTTATCCTTCTTCCTCACAGGAACATGCCAGTCCTGAATTCCTTTCAACTGACACTTAATATTTTTTAAGCCTCCCACATGTCAGATGTTGATTTGCCCTCAAACATCCGCCCCCAATCTAGGTTCTTCGGTTCCCGCCTAATATTGTTATAATTAGCCTTCCCCCAATTTAGCACATTCACCCTCGGACCACTCTTATCCTTGTCCACCAGCACTTTAAAACTTACTGAATTGTGGTCACTGTTCCTGAAATGCTCCCCTACTGAAACTTCTACCACCTGGCCGGGCTCATTCCCCAAGACCAGGTCCAGTACCACCCCTTCCCTAGTTGGACTGTCTACATATTGTTTTAAGAATCCCTCCTGGATGCTCCTTACAATCTCTGCCCCGTCTAAGCCCCTGGCCCTAAGTGAGTCCCAGTCAATATTGGGGAAGTTGAAGTCTCCCATCACCACAACCCTGTTGTTTTTACTCTTTTCCAAAATCTGTCTACCTATCTGCTCCTCTATCTCCCGCTGGCTGTTGGGAGGTCTGTAGTAAACCCCCAACATTGTGACTGCACCCTTCTTATTCCTGATCTCTACCCATATTGCCTCACTGCCCTCTGAGGTGTCCTCCCGTAGTACAGCTGTGATATCCTCCCTAACCAATAGCGCAACTCCGCCAACCCTTTTACATCCCCCTCTATCCCGCCTGAAACATCTAAATCCTGGATCGTTTAGCTGGATCCTGCCCTTCCCTCAACCAGGTCTCTGTAATGGCAACAACATCATAGTTCCAAGTACTAATCCCAGCTCTAAGTTCATCTGCCTTACCCGTAATACTTCTTGCATTAAAACATATGCACTTCAGGCCACCAGACCCACTGTGTTCAGCAACTTCTCCCTGTCCGCTCTGCCTCAGAGCCACACTTTCCCTATTCCCTAGTTCTCCCTCAATGCTCTCACCTTCTGACCTATTGCTCACATGCCTACCCCCCTGGCATACTAGTTTAAACCCTCCCGTGTGACACTAGCAAACCTCACGGCCAGGATATTTATGCCTCTCCAGTTTAGATGCAACCCGTCCTTATATAGGTCACACCTGCCCCGGAAGAGCTCCCATTGGTCCAGATAACGGAAACCCTCCCTCCTACACCAGCTGTTTAGCCACGTGTTTAGCTGCTCTATCTTCCTATTTCTAGCCTCACTGGCACGTGGCACAGGGAGTAATCCTGAGATTACAACCCTAGAGGTCCTGTCTTTTAACTTTCTGCCTAGCCCCCTGAACTCCTGCTGCAGGACCTCATGCCCCTTCCTGCCTATGTCGTTAGTACCAATATGTACAACGACCTCTGCCTGTTTGCCCTCCCCCTTCAGGATGCCCTCTACCCGTTTGGAGACATCCTGGACCCTGGCACCAGACCATCCTGGAGTCTCTTTCACGTCCACAGAAGAGCCTATCTGTGCCCCTGACTATAGAGTCCCCTATTACTATTGCTCTTCTGCGCTTTGACCCTCCCATCTGAACATCAGAGCCAGCCGCGGTGCCACTGCTCTGGCTGCTGCTGTTTTCCCCTGATAGGCTATCCCCCCCGACAGTATCCAAAGGGGTATACCTGTTCGAGAGGGGGACAACCACAGGGGATTCCTGCACTGACTGCTTGCCCGTTCTGGTGGTCACTCATTTCTCTGCCTGCACCTTGGGTGTGACCACATTTATATAACTGCAATCTATGACGCTTTCCGCCACCTGCATGCTCCTAAGTGCATCCAATTGCTGCTCCAACCAAACCATGCGGTCTGTGAGGAGCTCCAGTTGGGTGCACATTCGCCAGATGAAGCCATCCGGGATGCTGGAATCCTCCCGGGCCTGCCATATCTCATAGTCAGAGCACTGCACCCCTCTAACTGACATTGCATCAATTAATTAGTAAATTAAAGTTAAAAGTTAAAATTTTTAAAAATAAAAAAGTTACTGTTAACTATCTGTTTCCTAGCACTAGATTTCTACTATAAATGTGAAAGCTAAATATAGTACTCTCCGATCTCTGGTTTCGATACCCCTCTAAATTATAATTAAGTAATTATGTTTAATTAGTTACCAATGCTTAATTTTTTAAATTTAGTGTAGATTCCCACCCAGCCACTCAGGTCACAGCTTTTCTGTGATGTCACATCTGTCTGTCTTTTATACAGACTTTAGGATGACTCACACTACTTAAACTTCAAAGAGAAGAATACAATGTGTACCTTTGTGCCCCTAAACAGGCCTCAGGTGACTGCCAGATAACTGCCTCTCAGCAATTAGGCAGGGGGCAGCTTCAGCCAATTAGACACTAATCTACACTGCACTTTTAACTGAAAAACAACAGAATTAGATTTATCACTTACCTTTCCTGGTTACCTCACTGCACCAAATTACCAAGTTTCAAATTCTCACTCTGTCTGTGTCTCACTCACTCAGGCTGTGTCTCCTTGACCAGGCCAAGAAATGGCCTCTCCTTATCCAGGTTCACCCAAGTTGATATCGACCACTATACTTGACTTTGATGGGCACTCTCTGCAACAGATGTGTTGACAAAACAACAATAATTTTGATCCATTCTATGATTTGACCAGGGATTGAAAATTCAGATCATAATGTGCATTTCCTCCCTAAATATCGACAGAGACTGAAAACAGTAAAATCTGTCAGAAAAGTGGTTCAAGTTTGGGATAACAATTCAAGATCTGCAAGTTCGCTTTGACAACATGAACTGGGATCTATTTCTGGAGAATGAAGGCATGAAAAGAGCACAATATCAAAAATGATATCATCATCATCTTCTGTGAACAACTTGATGTTCAAAATGAAATGCTTAAGATCTATTCAAAAGAGAAATGTTGGATTACAAAGGACAGGAAGGAAAGCCAAATTGCATTACACGTCAGGGATCAAGACAAGCTTGATTAAGTAAAAATCAAGGTGAGAAAGGGAATTGAATGTGAAAGAAGCGTATAGAGATAAAACTGTTTTCGGACAAGTAATCCCACATTGCAAAGGAGAAATGGGCCCTTTTCTATCCACAGATAATCCTTGTGATATTGCAAATTCATTGAACTGATTTTTAAGCCGGTTTGAAAATTAATTTAAGGAACACAGCACAATGGAACAGTGGTTAGCACTGCTGCCTCACAGCACCAGGGACCCGGATTCAATTCCAGCCTCGGGTGTGGAGTTTGCACATTCTCCCCGTGTCTGCGTGGGTTTCCTCCGGGTGCTCTGGTTTCCTCCCACAGTCAAAGGTGTGCAGGTTAGGTGGATTGGCTATGCTGAAATTGCTCCTTACTGTCCAAAGATGTGCAGGTTAGGTGGATTGGCCATGATCAATGCACAAGGTTACGGGTATAGGGCCTCTTTCAGAGTGTCAGTGCAGACTCGATGGGCTGAATGGCCTCTTTCTCCACTTTAGGGATTCTATGTGATTCTGCAGCTGGTTCACTTCATGACCTTGAAGGATCTGGTGTTACTGTCAACAAATTGGGGGTAGAGGAGCAATTAAACTGGGTAAATCCACAGAACGCACATTGAGCAGATCAGATCAGTGCTGTTTAGTTGGCAGCTCCTTTCTCTGGTCTTCCAGAAATTGTTCCATACACATACTGTTCTTTGCTGTTGGATATCAAATATCACTGTTAGGGCCTGCAATGAAGTCCTGCTTTGGACTGCAGCAGAGTTTTTCAGTTGCAGTTTTATGATGGAGGGAATTTAAGGGTTAATTTCTATCTAAAGTCTAGTCTTTCTTTAATTTACTATATGTTGCTGGTTGGGTCGGAAGAAGGTGAGTTTTTGGCCAGCGTTAAAACAGGTTTTCTACAAGCTCTGCTTGTAGTTACAACTAGTTAATTAGATAACTGGCTGAGACAGGTTTTCGGAGGCTAGATTCAGAGAGTATGAAAGCAGGCCACCTTACAGTGCTGAATCTGTCTGCATTGGAGAGCTGCTTTGGGCTGCAGTAGAATGCTTAACTTGGAGTTTCATGACTGATGGAGTCCGGTGAGGAGGGATCAAGGTGATGTTATGATTCCCCGGGCAAACGCGCGGTCAATTCCAGCCCCACTTGTCACGGAGTCACAACACAATTAATTAACCAATAATTCTTAGAAAAATACCACTAGGCTGCCCAATAACAGCAGTCACCAGGTTTGTAAGTTGAAACACATTTATTGTTTATTTTCAACAAGGACTGTCATGAAATATGCAGTAAATACAACTGTTTGACGACAAGCTAATACCTACAATCCACTTTGACTGTCCCACTGTAGCCACCTGGGTTGGCCAACTCCCGATGTAAAATGGAGAACAGCAAAGGCTTCAGGGAAATTCAGCCAACACAGGCAGAAACCAGCAGGAGAAGAGAAGAGAAGTGAAAGAAGAAGAACCATGAGGACATCCTCCGCGTTGCTCATCATTATCCTGGACATTTGGCTGCGCGCGAACGCGAACCCCCTGACCTCAACTCCCCCAGCCGTTAATGATTCACCTCCCCACAGTACCCAGAGCCCAGTCACAAGCGACACCACACCATCTTGATGTGACAGGTTTATAACCTGGAACTCCCTGTCCTACGTGATAGAATCCCTATTGGTATTGGCGATACTCTGCTGCATCGTGCAGACTATTCGTCTGAGAAAATGGAGAAGGAGAGCCTACCGCGCTCGCACCCCGGTATACAGGATAAGATCCCCTATTTTCGGATATGACCAGACCCCCGACCCCCGCAATCTATAATAAAGAGCATTTGTCTGCGATTTGTTGTAAATAAAGAAATGTTCATGAGCAATTGTACAATCCTGAGCTTGACTGCCAAGCCAGAAAATGTGTATAAAACTGCTATGGTTTTGTTTGTATGGTTTAGGAAGTTAGTGTGATGAAATGTTTGAGTGAGTGTAGTATATTAAGGATAGTTAGAGGTTCCCATTTTCTTGTTTTGTAATGCATGGCCCTGTTTGACATAGCGCCCCTCAGAATTGTCAGTTAAAAACCTTTTGCATAGTTATGGTCAGCGTAGAGGCCATAGAAGAGTGCTCGCCGGGTCAGGGAATGAAATCCAACACAGTTATGTGATCCTTCACGCTTCGCGTTAGGATCACAAGGAGGGTCTGTAGCCACCTGGGTTGGCCAACTCCCGATGTAAAATGGAGAACAGCAAAGGCTGCAGGGAAATTCAGCCAACACAGGCAGAAACCAGCAGGTGCAAGTTACTGTGTATTAAACTCTGCAAAAGCCCAGACAGCATCGATACAAGCAGCCATCTGCATAATAATGTAGCAGCCATCTACATACTAATAAGCGATCCCCGGGAACAATAGCAACATTTGGGACAAACAAAACTAAGCCAGACTCCCCGGCGCCAGCAGGAGCCAACACAAAAGAGGTTAACGGACACCTCAAGACCGCCCATCGATCAGGGAACCGCTCCAGTATTGGAGAAATCGAACCAAGCGATTGGAACGAAGTCCAATCACTTGGAACCAGGTACAGGGTCCGCCCCAAAAGGCGGGAAGCCCCTGGGGACTGTAAAGTTAAGCCCCCAAGTTCAAATCCTTCTTCTTGAACAGGTCACTCAGCAACGCGAACCAACCTTTACCGTGACCGGTTCAACTGCCGCCGATATCCAGTAAGTCTTAAGTCAACGCTCGCTACGAGATAGGCGCTCCTAGCTACCAATCCGTACCAATTTCGAATCCCGCAGACTCAGAACCTGAACGAGAGGCCATTTGTTCCCCTGACCTGGTGGGCCAGTCCGAAGCTAAGTATAGGCCTGTTAGTCGTAGAAGTAGCTTAGATGTAGAATTTGTGCATGAATAGCGATTACTGTGTATAATAAATGTGCTTTGATTTGAATCTTACTAATCGGTGTATTGAGTTATTGATCATTACTTGAACTTGAACCTCGTGGCGGTATCATAAAGATACCTGGTGACTCGAGAGCAAAGGTTATAAAACAGAGCCAATTGAACCAACCAAAAGTTAGCAACACAACCCTCTATCCACACACACAAGGCTAGGCCATAGAAGGCAGAGAGTAGCAATGGAAGGATGCTTTTCTAATTGGAGGGCTGTGACCAGTGGTGTTCCACAGGGATCAGTGCTGGACCTTTGCTCTTTGTAGTATATATAAATGATTTGGAGGAAAAAGTAACTGGTCTGATTAGTAAGTTTGCAGACGACACAAAGGTTAGTGGAATTGCGGATAGCGATGAGGACTGTCGGAGGATACAGCAGGATTTAGATTGTTTGGAGACATGGGCGGAGAGATGGCAGATGGAGTTTAATCCGGACAAATGTGAGGTAATGCATTTTGGAAGGTCTAATGCAGGTAGGGAATATACAGTGAATGGTAGAATCCTCAAGTGTATTGAAAGTCAAAGAGATCTAGGAGTACAGGTCCACAGGTCATTGAAAGGGGCAACACAGGTGGAGAAGGTAGTCAAGAAGGCATCTAATCAAACGAGAACATGCTCAGACCTGTTGCTCCCGGGGTCAAAGACCATAAAATCCACTGGAAAGACCTCTAGAGGCCTAATGGCAGCTAGGGATATCACGCAGTGTCGGGAGCATCTCCTGTGCCCACATCCTTTGGGACTCCTCCAATCGGCTATGCACTCACTGGAATGTCGCTGACATCCTCTCCTGAAACTCATGGCCATGTTATAGCATCTGCATAAGCTCCAGGATAACCTTGTCCAGAGGTTCGGCATCTGATTAGGACTCAACTGAGTCCTGGAATTCAGCAGATCTCCGACTCCTGACTCCCTTGGATGTTCCTGCCTCCACCTGGTGTGCATCAGGAACTGTGTGGTGCTCACCAGATTGTGCCCAGGATGCCTGTCCACTAATGTTGCCCACCGAGGCGTGTGTCTCTGCTGGTGGAAGGTGGAGGTGATAGCTGTGGCGCATCTATGGTGACATGCTCTGAGCTCTCCTACGAAGTGTTCTCTCCAGATGGCCCAGCCCCACCAGAAGGAGATTCTGCAAGACAATGGACGTGTGGTCAGTGAGGGGGAAGGATCATTTGTCTGACATGAACAACTCAGTTAAGGCAGGTCACCTGGGTGAAGGAGCAGTGGATCCTCACCTCTGTGATGCAGGCCAACCTCGCTGTCAGTGACTGCTCTCTCCTCAGTAAACCCTGCCATCTCCAGGGCCTGTTCCTCAGAGGGTTGTGAAGACTTGGATCTCTGGTATTCTACTCCCCCCCCCCCCTCCCCCCCAGCACCATCTTTGCCCTTTCCCACTTATTATCTGATATCTTCTCCTGTGGGGAGAAAGAGAGGGCTTTGTGAGCCATGCGCTTGATGAGGGATATCTATAGCAGGTGGTATGTGTGCACACTGCAACTGGACATGAAGTGGTTGGGTTGGTGGGTGTCGGGGTTGCTGAGGAGCAAGCACAAAGATCGGCTGTGGGGAGGGTGTGAGGTCTCAGCCAGTGATTTGGGGGGAGGGGGCGTTGGAAATCTGAGGGGTGGCTGGCGGAACTGATGCCAGGAGAGAGGTGGTAACTTACCCTTGCAGCTCGGTGGAGGGAGGCCGGTGGTATTCTTCTGACATTGGATGGCGGTTCTCCTGGTCATGCTGCCCACACTGACAGCTACTGCCCTGCCTCTCAGGTGGCATTGTTGACCCTGCTGCTGGTCCTCAGATACCCCTCGGGAAGCCTTGTGAGGTTCCCATCTGCACTGCCATGCTTGTGCATTGACTGGGATCAAGTGGTGAGGGAACACTTAAAAGCAACTCCCCCTTGTTAGCAGCCAAATGCTGAGGTGGGAGTCTGGCGAATCAGACGGTGAGAAGCTCATAGGGGCTCATTTCGGCACTAAGTGCCATTAAATACAGGCCGCGATCTCGCCAATGTCGAGAAGCACCCCGCCAATTACACCCAAAATGACACTTAGACCTTTTCCCTTTAAACCGTGCCCTACATTTATGTATTAAATGCCATCAAATCCTTCAATTCTCAGCCTTGATTTCGTGGTGCTGCTTTCAGCTCTCAATCAGAAGTTTCATGTTGTTGTCAAGGGTTGGGATTCTCCAGCCCTGTCTTGGTGGGCCCCACCGCGGGAGACTCTGCTGCCCAGCCAAAGGTCCATTGACTTCCAGCGGGACTGGATGATCCCAGTGCTGGGTGGGGCCAGAAAATCCTGTCCAAGGTCTCAAGTGCACAGTCTGGGATGGCACTTCAGCACAGTGCTGAGGGAATGCTGCACTGTCGGAGCTGCTTGATGTATTTACCTAACCCCTGTCTGCTGGGTTTAGCAAAGCAAACGTGGCACTACTTGAAGAAGAACAAGGGAGTTCTCCCAGCCAACGCTTATCCCTTAATCAACACTTCCAGAGAAAGATTAACCGGCAGGTCATACTAATGCTGTTACTTGTAGTGATCTCTGTAGGTGCGTGCACACAAGGGGTTAATGGGTAAATGGCAGCACCACATGATCACTAGAGGGCTGGACCAACAGGGGTATAAAAAGCAGCCACATGGGGTCTCTCTCCCTCTCTCTCGTGGGTGCACTGTGAATAGGGTAACATCAGAATCACATAGATAGTTAGTGTAGTTACGTTTAGTTATTATTGTTAAATCTTGTTAACCAATTCCTAGTTTCCATGTTAAGGTAAAGAACGCATGCATTAATAGTTATAGTTACTCAATAAATCTTTGTTGTTACTGGACGAGTTTGAGTCTTCTTCAACAAGATTCGGAGGACCTCGCCATCAACCAAGGATTGAGTAACACGTGTTATCGACCACGCAGGTAACACAACAGTGCTGAGGGAATGCTGCACTGTCGGAGCTGCTTGGTGTATTTACCTAACCCCTGTCTGCTGGGTTTAGCAAAGCAAACGTGGCACTACTTGAAGAAGAACAAGGGAGTGCTCCCAGCCAACGCTTATCCCTTAATCTTCCAGAGAAAGATTAACCGGCAGGTCATCCTAATGCTGTTACTCAGCCTTCACTGTGCACAAATTAGCTGCAATATTTGCTGGTATATCAGCAAGGACTACATCTCAAAACTCATTGGCTATGAAGCACTTTGGGATGCCCTAAGGATATGAAAAGCATTACATAAATGCAGGGGTATTTTTCCAAATAACTGGATTCTTACGCATTAGCAAAAACAGCAATAAATAAAAGGTAAAATGTCTTATTGGATTAGCAGTGATTCTTGTTAAAATTGCTAGCATTCACTGCAAAGCCTTATGTTCACTTGAAGAAATCCAGGTTAGGTAACGGTTGGCTGGAAGAAAAATAAATGAATGTGTTTGTTTTTCAGCTTTCCTTTCATTCCCCCAGACCAAAGGCAGTGCAGGAAAGTTCCACAGATGCCAGGAGTGTTTGAATCTCTCGCCATGTGACTAACCTTTAATTATGAGCACAGGCAGTGCAGGGAGGAATTGGCTAACTCATGAAAATGCGCCTGGGGAAATTGCAGTCTGCAATTAACCGTAAATTCATACTCTTAATTGATTTTTGCATATATCCAGCACTCCCTGCTCTGTTCATTGGCTGTAAGCATCCACAGGCATCCCTATACCTTGAGTAGTTACCGCCACTTAACAGCCTGCACTTTTTTTAAAAAGTGGCAATAAATGGTGTGAGTTTCTTGAAAACGAAATAAGAGCTGTAATAATTTGACCGATGGCTAGATATCTGAGGGCACCAAAATATTCAGGCAATCCACTAGCAGCCTTGGTGAAAGAGATGGAAAGAAGGATCCACAGAGGGACAGGAGACCATTCAGAAGGCAGTGGAAAGAATTAGTGCTGGTTGTCAATGTTGGTTGTTGAGCATAGATGCATTGCAAGAAGTTTAGTGATCACACACAAGTTATCAAGATAAATGATTTCAACTTCAAATGCCTTCTTATCTACTGCACAAATATCCTAATCCACTGCTCAATTCACCATGCCCACATCACTCAACTACCAAAAACAACTATCACCTTTACATTTATATGCTTTAACTTACGCTCACCATGGTTATCACTTTTGCAAACTTCACATCCACAACTCACAGCTTGCATACACTGGCAGCTGTTCAACAATAGCAGCCGCATCACTAAAACATGTTACAAACACTCACTGACATGCCTCTGTCTTTCTTGCAGGAGAACTTGATGCATAACAGCATGCGGCAGGAAAGACCTGGAGAATGTGGAAAGGATAGCACAGCACTCAGATGAAGGTCTGGGTTATCCGTTTTTGGGACTATGTCCCCACACGGTCGTGAAAACAGTGGTCTTTTACGGCAGGAGAACTGGCGTCAAAAGGCCACAGATTCCCCATTTTGCAGGGGGCGAGCAGGCAGCTGTGGCAGAGCTCGCAACTCCAGCTGCCGATATGGCCCCCCACACTTCCGGGTCAGAGGCCGCACATGTGCATGGCGGCAGCCTCCAGTGGCCACGCTGTGCTTAATGGTGGACTCTGCCTGCAAACCTGTGCCACCGAAATAGTGCCCTGCATCGGCCGCTCGCCTGACCCGGGCTGCCCGCACACATAGCCCCTAGTCCCAAATGAAGCCCTCCCTGCTCTCCGATCGGCCCCCCCCACCCCCCCCTCCACCAACTTTGGCGGCCCCGGACTGAGTCCGCAGCTGCCACAGGAGGTTCCCAAATGGCAGGACCAGATTAGAACCACGCCGTCGGGAATACGGCCGTTCGGGGACAGAGAATCACAGGGTGAGCCTCAGACAATAGCCTGAGGCGGTGGATATTCGGCGCGGAGTACTCCCCGAGTACGCCTCTTTTTGGGGGGCAGAGAACGTGGAACCAGAGCCAGGCCCCATTCTGTGCGGGAAAACGGGTTCTCCCCCCGCCGCCGAACGTGATTTTGGCGTCAGGGTGCGGGGAATCCAGCCCGAGAACTTTGGTGGACCAGTACGTGGAAGAAGGCTAATGCATGTACATAAGCAAATACCTGGTGCACTGGAAAGCCGACAAGAAAGTCTGCTCTCAATACCAAAAAGCACGGAGGAGTACAGCACCAACTTGGAACACAGAACATGAAACCCATCTTTTCAAACATTAAAGTGGTGATCAAGTCCACTTGCAAACTCAACAATGGTGCAGCCAGAATGTAAAACCCAGTGGCCTGAATTTGGCGCAAATAGTGTGCGTGTGGTCAGCAGGCCCTAAAGTGGATGCGATATCCACTGCCCGCGATTGCAACCCAACGCGATTTCATGCTGGCTGGCCAATTAAGGTCTAGCCAGGAACACTGCTGCCACATAGGGAGATTGTATGTACCAGATCCCTCCTCAGAGGGAGGGTTAAAACTACACAGGCCACTTCCTGAAGGCTGCCAGAAGTTGGTGAGGAGCTTCAAGAAGAAAGAGACTTGATGCTTTTTTAGTTAGCAGGAGCTATGGTGTCCATGTCAGGTGGGAGGGAAATTCCAGTTGGCATTTTGCCCCCTAGGCCACTAATGATTGCTTGCATGGTCTCGTAGTGGCAGAGTGCGCAGGGCTCCTGCAATCAAAGACTGCTGAAAGTCAGGACCTTGCTGAATCTGAGTCAGATGAAGAGCCTCTGGAGTAATCCATCAGGCACTGATGCTGGATATCCAGTGGATGCGCTGCAAGATCTGGCGAAGATCCCTGCAGGGCTGCAAGCCACAGCTTCTGTCTTGGAGGAGTCGATGTGCTGTGTTGATCCGGAGCCCCGAGTTCACAGCCTCCTCCATAGCGACAGTGGCGACTCTCATGGAGAGGCAGCTCCTGGAACAGAATCAGAGCTTTCTGGGGATGTGCTCAAATCTGCAAGCCCACACACTGGCAGTAACCACAGCAGGTCACTGCCAGTGTGAGAGATGGATAAGGCACTTAGTCTCTCTGTTAGGTGTCTATCCATCAATGGTGAGCAAGGAGGTTCAAACAAACGTCATGCTGGAGGATGAGGTTGCATCTGTGG
Source organism: Scyliorhinus torazame (assembly GCF_047496885.1). Lineage (NCBI taxonomy): Eukaryota > Metazoa > Chordata > Chondrichthyes > Carcharhiniformes > Scyliorhinidae > Scyliorhinus > Scyliorhinus torazame. Next base: position 293,480,773 of record NC_092707.1, read on the forward strand.
GCTCCTCTCATCCAGACAAAGGCAGCTGCTCCTCCAGCCCTCTCCCGGTGCCCAGCACATCTGGTGAGGCCACAATGACTGAGGAGCCCTGCCATGGCGCTGGACACTCCGTCCCAGGTGGCGACTGTAAGGCTCCGCCAGCCAGAAGATGTCTGCCAAGGTTATCCAGGACAGGACAGCACAGTCAGCAGGATGCCGCCAATGCCACTGCCAGCGAGGGTGTGTGGGGAAGCGGTAGGGGTGGGGGGAAGCGGTAGGGGTGGGGGGGGGGGGGGGGCGGGGAGGGCACTGTAAACATGAGAGCGGTTGTCATGGGTGATATAACCTCAGGATGTTTTGTGTAAACGGGATCACCATATAAAGATTTCATTGTGTGTCAAGGCCTAATGTGCTTCATGTTTTTTATTGGTGTTGGGCATGGGAGTGGCTTGTGTTAGTCAGGAAGGGCCGCAAACTTTCTGTCAGAGGTGGTGCCTTGACATGAGGGTAACAGGATGGCCTCATCAGGAATGGTCGGTAAGGAGGAGTCACCCTTACCCTCATTTACAAGCCATACCTTGGAAGCCTAGCTGGAAGAACAGAGAATCAAGATGCCCCTGATCTTCCTGCCTGCCATAAGGCTCTTCACTTCTGCACCCACGTCCTCACCCTGGGTCTCCTCTGATTCCTCATCAGTCCCATCACTTGAGTCATCCTCTGTGGCTTGTGGAGCTACCTTGTTGTCTTCATCCACCAATGTGTCCCCCCTCGACAGAGTCAGAATGCGTAGTGCACAGGAGATAATGACAAAAAGCAAGGTACACTCTGGAGGACATTGCAGTGTTCCCCCTGATCGGGCCGGGTCTCAGGTCTGGGTGGCATCATGAACCACCATTTCAGAGAACAGCCTTTGTCGCCCAGGAGCCAACCATCCAACTGCACTAGAGTGGGGAAGAGCCTTGGCACCTATGAGTGCCGCAAGATGTACCCATCACAGCAGCTGCCAGGTACCTGATGCTAACCTACAAATTCTGTGTCCTGTCGTCGCAAACAATCTGAACGTTCATGGAGAGGAAGCCATTCTGTTGACAAAGGCACCTGGCTCAACCACTGGTGCCTTTATAGCCACATGCCTTCAACTTGTGATTCCCTGGAAGAGCAGCTATTGAACCCAGTCCAGTCCATGGCTACAGAGCAGAACTGCCACATTCTGCGAGAAATCAAAGTGTGACATCCAAAAAGTAAATAAGAGATTGATTGGTGAATATTTTGCTCATTTATTTTCAAAACCCAAGTCATTTAACAGTAATTGTATTGGTTGTAGTAAGGTTTACTAACAGTAATTGGGTTATTGGGAATGACAGTGTTTATTAACAACAAAATAATTAGGAATAAATGAATTAACACATAATACAGATGGCAAGGCAAGGTGATGTGTTGTGATTGCAGAATGTACTCACTCCCGTCTGTTGTGATTGCAGAATGTGAGCTTTCTGCGCTCTGATATGATCCAGGGAAAGCACTTCTACAGTGAGTGTTTACATCTCGAGGAGCTTCGGCTCAGAGTCATTGAGCGGGAGGCAGATCTGCAGATACTGCGATGCATCAGGATGGGGAAAGATTACCTGAGCACTTTGTATCAGGAGGCAATCATGCCCATTAGAATAGAGCCTTCTGATTGTGCCAATGGTCAGGGACAGGATGGTGTGATTGTGAGGTATGGGGACCCAGAAGGAAGATGTGGAGGAGCCTCAGCCTTTGCAATTGTCCAATAGCTTTGAGGTCCTTGCAGTCTGTGTGGATGAGAGTGGTGGCTGCAGTGTGGATGAGCAAATTGACCATGGCACAATTTTACAGGAAGCCAATCACATGTGGAGAGTTAGTAGGAATGTAGTGCTGTTTGAGGACAGTATAGTCATGAATATTGACGCAGTTCTTCACAACCAAGGGCAGGAGCTGTGTAGCCTGCTTGGTGCTTGACTTCAGTTCACCTGCTTTGGACTGGAGAGTAACTTGCAGTGGGAGGGGGAGGATCCAGTGGTCATGGTCCACTTAGGTACCAACGACATAAGTAGAACTAGGAAAGAGGTTTTGCTGAGAGAGTATGAGCAGCTAAGGGGCTAAATTAAAAAGCACAATATCAAGGGTAATAATCTCTGGATTACAACCTGAGCCACGACCAAATTGATATTGGGTAAATCAGATTATGGAGCTAAATGCATGGCTCCAAGATTGGTGTGGGACATACAGGTTTCTATTCATGAAACACTGGCACCAGTACTGGAGAAAATGGGAGCTATACTGCCGGATGGTCTTCACCTGAGCCATGCTAGAACGGTGAGTTGTGTAACCAGGGCAGTGGAGAGGGCTTTAACCTAAATAGTGGGGGTGAGGCAGCAAGTTTGGGAAGATGTGATAAATTAAATAGAAAATGTAAAAAGACAGAACAAAAGCTTTGCATTTGAATGTACTTAACATTTGTTAAAAAAAAACAGATGAACTGACAGCACAAAGATAAATAAGTATATATGAGCTGATAGCCATGACTGCAGGATAGCAAAGAGCTGAATATTCAAGGTACGAGACATTTAGCAAGGACAAACAAATGTGGAAGGGTAGCTCAGTTAATTAAGGATGACATTGGTACAATAGAGAGAGATGACTTCAGTTTTGGAGATCAAGATGTAGAATCAGTTTGGGGAGCGATGAGAAATAGTAAAGGTAAGAAGTCACTTGTTGGAGTGGTTTACCAGCCCCTAACTAACCACATCGTAGGACAGGATATTTCCCGGACGGGAGAGACAACAGGGACACACGGTAGGGTAAAAATGAACGGCTGGTTTATTATGGTATACACAAAATCACAAAAACTACTACCCCACCCCCAATTACCGGGAGAGCTCATACTCAGCTGTGTAAGGGGGGAAACGTATGGAGCACAGTTCTTGGCTCCCAACACAAGTAACTTCCATCAAAGGTTAAGTGCTATCTTGCAAGCTCAGGCTGCTGCCTTCAGCTCAGAAATTGCAGCGAGGCATCAAATGAGCATTGCACGCTCACTGCTGTCATAATAAGCCTGTCTGCATGGTGCCGATGAATGTTTTTGCTAAGCTGCACATGGACACAGACCATGCAGCAATCTGGATAGTCCAGCACAGACTGCTCACAAGTTATTCTCTTTAAGATACTGTGTGAGCGCGTCCACACAACAAAAGTAACACAATCACGCATTGAAATAAACTGCATGAAACAGAGAAAGTTTAGAGAGAACATTGATGCTGGTGGTGTGCTTACAGATATAAACCCCTGGGGCTGGTTTAGCACAGTGGGCTAAACAGCTGGCTTGTAATGCAGAACAAGGCCAGCAGCGCGGGTTCAAGTCCCGTACCGGCCTCCCCAAACAGGCACCGAAATGTGACGACTAGGGACTTTTCACAGTAACTTTACTGAAACCTTCTTGTGACAATAAGCTATTATTATTATTATTACCTTTCTTTTCATCTCAAACACAAGCCTTAGGAGACCATGGCTGCCTTGAGCAATGGGCGTTAGAGAGCCAGATGTCTCTCCTCGTGTCAGCTGGCTATTTACCATGAGAGGATCGCCGCTCAATTTCATCTGAACAATTATATTCCGTTTGAAGTGCATTGATGCCTACAGTTAATGAACTTTAAATGGATTCGGCCCAGTGGCACAGCTCAGGAATTGGCAGTGATTCTGATTTTCTGCTGAAGTAGCACAGCGTTTTGAAGCTGATGTTTTCATTTCCCAGCCACACAATGGACCTGTTATACTGCAGCTTTTCTGCCAATTGGATTTGATAACTACTTTGTTCAACAAATTGATGATTAAGTTTCCTTGTTGCTGAATGTGCACCAATCTTTATTGAAGTGTGCTATGTCGGTCTGCTTATTCAGAAGACAAGATTCTGCCTCTGGAGTCTTGAACCCAAGGTTGGACTCATTTCTCTTTGACAAAGGGTCATCCAGACTCGAAACGTTAGCTCCCTTCTCTCACCACAGATGCTGTCAGATCTGCTGAGATTGTCCAGTATTTTCTGTTTTTAATTCAGGTTCCAGCATCCGCAGTAATTTGCTTTTATCTTGGAATCATTTCTAGATGCCGGGTGCACACTAAGTTGGGGGGGTAGGGGGTGATGTTCAATAGTCAAGCCCACAACTCTCCTCACTATCAGTTGCTAATTGGATGTAGGCTGAATAGGGCAGCCCAAATGGCACAGGTTGTGGGAAGGAAATGGGGCTTGTAAAGAACAGGCCTGATTTAAAGACATAATGGCAGCTATCATTGTAGCAATTATTTTGACTTCCATAGAAACTCAAAGTCAGTAGGAGGAGAGGCAGAGACCTCGCAACTGGGGCAAGAGTGCCTGATGGTTCACAGATAAAACCCTTGAGGCAGCGCCCACAGTACAGGAGGGCACCGGACGGGGGCCGGTGGGTACTGCTGGCATGAGTAGCGCCAGCCACCAGTATCCCAGACAGCATGGGTGGGCGTTAGGGCCCAAGGCTCCTGCAGTGCCAGGCACCAGCAGGGCCAGGGGTGGTGGGTGTGGTAATGGGGGGGTGGGGTGGGAACAAGAGGGGGCTGGGTCTATAGTGTAGACTGGGGCCATGTAGCCTGGTGGACCTGGTTGGGCATGGGGGTGTCATGATATGCAGACATGCAGATAACGATATACAGACAGGCAGCTAATGAACACAGAGAACAGGACATGACCAATGAGCAGGCAGGACACTCAGGGGTGGTATCTCACTATAAAAGGCACGAGGCACTCACACTCCGCCTCTTTCCACTGATGAACATCTACAGAGTGAGTCAGGGTGTATGTACAGTATCACACCTCCAGCACGTGGCTAAGAGCTAGTCTGGTTCAGTCAGACAGAGTAACCACACTTAGGTTAGCAGAGAGTCGAACTCACAGAGAACTGTGCTACTGGTTCAATAAATCAGATTGAACTAACTTCAAGGTCTAGAGTGTCTTTTGGTTAAAGCTGCATCCAGTTGCAGCCTGTGTTATCCCAGAGTACATAACACATCAGGGGGTATGCACCATACTAACATGTCTGACTTACATCCCTTGCAGACAATGGATATTGGAATTCAGTCAGGAATGGTGGCCTTCCTGCTAGATGCCGCAGCCCAGGGGGATGCACTGCGGCTGTATGAGCTGGAGCTACTCGGAGTGGACCCTGCAGCTGCGGAGCCAGCCCTAGAGGAACAAGAGGCAGGATGCCTGGGCAGTGGAGTTCACCGCCATCGCCGAGATGCCCCAGATCCAGGGGGTGATTGACTGGATATATGTCGCCCTACGAGCACGGCCCATGATAGACCAATCTTAACAAACTGAAAGGGGTACCATTCGATGAACGTGCAGCTGGCATGTGACAATGAAATGCACAGCATGCTCATCTGCGCCCGATACCCGGGCAGTGTCCATGACCCCTTAATCCTGGCACACTCGACAGTTCCTGACCACTTTGAGGCACATACCTGACTAAGGGGTTGGCTCCTGGGCGAAAGGGGTTATCGGCTGCGGGATGTGGCTGATGACGCCTATCCATGGGCTACAGACCAATGCAGAGATTCGCTACAACGATGCCCATGCTACAACCAGGGGCGTGATAGAACGGTGCTTTGGCATCTTGAAGATGTAGGTCAGGTGCCTGGACCGCTCTGGAGCGGCCCTCCAGTATAGCGTTAGGAGGGTCTCACGACAATATTGTGGTGGCCTGCTGCTTCCTCCACAACACCAGGTAGCAGAGGGGCGACGAGGAGAAGGATGCACGCCACGCATCATCCGATGAGAATGGGCAGGGCATGGGGCCCAGGTAGGCACAGGAGGCCACACAAACTGTGTGCCATGGCCGAAGTGCATGGGATACTCTAATCGCCTCCAGGTTGCCAACTGGAGGGCATTTGCAGCGGCACACACACCGCAGGCCACCCCCACAGCATCCCACCCCCGCCACTGGCTGACCACCCCATTCCCATGACCCCCCCCCCCCACTCCACCCCCACCTTGCAGCCACCCTCCATGATTCCTACCTGACTCATTATAGGGTGCGGGCCCTGGGTTGGCAGAAACAGTGGATCTGATCCATGGGAAGGAGGATGATGACATCCCGCTCTGCGATACGCTCTGGTGCTCTGTACCGTTTGACAACATCTGGCTCCTACTCACGGTAACACTTCCCACCGTCCACCTAGGTGATCCCTGCATGTGAGCTGGTCATTCCATCTCACGGTGCCACGAACCCTTGGCTGGCAGCGGGGGTTGAGATGGGGAGGGATGGGCGTGGGGTGCCAGAATGGTGAGCATTGGCTGAGCTGGGGACCCTGGCCCATGCAACCCCCAACTTTTGTCCATCACCCCCCTCCCCCAGTCGCCCCCAGTACCCCCTCTGTAGCCAGCCCATCCATCACGCCCTTCTGACAGAGCACCGAGGCAGGTTGAAATGTTGTGAACATGTGTTTCTTCAAGCCTAGGTGGATCCCCAAGTTGTACATCAGGAGTGGAGGCAGTCTGCTGCTGCGATTCCCGCCCTGTGACCTGGGTCCCCTTTGGCAGCCGTCTTCTGGAGTGACCAGGCCTGGATGGGCCCGGCTGCTGCTTGGGCAACCTGGGTGGCATGGTGCCACCCTGTTCTGTCAGGTTGCCCATCAGATTAGCCAGGGACAGGAGGGCGGAGTGGGGGTGTCTGAGGCACTGTGTTTTCCGGCACCTCCCCTGCAGGAGCCATTGGAATGGGCCCCATCACCTCCTCCTCTTTCGGGGTGCCCGATGGCCCCCGGTCTACTCCCTGGGACAGGAGTCTGGGTGGAGCTAACCCCGAGGCTGCCCCACCACCAGGCACTGCCAATCCTGGAGGCCCGCTCCCGTCCCGACCAGGGTCTTGATGCCCAGGCCCTGGAGCTCTGGGACTGCACCACATCACGCTGTTACTGTGCCATCACCTTTTGGGTCTGTGCCACATCAGCCAGTGACAGCGCCACCTCCCTCTGGGTCTACAACATGTCAGCCAATGCCTGGGCAATGCCACTGATGCCCTCAGCTATGGCACCATTTGGTCCCGCCCATCCTGACGCCGACATCTCGCGGGACTTGGGTGAATCCCACGCAACGAGGTCGGTGGATTACACCCAGAAGGTCAGAAGTGGGGTTGTTCGCTGATGAGTGCACAATGTTTAACACGATTCACGACTCCTCTGGTTCTGAAGCAGACCATGTCCATACTGCAAGCTTTGGACAATGTTCAGGCTTGGGCTGATAAGTGCAAGTGATATTCATGCCACATAAGTACCAAGCAATGATCATCTCCAACATAGAAAATCTAACCACCTCCACTTGACATTCAATGGCATTCATTGGCATTACCATCACTGAATTCCCCACTATCAACATCCTGGGGATTACCATTGGGCAGAAACTGAACTGGATTAGCAATATAAATACTGTGGCTACAACTGCAGGCCAGAGGCTGTGAATTCTGGGGCGGGTAACTCAACTTCAGATTCCTTAAAGCTTATCCACCTGCACAATTCAGGAATTTGATGGAATACTCTCTGATGTGTTGGGTGTTCTGGATCACATACAGGTCACCAACACTTGAAGTAGTGCAACACTATTTTAAAAAGGTTAACTATTTAAACATACTTGAACTGTGGGTAAATACGATACCAGCTTTAACTAAAGACCTTTGCCTTGTCCTAACCAGTTGATGCACTCAGCACATGGTGAATGTCTATGTTGCAGGCTGTGAGCTCTGTGCTCCTAGCTAGCTGCTACTCGAACGAGCAGGAACTCTGATGTCCCCTGGCTTGAGAGTGCGTGTGCTCTCACTGGTGATTGGCTGCGGTGTTGTGTATGTTGATTGGTCCCACTGTGTGTCCATCAGTGTGTGTCTGCACCATGATATACTGGTGTATATTATGACAACCCCCCTTTTATATAAAAAAAATGTGCCTTCGTGACAATAAATAGTGTGTGGTGAATGTTCCTGACAACGTGTGTGCGAAATATTTACAGGACTGTGTACATAAAACTAAGCTATTTACATGGGAAGGTGCCTGGTGCAGAAAAAAACAGTGTGTCACACAACTAACGAGATGAACACTATATACAAACCACTTGAACAATTAAACGGAAGTACAGAACAGACCAGGGTGTCCATTAGTGCAAAGTTCACAAATTAAGTCTCTGAGGTGGGCGACGAATTCTGGCTGACCGCCTCAAGGGTGGGTCAGGAGCCACCAGCTGAGGAGCGGGCTGGACTGCATCAGAGTGAGGAGGATGCAGAGTAACCGGAATATCTGCATAGTCCAGGTCAGGGTCAACAGGAGGGTGTGGCACTAGCGGAGGATCACGTAACGAGGGCTGTCAGAGGATACAGCAGGACTTAGATTGTTTGGAGACTTGGGCGGAGAGATGGCAGATGGAGTTTAATCCGGACAAATGTGAGGTAATGCATTTTGGAAGGTCTAATGCAGGTAGGGAATACACAGTGAATGGTAGAATCCTCAAGAGTATTGAAAGTCAAAGAGATCTAGGAGTACAGGTCCACAGGTCACTGAAAGGGGCAACACAGGTGGAGAAGGTAGTCAAGAAGGCATACGGCATGCTTGCCTTCATTGGCCAGGGCATTGAGTATAAGAATTGGCAAGTCATGTTGCAGCTGTATAGAACCTTAGTTAGGCCACACTTGGAGTATAGTGTTCAATTCTGGTCGCCACACTACCAGAAGGGTGTGGAGGCTTTAGAGAGGGTGCAGAAGAGATTTACCAGAATGTTGCCTGGTATGGAGGGCATTAGCTATGAGGAGAGGTTGAATAAACTCGGTTTGTTCTCACTGGAACGAAGGAGATTGAGGGGCGACCTGATAGAGGTCTACAAAATTATGAGGGGCATAGACAGAGTGGATAGTCAGAGGCTTTTCCCCGGGGTAGAGGGGTCAATTACTAGGGGGCATAGGTTTAAGGTGAGAGGGGCAAGGTTTAGAGTAGATGTACGAGGCAAGTTTTTTACGCAGAGGGTAGTGGGTGCCTGGAACTCGCTGCCGGAGGAGGTGGTGGAAGCAGGGACGATAGTGACATTTAAGGGGCATCTTGACAAATACATGATTAGGATGGGAATAGAGGGATACGGACCCAGGAAGTGTAGAAGATTGTAGTTTCGTCGGGCAGCATGGTCGGCACGGGCTTGGAGGGCCGAAGGGCCTGTTCCTGTGCTGTACATTTCTTTGTTCTTTGTTCTTTGAGCGCAGAACGAGACGAAGGGCACGTCGATTACGGCGCAGAATGGAACCATCCGGTAGACGAACCAGGAACAAGCGGGGAGCCACCTGCCGAAGAACCACAGCAGTTGCAGACCAGCCACCATCCGGAAGATGGATGCAGACGTTGTCATCTGGAGCCAGAGCAGGAAGATCAGCTGCACGGGAGTCATGAGCCGCCTTGTGCCGTGCACGAGACAGTTGCATTCGTTGAAGGACCGGAACGTGGTCGAGGTCTGGGACGTGAATGGACGGCACCGTCGTCCTGAGGGTGCGACCCATGAGCAGCTGGGCTGGCGACAGGCCAGTGGACAGTGGGGCCAAGCGATAGGCCAGCAGGGTGAGGTAGAAGTCGGAGCCCGCATCGGCAGCCTTGCAGAGGAGCCGTTTGAATATGTGGATGCCCTTCTCCGCTTTGCCATTGGATTGGGGGTACAGGGGACTGGATGTCACATGCACAAAGTTGTACCTCCTGGCAAAGTTGGACCATTCCTGGCTTGCGAAGCAGGGGCCATTGTCCGACATCACAGTGAGTGGGATGCCGTGTCGAGCAAAGGTGTCCTTACAGCCACGGATGACTGCAGACGATGTGATGTCGTGCAAACGTACCACCTCCGGGTAGTTTGAAAAATAGTCTACAATCAGAACATAGTCCCTGCCCAGCGCGTGGAACAGGTCGATGTCGACCTTGGACCAAGGGGACGTGACCAACTCATGGGGCTGCAGGGTCTCACATGGTTGGGCCGGCTGGAACCACTGACAAGTGGGGCAGTTGAGCACTGTGTTGGCGATGTAGTCATTGATGCCGGGCCAGTACACTGCCTCTCGGGCCCGTCGGCGGCACTTCTCCACGCCAAGATGGCCCTCGTGTAGCTGTTCCAAAACGAGCTGGCGCATGCTGTGCAGGATAACAATGCAGTCCAGCTTCAGGAGGACACCATCGTCTACCGCCGGATCGTCTCTGATGTTGTAGAACTGCAGGCATTGGCCCTTGAGCCACCCATCTGTTAGGTAACGCATGACACACTGTAGCAGGGGGTCAGCCCCTGTCTCACAACGAATTTGGACGAGGCGTTCATCCGTGGCCGGTAGTTTGGAGGCCACAAAGGCCACATGGGCGTCAACCTGGCAGACAAATCCCGTTGGGTCACACGGGGTGTTGACTGCCCTGGACAGAGCGTCGGCTATGATCAGGTCTTTGCCCGGGGTGTATACGAGCTGAAAATCGTATCGCCGGAGTTTGAGCAGAATGCGCTGGAGGCGAGGCGTCATGTCGTTCAAGTCTTTTTGTATTATATTGACCAGCGGACTCGACGGTGAATTGGGGAAGGCCGTACACATAATCATGAAATTTGACGACACCGGTCAACAGGCCCAGCCACTCCTTTTCTATCTGCGCGTAGCGCTGTTCCGTGGGGTCATGGCGCGTGACGCATATGCAACGGGGACCCATGATGAGGCCTCATCGCGTTGCAGGAGCACTGCCCCAATGCCAGATTGGCTGGCATCGGTCGAAATCTTTGTCTCTTTCGCTAGATCAAAAAAGGCCAATACCGGGGCCGTGGTAAGTTTGGTTTTAAGTTCTCTGCATTCGCGCTCGTGGGCAGGAAGCCATTGGAAGTCTGTCGTCTTCCTGACCAGGTTCCTGAGAGCTGTGGTATGAGAGGCGAGGTTAGGGATGAACTTCCCCAGGAAGTTGACCATGCCCAGAAATCGGAGGACCGCCTTCTTGTCCTCAGGCTTGTTCATGGCTGTGATGGCAGCCACCTTGTCCGCATCCGGCCGCACACCCAACTGGGAGATGTGGTCCCCATGGAACTTGAGTTCCGTCTGGCGAAGGAGCATTTGGCTCTGTTGAGGCGTAGGCCCTGCTCCCGTATGCGTTTGAACACGCGCTGGAAACGACTGATATGCTCCTGCGGGGTGGTGGACCAAATAATTATGTCGTCAACATAGACACGAACACCTTCAATGCCTTCCATCATTTGTTCCATGATCCTGTGGAATACGTCTGACGTCGATATGATCCCAAACGGCATCCTGTTGTAACAATATCTGCCAAAAGGGGTGTTAAAGGTACACAGTTTCCTGCTGGATCTGTCTAGTTGAATTTGCCAGAATCCTTTCGAGGTGTCAAGTTTGGTGACGAGCTTGGCCCGAGCCATCTCGCACGTGATCTCTTCGCGCTTGGGGATTGGGTAATGCTCCCTCATTATGTTGCGATTCAGATCCTTTGGATCAATGCAGATTCTGAGCTCACCGGAAGGCTTCTTTACGCACACCATGGAACTGACCCAGTCAGTTGGTTCCGTAACTCTGGAGATCACTCCTTGGTCTTGGAGGTCCTGCAGCTGCTGCTTGAGGCGGTCCTTGAGGGGTGCTGGGACTCTGCGAGGTGCATGCACCACAGGCGTGGCGTTCTGTTTGAGTATGATCTTGTAAGTATATGGGAGCGTGCCCATGCCTTCGAAGATGTCGCGGTGCTGGTCGATGATGGCGTTGAGTTGCGTCCTGAAGTCAGCATCCTGGAAGGCAGACATGTCATCAGGAGAGAGAGAGAGCACTCTTTGACGAAGTTTAGCAATTTGCACGCCTGTGCGCCAAGCAGAGAATCCTTCAAGGAGCCCACGATCTCGAAAGGAAGGATGGCTTTTCGTGACTTGTGCGTCACTTCGAGTTGGCATGAGCCGGTAGCAGGAATGATGTTGCCATTGTAGTCCAATAGCTGGCAGGCCGATGGGAGAATGGTTGGTTTGACACGAAGGCTTTGGAAAGCAGACCACCCCATGAGATTGGCGGAGGCACCAGTGTCCAGGCGGAATCATATTTGGGACCGGTTGACCGTCAGGGTGACACACCACTCATCGTCTGGATCGATGCTGTATACCGACAGCGGCTGGTGTCTTTGCTTCGGGGACAGCCTGTTTTTCGTTACGACACCGACTCAAAAAGGCGCCTTCGGGTCCTCGGTGTCACTGCTGTGTGGGAGGTCGGACTCGGTTACCGTGGGTTGAATTGCCCGAACATTCCTGCGAGGCTGGCTGAAGCGATATGAATTGGAAGGCTGAGCTGCTCGACAGCAGGCAGCATAGTGGCTAAGTGTTCCACATCGTAGGCATTGTCGAGATTTTGCGGGGCATTGCCGCTTTAAATGGGCGGAGCCACCACGCATGCGCAGTGTGGTCCTGCGTGGTGCGCGCCTGCGCATTATGTTCCTCCATGTCGCATTCCTCTCGTTTGGTGCATACAAGCGCGGAAGTCCGCGTAAAGCGCGCAAAATGGCCACCCTCATCCAGGCTGAGGCCCTGGAGGTGTTCAATCACTTGGACCCGTTCCGCCTCATGGGGACCTTGCCGCGCCGTTTCAGCCGCTTGTATATGGGAGTACCGACTGGTGGCATTTTCATGTAGGACACAGGTCTCGATGGCGGTCGCTAGGGTGAGTTGCTTTACTTTGAGGAGGGGGTCCGACTGAACACCGAAAACGATCTGGTAGCGTATCATGGAGTCGGAGGTGGGCCCGTAGCTGCAAGATTGCGCACGGATGCGGAGGTGCGTTAAAAAGGATTGGAAAGGTTCGTCCTTACCCTGCAAATGCTGCTGGAACACGTAGCATTCAAAACTTTCATTCACCTCTACACTGCAGCGAGTTTCAAATTTGAGGAGAACCGTCTTGAACTTCGTCTTGTCTTCGTCATCTGCAAAGGTGAGAGAGTTGAAAATGTGGATGGCATGGTCCCCGGCCGTGGAGAGGAGAAGAACAATCTTTCTGGTGTCCGAGGCGCCCTCCCTGTCCGTGGCTTCGAGGTAGAGCTGGAAGCGCTGTTTGAAAATCTTCCAGTTGGCCCTGAGGTTGCCGGCGATGCGGAGCGGCGGCGGCGGGCTGATGTTGTCCATGTTGCAGGATGATGGAATGCTGGCGGAAGGCAGATCACTTGCAGGTAGGTCTAAGAAGTGCTAGTATGCAACCACACCTGGTATCATGATGTGTTGGGTGTTCTGGATCACATACAGGTCACCAACACTTGAAGTAGTGCAACACTATTTTATTAAAAGGTTAACTATTTAAACATACTTGAACTGTGGGTAAATACGATACCAGCTTTAACTAAAGACCTTTGCCTTGTCCTAACCAGTTGATGCACTCAGCACATGGTGAATGTCTGTGTTGCAGGCTGTGAGCTCTGTGCTCCTAGCTAGCTGCTACTCGAATGAGCGGGAACTCTGATGTCCCCTGTCTTTATAGTGCGTGTGCTCTCACTGGTGATTGGCTGCGGTGTTGTGTATGTTGATTGGTCCCACTGTGTGTCCATCAGTGTATGTCTGCACCATTATATACTGGAGTATATTATGACACTCTCCACCTGCCTGAATGAATGCAGCTCCAACAACACTCAAGAAGCCCAGCACATAGTGCCCTCTTGATTGGCACCCTATCCACCATCTTAAACATTAATTCCCTCCACCACTGACACACTCTAACAGCAATGTACACCATCTACATGATGCAGTGCAGCAATTCTGTAAGACTCCTTCGATAGTATCTTCCAAACCATGACTTCTACCATCTAGAAGGACAGGCACGAAAGGCATGGAGACACCACCATCTGCAAGTTCCACTGCAAGTCACTCACCGTCCTGACTTGGAAATATATCTCTGTTCATTCAGTCGCTGGGTCAAAATCCTGGAACTCCCTTCCTAACAGCACTGTGGGTGTACCTACTTCACAGAGACTGCGGCGGTTCAAGAAGGCAGCTCACCACCACCTTCTCGAGGGCAATTAGGGATGGGCAATAAATGCTGGCTGACATCGAGGGCCGAAGGGCCTGTTCTGTGCTGTACTGTTCTATGTTTTATGTTTATGAGTCAATAATGCCCACATTCCATAAATGAATAAAAACTTTTCCAATGGGACTTCCACCTTTGCTGGTGGCAGGGCCAGCAGGACCTCTGCAGGAATAAGTGATGATCCTCCAGCCCTATCACTGTTCACACTCATTAGCAAAAAAAGCATGCATGGGTTAAAGCCATGGTTGGGGTTGTTTATCCCTCACTCCAAAAATGTACAGGTAGACCGTGTTCTTCCTGAGGACGGAGTGAGCTGGGCCTTCCTGGTGATGGATCAACTTGAGGCTATTCCACACTTCCTCTCCTGCACTTTCCCTCCCTCCACTTCTTTGCCCTTGCTGACCATCCAGACTTGCCATGGCATTCCATCCTACCATCTGTCCCTCGATGAGGAAGTCCTCCCTTTATCCATCTAGGGTTTGGCACGGTGGATGTTGCAAGTGGCAGTCCAATGCAATAGTGTATAAAGTCGATTCATGGACTCATGGCATGAAGAAGACTGTGTTTCATATTTAAACATAATGTCAGAGTTAGCAGACCCTCTTCCATTATCTGAAGGGGCAGCTCCTTAATTTCTGACTGCATTTCAGCCACATGCTTATAACAGGTATGAGGGGGATTGAGAAGATGTGTAGAACCCCTCTTTGGTCAGTACCTGGGCTTGGCCGAGATTGTCGTTCACAGATCCAGTGGGTGGTCACGCAGGCCATTTGGCATCACAGGCTGCTTCTTTTCCATGGTCAGATTTGTCCAGGAGGGGTTTCCCTGGGAGGGAGCATGTTGTGTCTATTGATAGGCTTAAGGCATTCCATGGCGGGTGAGAATCGGGGAGACTGGAGTGCATTATCAACCCTGGGAGTGACTTTAATTTAACTGAATGTTTCCTTCAATGTATAAAAGCAAATTACTGCACATGGGGGAAGGGGTTTGCATTGCAACAAAGATGTTTTGAATATTTTTTTTAAAGGGTCAAGATGGAGGAGAAAGGTCACAGTCTAAAGTTGACCCCAATATTGAGTCCTGAAGGCTGTAACGTGCCTAATCAGAAAATGACGTGCTGCTCCTCCAGTTTGCATTGGGCTTCACTGGAGCATTGCAGCAGGTCAAGGGTGGACACGTGGGCAGGGAAGCAAGAAGCTGAATTGAAATAGCAAGCAAATGGAAGGTTCGGGTCAGTCATGCTTGCAGGCAGAGTGAAGGTTTTCTACAAAGCGGTCAGTTTTTTCAACAAAGTTACCAAGGCAGTTTATCACACTCAATGTACTTTCAGTTCACTGGAATAGCTTTAAAATAAAAACAGAGAATACCAGGGAAACACTGCTTCTCTTCTGCAGTCCAAAGCAACAAACCAAAACTGAAACCCCTAACTTAAATCCCCTCTCACCGGACAGCCACAGCCCAGCTCCACCTACAAATGACATCACTGAAGCCGTGCTACAAGCCATGTAGTCAAACAAAACCTTTCTTTTTAAAAAAAAAACATTTTATTAAGGCGTTTATGATTTAATAACAATAAACAATACAAATACAAATGTACACATAGTTCAGTGCGTAACACAAACGCCCCCATCTCCCCTTGTGCCCGCCTACTCTAAACTCAAAATAGCCTAACTCCGTCTATCCCCTACCTGCCCCCCCCCCCACCTTATTGCCTCTGCTGACAGCTTAGTTTTCCCCGAAGAAGTCGATAAACAGCTGCCACCTCTAGACGAACCCTAACGTTGACCCTCTCAGGGCAAACTTAATTTTCTCAAGTCTGAGAAACCCAGCTATGTCACTAACCCAAACCCCTGATTTTGTGGGTTTCGAGTCCCTCCACGCTAATAAGATCCGTCAACGGGCTACCAAGGAGGCAAAGGCCAAAATGTCAGCCTCTCTCGCCCCTGTACTCCCGGACCTTCCGACACTCCGAAAATCGGCACCTCTGGACTCGGCGCCACCCTTGTTTTTAGTACCGTGGACTTGACCTCTGTAAAACCCTGCCAGAATCCCCTAAGCTTCTGGCATGCCCAAAACATATGGACATGGTTTGCTGCCCCTCCCGCTCACCTCACACACTTGTCCTCTATCCAAAAAACATACTCATCCGGGCCACCGCCGTGTGTGCCCGGTGAACCACCTTGAATTGTATCAGGCTGAACCTGGCACATGATGAGGACGTGTTGACTCTGCTCAGGGCATCCTCCCACAGACCCGCCTCTACCTCCCCTCCCAGTTCATATTCCCATTTACGCTTTAGCTCACCTATCTGAGTTTCCTCCCACTCCATGAGTTCTTTATAGATATCCGAAACCTTTCCCTCCCCCTCCCCCATTTTAGAAACTACCTTGTCCTGAATCCCCTGTGGCGGTAAAAGCAGAAAGGTTGCAACCTGCCTTCGCACAAAATCCCTTATCTGCAGATATCGAAACCCATTCCCTCCGGGCAATTCAAACTCCTCCTCCAAATCCTCTAAACATGGAAAGCTCCCATCAATAAATAGATCCCCCAGCCTCTCGATCCCTGCTCTCTGCCACCTCCGAAACCCCCCATCCAGCCTCCTCGGGACAAACCGGTGATTACCACAAATTGGAGCCCAAACCGATGCTCCTTCCACTCCCATATGCTTCCCGAGGCCCAGAAACAAAAGTCTCATCGGGTCCAAAAATCGAGCTCCCAGGCCCACATTCCCACAACGCGGCTGCACACCGTCCGGACACGCCCCCTTCTGCCGCGTCGTCGGCCTCGTGCGAGTCATATGGGTGGCCATCTTGGCGGCGGCCATCTTCAAAATCCGACACGTGCAACCGACGGCGGCCGCCATTTTGTGACTCCGGGCGGCCATTTTGTGAGTCCGACTCAGCTGAGGACTCTGACTACCCGCAACTGGGAGCGATCACCCTCGACCAATCACGGCCGAAGCACCTGCGGAACTCCATGATGCAGGTCCAAATCAACAGGCGCGACACTCCCTGCCTCTTTGAATCCGTGAGCATGGAGAGCTTTATCCACCCAGAACGGTAAGGCGCTGCTCCTTGCGCACCTATCCTACCTCCCAAACTATCGCCCTTGCCTCCGGGTCCCACTCGGTCCAAATCACGGGGTATTGTGTCGCGAACCTCGCGATCCAGGGCACTGAATACACCCGTTTCAAACTTTATATCCTCCCTCACCTCTGCACCCCTCTGCTGCTTGGTCTGGACTTTCAGTGTAGCCACCGAAGCCTGACACTGATGTTCGGCAGACACTTGCCCCCGCTCATGGTATGTAGCTTGGCAACACTTAAATCACCCCCCCTCTTCGCGAACCTCACCCCCGACTGTAAGCCCGTCGCCACCAGGAGTCGGCAGTACAGTGCCCAAGATATGACTTTTATCAAGTCAGAGGTTCAGCGGTTACTGAAAGAAGAGGCCATAGAGGCTAGCAACAGCCCCTGGAGAGCACAAGTATTGGTAGTCCGGTCTGGGGAAAAGAAAAAGATGGTGGGGGACTGTAGTCAGACCATAAACCGTTTTACGCAGCTCGATGCGTACCCCCTTCCCCGCATAGCAGAAATGGTTTACCAGATCGGCCATTACTGGGTATTCTCCACGGTTGACCTAAAATCAGCCTAGCATCAGCTCCCTATCCGCCCAAAGGACCGCATCTACACGGCCTTCGAAGCAGCTGGTCGGCTTTTTCACTTCCTCAGGGTCCCTTTTGCCGTCACAAATGGGGTCTCCGTTTTTCAAAGGGCGATGGACCAAATGGTGGACCAGCACGGCTTTCGGGCTACTTAGCCGTACTTGGACAATGTCACCATCTGCGCCCATGACGCAAACCTAAAAAAGTTCCTCCAGACCGCCCGGGCCCTCAATCTGACCTACAACAAAGAGAAATGCGTTTTTCACACAACCCGGTTAGCCATCCTCGGCTACGTCGTGGAAAACGGGGTCCTAGGCCCAGACCCCGACCGCATGCCCCCTTAAGGAACTTCCCCTTCCCTGTAGCCTCAATGCACTTAAACGGTGCCTGGGGCTCTTTTCCTATTATGCCCAGTGGGTCCCCAGATATGCGGACAAAGCCCGACCACTCATTAAGACCACGATTTTTCCCCTCATGGCTGAGGCCCGGTCAGCCTTCAGTCGTATCAAGGCCGATATCATCAAGGCAGCCATGCACGCGGTGGACAAAACCATCCCCTTTCAGGTAGAAAGCGATGCATCAGACGTCGCCCTGGCTGCTACCCTCAACCAGGCAGGCAGGCCAGTAGCATTTTTCTCCCGAACCCTCACCGCCTCCGAGATTCAGCACTCTGCAGTCGAGAAGGAGGCACAAGCCATTGTGGAGGCTGTGCGGCACTCGAGGCACTACCTAGCCGGTAGGAGGTTCGCTCTCGTCACCGACCAACGAGGGGAGATGTTGGAGGATGTTGGAGCATGTACGGGCTCAGCCCATGGCTCCGCCCCTTTGAAGCTGTATAAGAGTAGCTGGCCTGTGGGACTGTCCTCAGTATGTACCAGTCGCAGGCAGGCAAAGTTGATAGTTAATTAAAACCACTGTTTTACTCCGACACGAGTCCTTGAGTGAATTGATGGTTGCATTAAGGTGGAGGATCGAATTCTCCACCTCTGCTTATGATATTACATATCGTCCGGGGAAGCTCTACGAGTCCCCAGATGCCTTGTCCCGCAGCACGTGCGCCAGCGCGCAGAAAGACCGTCTGCGGGCCATCCACGATGACCTCTGTCACCCGGGGGTCACCCGGCTTGCTTATTTCATCAAGTCCCGCAATCTACCTTACTCCACCGAGGAGGTCAAGGCCATGACCAAGGCTTGCCAGATCTGTGCGGAGTGCAAACCGCACTTCTATCGACCAGACAAGGCTCGCCTGGTGAAAGCCTCTGGGCCCTTTGAGCGACTAAGCGTGGACTTCAAAGGGCCCCTCCCATCCACCAACCACAACACCTACTTCCTCACTGTCATCGACGAATTGTCCCGCTTTCCATTCGCTGTCCCCTGCCCCGATATGAACTCGGCCACCGTAATCAAGGCACTGCACAGCATCTTCACCCAGTTTGGATTCCCCGCTTATATCCACAGCGACCGGGGAACATCGTTCATGAGCGATGAACTGCGTCAGTATCTGCTCAACAAGGGCATCGCCTCGAGCAGAACGACCAGCTGTAACACGCGGGGAAACGGGCAGGTGGAGAGGGAGAACGCGACAGTTTGGAAGGCTGTCCTTCTAGCCCTACGGTCAAGAATTCTCCCAACCACCCGCTGGCAGGAGGTACTACCCGATGCCGTACACTCCATTAAGTCGCTCCCCTGCACGGCCACAAACGAGACCCCTCACAATCGCTTGTTTGTCTTCCCCAGGAAGTCCACCTCTGGGGTCTCGCTTCCACCTTGGCTGACGCCTCCGGGACCAGTTCTACTGCGGAGGCACGCGAGGAGCCATAAGATGGACCCTCTAGTTGAGAGGGTCCAGCTGCTGAATGCGAACCCCTAATACGCCTATGTCGAGCTCCTTGATGGAAGGCAAGACACAGTTTCCCTGCGAGACCTGGCACCCGCTGGCTCTCCCACCGACGCCCCCCCCCTCTACCGACGCTCCCCTCCCCGCACCGGCTGCCGACACCGACAGCGCCCACCCCTCTAGCGCCCCCTCCCCCCCGCCGGCGCCGGCACCAATCACCCTAGTTACCCCAGATACCCCCCCTGCTCCACCACAGGCAAAGGCTCAGACTACCGTGCTCCCGGATATACCTCCACTGAAGATGACCGTGTCCGCCGCACCACCGCCAGTGCTGAGAAGGTCAACACGGACAATCAGACCACCCAAAAGACTGGACATGTAATTCCACTTCACCCCCGACAGACTCTGTGTTTTCTGTTAAAACAGGGGGTGAATGTGATGAATGGTTACTGCATCTTTAATGTAATGATCCCTTTAAGACCGGGTTTGGAACCCTGGGGTACTCCGCCTCTGGCTCCACATCCCAGGGAGCCATATATAAGGAAATGTCCAGTGAGCCATGTGCAGTGAGCACACTTCTTGGTAGCTGATTGGTTCTCTGCTAATTAGAGCCTTTGTATTACCAACCATCTCTCTTGAGTTGTAATTGAGGGAATCTCAATCCCAGAGAATTTCTTGCAGAATTCCACTGGGTAGCCGTCTGGCCCCAGGGCCTTGCCCGACTGCATGGCCTCCAATCCCTCTACTACTTCCACAATCCCGATCGGGGCTCCCAACCCCTCCACTAGCCCTTCCTTCACCTTCGGAAACTCCAACCCTTCCAAAAACTGCCTCGTCCCCTCCATCCCAGCTGGAGGTTCCGAATCATACAGCTGACTATAAAACTCCTTATATACCCCATTCACCCCTGCTGGGTCCAAGACCGTGTTTCCCCCTCTGTCCTTCACTCTTCCTGTCGTGTTAAGCACGTTGAGATAACACGGGCTGCAACTGGATGCAGCTATAACTCAAGTAGACTCCAGACCTTGAGTTTAGTTCAATTTGATTTATTGAATCTGTCACACAGTTAGCACAGTTCTATGTGAGTTTGACACTCTGCTAACTTAGCTGTGATTTCTCTATCTAGACTGAACCAGACTAGCTCTTCTCCATGTGTTGGATGCGTTACGTGATATGTACACTGGACTCACTCGGTAGATGTCCCTCATGGAAAGAGGCGGAGTGTGAGTGCCTTGTGCCTTTTATAGTGGGAAACCACCTCCCAAGTGTTCTGCCTGCTGATTGGTTATGTCCTGTTCCCTGTGCCCATTAGCCGCCGGTCTGTATCTCATTAAGTGCCTGTCAGCATACCATGACACTTCCTATCTCCCTGGCCGCCTCCCTCTTCCTTAGCTGGTGTGCTAACATCCTACTGGCCTCCTCACCATACTCATATATCGCCCCCTCGCCTTCCTCAACTGCCCCACCGCCTTTCCTGTGGATAACAGACCAAACTCCATCTGCAGCTTCTGCCGCTCCTTCAACAACCCGCCTCCGGGGCTTCAGAATACCTTCTATCCACCTGGATTATTTCCCTCACCAACCTATCCATCTCTACTCACTCCATCTTCTCCCTATGAGCCCATATCGAAATTAGCTCCCCCCTATTCACTGCTTTCAGCGCTTCCCACACTGCTGCTGCCGAAACTTTCCCCCGTATCATTTATCACCAAATAATTCTGGATGGCCTCCCTCACCCTCCCGCACACCCCCTCCTCCGCTAACAGCCCGACATCCAATCTCCATTGCGGGCGCTGACCCCCCTCCTTGCTCAGCCGCAGATCCATCCAGTGTGGGGCATGGTCCGACACAGCAATCGCCGAATATTCGGTATCCACCACCCCCGCCAGCAAAGCCTTGTTTAAAATGAAAAAATCAATCCGAGAATACACTTTGTGCACGTGGGAAAAAAAAAGAAAACTCCTTCGCTCTTGGACGTCCGAACCTCCACGGGTCTACCCCCCCCCATTCTGTTCCATAAACCCCTTTGGCTCTTTCGACATGACTGGCACCCTCCCTGTCCTTGAAATCGACCGGTCCAACCTCGGATCAATGACCGTATTGAAGTCCCCCCGCCCCCATGATCAGCTTATGCGAGTCCAGGTCCGGAACCTTCGCTAACGCCCGCCTCATAAACTCCGCGTCGTTCCAATTTGGATCGCAAATATTCACTAATACTACCGGCATCCCCTCCAGCTTCCTGCTCACCATGATATACCTACCCCCCGAGTCCGTCACTCAGGTATTCCCTACCTCAAATGACAAACAAAACCTTTCTTAAAGGGGCACTCACATGACATGAGGAACCTGTGGCTGGCTTAGTGGGGGGGAACATGCCTGTAATAGATATCTCTAAATAAATGCATCGTGTACAGATTGGCGGAAGTTCCGTTCTTTATTTGTTTTTATTTTGATTGTTAAAATAAAGGTCTCGAAATGTGAATTCTTGTTGAGTCAGTCAGGAATCCAAACCCCCTTTTTAAAAATGTATCGGTCTTTCTGGAGAATTTTGTATCAGCATCCCATCATTTTCAGTATTTTCTACCCCACCCATGTCCATGACCTCTGTCATGGTCCTGCACAGTGACCTCCATTAGGGTGAGAACATGCAACCGCGTCTGATCCTCTCCAGTTGCGTGTCACCTCCTCCTGAAAGACAAAGGGAAATATGTCAGTCAGCGTCAAGTACACAATACGCAATTAACAGAGGGCCGGTTACCTCAGCTGTTTAGATAGCTAGCCTATGGTTCAGAAAAATGGCAACAACACGGTTTCAATTCCCATTCCCACTGAGGTACACTTCGGATCATGGAATCATAGAATTTACAGAGCAGAAGGAGGCCATTCGGCCCATCAAGTCTGCACTGGCCCTTGAAAAGAGCACCCCACTTAAGTCCACACTGCAACCTATTCCAAGAACCCCACCCAACCTTTTTGGACACTAAGGGTAGTTTAGCATGGCCAATCCACCTAACCTGCACATCTTTGGACTGTGGGAGGAAACCGGAGCACCCGGAGGAAATCCACGCAGACACGAGGAGAAAGTTCAGACTCCGCACAGACAGTGACCCAAGCCAGGACTCGAACCTGGGTCCCTGGAGCGGTGAAGCAACTGTGCTAACCACTGTGCTACTGTGCTGCCTCCTCAACCTGCCTCCGAGAGTGGAAGGCAAACCTCCACTGACAAAAACTACCAAGGAAATGTCTCAGGATGAAGCATCAATAGACAATGAGCCAATGACCTGCCTTCAGGCAGAGTACACATGACATGATAAGATATAATTATCAAGCGTTTAATATCCGCTGGCAGTGGATGTAAGACTTGCCACAGTGCAAAGTGTGATTAGGTTGAGGTGAAGTTTTGATTGATGAAGATTGTTGTTAGGTGATGGAGATGTGGTTCATTGAGCAGACCATGATACCAATGGTGCCAATCTGATTCGCCTTTCATGAAAGGCTGTATGTGGTCATATATGTGAACAGGCAGCATAGAGTTTATGGGCTGCCTAAGACCCAAAAACAGGTGCGGGGATAGTGATATCTCATGTCCCGGCCTATTGCAGACCTCTGTGAAGTCCTGCACTATGGCCAACGGTCAGCTGGGCCAGGTGGCCAGCCATTGGCACCAACAGGAAAAGTTTTTAAAACTTTTTCCATTGTGCTCCAAGGGGCATTTCCTGTATTTCTAACTACTCTTCACATATACATCAATGTAAGTTATCAATGCCTTCTTGGCCAGTATAAAGCCTCCTCATTAGTCTACGCCAGTCCTAATGAAAGCCTCTGAGATTTGTTGTAGCAATTGTTGTCTTGTGTACAGGAGACTGGACAGCTGTAGCCATCAGGTCACCAGCCAAGAGTAGGCGTAACAGGAAAGGATTTAATTCCATAAATATGCAGCTGGTCAGTGAACATTGCCACAGAATATTGCAGATGTGTGCCAAGTTTCCAAGTACTTTTCCTGATGCCTTCATTCTGTACCAGTCAATCATTTTCTAATTAGTTCACTAGCTGAGGGAAAATCAGAGGATGTTTGGTCGGCAACAGGGACTACCCTATAACGGAGTGATTACAGCACCTTTTTGTAGCTCCAGCATGTTCACACAAGAGGTACAATCAGAGCCATGGGATTAACACAATTTAAGCAATGCTTTAGATGTCTGGACAGATCTGGTGGTTTGCATCACCACAGCCCAGAGAGTTTCATGGGCTATGCTGCATGTTGCACATTATCACTATCCAAAGTGGATTGGACATGGAAGGACAGCAAGAGGAAATCTCCATGTCAGATGGGGAAGACTTAGGCAAAGTGAAGGAAGGAACAGAAGAGGTGGAGCAATTATCCCATCTTAAAGGCAGGGATGAGTTGAATGCACAGAACTATGGCTGATTGGCTCAATCCGCTCCAATGTCCCACAAGCCCCTTTGCATTAAGAACCCTCATTTTTTTTATTTTGTCTGTCCTCTGACTGCCACAGAACATCATAGAAGTGGTATCCTGACAATCCAAATTTATCATTTTCTTTTGCCACATGCGTTCGCTTTGGGAGAACTCTGGCCTCTGAGTGAGGTTTGTATTAAAATCCTGCTCCAGAGAATAAGGAATTTAACCCAACACTGGTGTAACATAAAGAGAGTGCTGCACTGTCAGAGGCATAATATTTTAAATCAGATATTAAACCTTCTCAGTTTTGATATTGCGTTTGAAAATCTTATTTGTACATTGTGAGCGCTTCTATGTTTTCACAATATACAAACAAAAGAATGAGAAGCAGGAATAGGCCACTCAGACCCCCGAGCCTGCTCCACCATTCAATAAGGTCATACTCAATCTGATTGTAACCATAACTTCAAATTTTCACCTACCCCTAACAGCCTTTCACCCCCTTGCGTATCGAGAATCTGTCTAGCTCTGACTTTAAAATAGTCAAAGACTCTACTGCTTCCATTGCCTTTTGAGAAAGAGAGTTTCAAAGACTCGCCCTTCGAAAGGAAGAAATTACTCTTCATCTCTGTCTTGAATGGACAACACCTTACAGTGACCCATAGTTCCTGACTCCCCCACAAGAGGAAACATCCTCTCCGCATCCAACCTCTCAAAATCCCTCAGGATCTTATGTTTCAATCAAATCGCCACTTACTCTTCTGAACTTCAGCAGGTATAAGCCTCAGTTGTCCAATCTTTCCTCATAAGAAAGCCCTCCCATTCTAGCTAATCGTCAAGTAACCTTTTAACTGCTTGGAAATCAAAATTATAGTTCTTACTGTACTCTAACCGATGTTCTATGTGTTGCTAATTTATTTAAACACTTCAACTTGCTATTCCTGGGAAAAAGCAGGAATACTGTTTTGTTTTATGGGAATCCCAGAAGAATGGATCTCCCTCAGGTCCTATTGAATTTATTGGCAGAACCTTACTAACATTTTTGTATCCATTACCCAGCTGTGGCCAACCAAATGGTTGATTGGCTGTGCCAGAAGACCTTTAGCACCAGGCCCGGCCAGGGATCAGAGAGAAGGCAAGGAGAGGTGGAAGCCGGGGTGTGCTGGAGTGCGCGGGGGGTGGGGGGACATCTGGGCACAATTCACCAAAAAATAATTTAGGGTGGGTTTGGTGGGGTGCTTTGCACCGTCATTTTGGGTCAGATCCAAAATTGTTTTCATCAGTGGGGAGCTGAACTCGCCGACGAGATCGGCTCCTCATGATCGAGACACCATTTTGAAAGAGTGTGCTTGAGGGTCCCCCACATCCCCCCACCCACAGACAATGCAAACCCCCACATCCCAGAAGTGAGCACACCCTGCAATGGGGTCACTGATGCCCCCTCCCTTTCAGGCCCACCCCTTTCAGAACCTCCCCTTCACCCCTCCAATCTTCATGAAGACCCTTCATACCCCCCTTTACCCCCTCATGCTTCATACCACCCTTCACCCCCTTTCATGGGCATAGAATTATAGAATCCCTACAGTAAGTTAGGTGGATTGTCCATTCTATATTTGCCCTCAGTGTCCAAAACGTTAGGTGGGGTTATAATAATCTTTATTGTCACAAGTATGCTTACATTAACAGTGCAATGAAGTTACTGTGAAAAGCCCCTAGTCGCCACATTCTGGCGCATGTCCGGTTACACTGAGGGAGAATTCAGAATGTCCAATTCACCTAACCGCATGTCTTTCGGGACTTGTGGGAGGAAACCGGAGCGCCAGGAGGAAACCCACGCAGACATGGGGAGAACGTGCAGACTCCGCATAGACAGTGACCCAAGCCGGGAATCGAACTGTGACCCTGGTGCTGTGAAGCAACAGTGTTACCCACTGTGCTACCGTGCTGCCCTATGGAGATAGGGCGAGACATGGTTCTGGGTAGGGTGCCCTTGCAGAGGGTTGGTGCAGACTTAATGGGCTGATTGGCATCCTTTTGCCCTGGAGGGATTCTATGGTTCTATGGATGTACTCATACAAGAAACACAGAATGTTTGCATGTAGATATTGCAGGATATTAGTAAGGCAAATGAAAGGAAATGAAAATCGCTTATTGTCACAAGTATGGTTCAAATGAAGTTGCTGTGAAAAGCTCCTAGTCGCCACATTCCGGCACCTATTTGGGAAGGCTGGTACGGGAATTGAACCGTGCCACCGGCCTGCCTTGGTCTGCTTTCAAAGCCAGCGATTTAGCCCTGTGCTAAACCAGCCCCTGGTGTGTGTAATATTCCGGACTTATGGGGTGGGAATGCTTGTCTTTCCTGTGCCCCTTGCTGAATACGATCTCCCCCGCAAGGGGCAGGGTATCTCATTAATCACTTTATAAAAAGTTGACCAGTAAGGCACCAACCAGATGGGATCTTCTGGGTAGTGTATATAAGAAACTTTGTTTCTTAATTTACACGGTGTGTACTCCCCGTGTCCTTATTAAACTGGCGACGAGGAGCAAACTGGTTTGATCGACGCTGTGACCTACTCAGCTGAGCCACCTCCCCGATTTCCTGGACCCAGGTTTGGATTTCTTTGATTCGCCATGCCTCTGTTTGGGCGGTTAGATACATTTGACGCCGGTGTTGAACACTGGAGCCAATACGCTGAATGAGTGCATTATTTCTTCCAGGCCAACAATATAACGGAGAATAAGCACCTGACGGTCATACTATTCATGACCTGTGGACAAATAGGGCGCGATTCTCCGCTCCCGCGACTAAGTGCCCACGCTGTCGTGAACGCCGTCAAGGTTCACGATGGCGCGAAACGGCCCCAATCTCGACCGATTCAGGGCCTGAAAATGGGCTAGGATTGGGGCCGCGAGAAACTCGGGGCCGTGTCGCGAAAGCAGCGTTGTCAGCGCGCACCGGGCATTGGCGCCACGTAAAAGGGGTAACTGCCGTCACCTGCGCATGCACAGGTTGGCCGGCACCAGCCGGCGCCAACCCGCGCATGCGTGGTTGCCATCCTCCCCGAGGCCGCCCCGCAAGAAGATGTCGGATGGATCTTGCGGGGCGCGGAGGAAAGGAGGTCCTCCTTCAGAGAGGCTGGCCCACCAATCGGTGGGCACCGATCGTGGGCCAGACCCCTTTTGAGTCCTACCCCGGTGAAAGAACCCCCCTCGCCACCCCACAGGCCGCCCCCCCAGCGTTCCCGCGCTGTTCCCGCCGGCAGCGACCAGGTGTAGATGGCGCCGGTGGGAAGCTGTCGTTTTGGGCAGGCCGCTCGGCCCATCCGGGCCGGAGAATAGCGGGTGTAGCGGAGGATTGGCATTTTGGGTGTCCCGGGCGATTCTCTGGCCTGCGCCGCGCAGAACTCGACGGGGCCGTTCTCGCCGCTTGGGTGAAATGCGGGAGGGCTTCGGACCGGCGTCGTGGGGAAAAATAGCGCGCCAGGCGATTCTCCCAGCCGGCGTGGGAGCGGAGAATCGCGCCCCTTCATTCGGGGTGATGCGGAGTCTCACAAACCCGGATACACAAACTTACACCCAGCACGTGACACTGGTGGCGCACCATTTTAACCCAACCCCGTTGATTATTTTTCAAAGATATCGGTTTAATACAGCGGAGCGCTCCACTGGTGAGTCTGTCATCGAGTTTGTATCTCGGCTACGTAAGATAGCCAAGTTCTGTGAGTATGGAGTAGTTTTGTCCGATACGCCCAGTGATCTTTTGGTTTGGGGTACTAATAATAAGGAGACTCAGAAAAAACTTTTGGGTGAAGTCTCCCTAACTTTTCAGCAGGCCCTACAGATTTCCCTGTCCAAGAAAATGCGGAACACAGCGTCCAGAAGATACAAGGGATGTAGGTGAACATTCTAGGACGCCGCCCCTCACGTGGTATCCACACGGCCTGGACCGACTGCCTGCGTCTCTGGGCGAAAAGCCAGCCATCGAGACATGCATCATCCCCAGATTTGGCTAAAGGCGATTCCGGCCCTTATGTGGCATGTGGGCACCAGTCTAAGCATCCCCGCAGACAGCAGGAAGACCAGTGCTCCAGGCACCCAGACAAAGTGTCAGCCCCAGTGCCAGGCCTTGCATCTGGATGACACAGACGATGCGGTGGATGAGGCTGAGTTACAGCTGAACTGTTTGGCAGTGCCCCTCCTGGCCCTCATTCACGTTCTGATACAAGTAAATGGTCATATGCGCCAAATGGAGCTGGATACAGGAGTGGCCATTTCTGTAGTGGTGCAGAACACTTTTGGTCTTTTCAAACAAGTTGGGCGTTATTCTCCGACCCCCCGCCGGGTCGGAGAATGGCCGTAGGCCGCCGTGAATCCCGCCCCTGCCCCCGCCGAAGTCTCCGGTACCGGAGATTGGACGGGGGCGGGAATCAGGCCGCGCCGGTTGGCGGGACCCCCCGCTGGATTCTCCGGCCCGGATGGGCTGAAGTCCCGCCCAGAAATTGCCTGTCCGGCCGGCATAAATCAAACCTGGTATTTACCGGCGGGACCAGGCGGCGTGGGCAGGCTCCGGGGTCCTGGGGGGGGCGCGGGGCGATCTGACCCCAGGGGGTGCCCCCACGGTGGCCTGACCCACGATCGGGGCCCACCGATCCGCGGGCGGGCCTGTGCCGTGGGGGCACTTTTTCCCTTCCGCCTCCGCTACGGCCTCCACCATGGCGGAGGCGGAAGAGACTCTCCCCACTGCGCATGCGCGGGAAACTGACAGCGGCCGCGGACGCTCCCGCGCATGTGCCGAGAAACTGTCAGCGGCCACTGACGCTCCCGCGCATGCGCCGCATTTCCGCGCCAGCTGGTGGGGCAACAAACGCCATTTCCGCCAGCTGGCGGGGCGGAAATCCCTCCGGCGTCGGCCTAGCCCCTCAATGTTGGGGCTAGGCCGCCAAAGATGTGGAGCATTCTGCACCTTTGGGCCGGCGCGATGCCCGTCTGATTGGCGCCGTGTTTGGCGCCAGTCGGCGGACATCGCGCCGTTGGGGGAGAATTTCGCCCAAGGAGTGCATACTTTGTCTTTGGCTGGCAAGGTGGCTCGATTGGCCACTGATACAGGGGAACAGCTAAATATCGTGGGGTCCACCCTCACTCCGGTGGTTTATGGGCACCAATCAGTACATCCTCCCATCTTTGTTGTGCAAGGAAACAGCCCTAACCTGTTGGACTGCGTTTGGCTACAGCAGCTGCAGTTGGTTTGGCAGCATATCCTCCAAGTGGGGTCAGGTGGTCTCTGTACGGTACTGAGCAAATTCCCAGAGGTTTTCCAGCCTGATTCGGGAACCATTAAAGGAGCTCTGGCCAAAATCCAGGTGAACCCGGACGCCCAGCCCCAATATATCCATGCTGCCCAGTTCCCTGCATGTCGCCAGCATGGTGTATGCCGATTTATCTGGCGCATCAGCTCCATGAAGGCTTGCCGGAGCTAAAGAGACACCGACTTCCTCTGCCTGCTCCTCCTCCGCTTCATCGCTCGTCGAGGGGGTCTTCGGACTTTTGGGGGATGGATGTAATATCCTGAAGGGGACCTACGGGGTGGGAATGCTCATCTATCCCATTCTCCTTGCGGAGTACGAGCAACCCCACGGGGCGCGGTGGGGGGGGGGCAGTATTTCATTAATCACTGTGTAAAAGATTGGCCACTAATTCACCGACCAGATGAGAACCTGGTATGGATCCACCGGGTAGTGTACATATCGTTCTTGTAAATAAGCTTTGTTACTTAGTTTATTCGGTGTTGACTCTCCATGTCCTTGAAATGTGTGAGCCTTTATTGCAAAGGGGTTTGAGGGCAAAACAAGGAAGACTTGTTGCAATTGTACAGGGCTTTGATGAGACCACACTTAGAATACTGTGTTCAGTGGAGACCAAATATGGCCTCCTTATTCCTCCTACCAAAATGCATCACCACACACTTATTTGTATTTAAAGTAATTTGCTCCCTAACTGTGCTCTCTAATTTGGAGTTTCATGTACCTTTTGACAGACCTCCAATTCCTGAGTGTAAATCATTAAAACAAATGCTAAATAACCATGGTTACGGCACCAACCCCTCCAGAACATGTCTTTCTGCTGCTCATTATCCTGTTTCTGTTTGTGGGGCCTTGCTATGGGAAAATTGGTTGCATGCTTCCTGCGCTACAACAGTGATTACACTTCAGTACTTATTTAATTATTGTAAAGCTCTCTGAGACATCCAGAGGTTTGGAAAGGTGCTCGATAATTGCAAGTCTTTTCTTTATTTGCAGAAGTTCCATTGTAACATAAGAAATGGAGTGGCCAGCCTGCTCCACCATTCAAGATGGTAATGGCTTGTTAATAGTCTCAATTCCACCTTCTCGCCCGCTCCCTATATTCCTTCATGCCCTGAGAGTCATCTGTCTATTTCAGCCTGAGTTTTATTCAAGAATGGAGCATCCAGAAACATCTGCATTAGCGAATTCCAAAGATTCACAACCCTCTGAGTGAAGAAATTTCTCCTCATCTCAGTCCTAAATGATCACCATTTTATCCTGAGACTTTGCCCCCATGTACGTAGATTCCCCAGCCAGGGGAAACAACCTGTCGATGGCTATCCTATCAGAACCATATATGTTCTGATGAGATCACCTCTTAACTCCAGAGAGATTAGGCCCAATTTACTCAGCCTTTCATCAGGGTACAACCCTCTCAACCTAGGGACCAATCTAGTAAACCTTCACTGTACCATCTCCAACGCAAGTGTACCCTTCCTTAAATATGGAAACCAAAACTGAACAAATGTTCTAGGTGTGCTCTCACCAAAGCCCTTTCCAATTGTGGCGAATCTTCTTGTTCTTGTACTCCATACCATTACAATAAAGGCCAACACACCATTTGCTTTCCTAATTGTTTGCAGTAGCTGCATTCTAACTTTCTGTGTCCATCTGAACAGGAACATTTATATGTTTCACGTTTTTGAAAAAGATATTCTGCTTTCCTATTCTCACTACCAAAGTGAATAATCTCACACGTCTCCACATATAGATTACATGTCATCTTGTTACACGCAGACCGTTCAAAGGTGAATTTCATCCCTGCAAAAATAATAGTCTTGACATTGTCCATAACAATCAAAGGTGCCTTGTTTTACTCCTGCAAGACCCTCCCTAGTGCCGTCAGCAAAGCTGATGGAAAGCTGATGTTGTTTCAGCTTGCCCTCTGATGAACGGTCTGGGAGGCCGTTAGTTCCACTATTCCTGGATCCTGCTAACTCACATTCCACGTCTAACCAAGTATAGAAGGATGAGTGGATGACAGTTCTCCTTTGGGTAAACTGCCCAGCTCCAAATCCTCTTCCACAGCATCTTAATGCTGAGAAGGACCTTAAGGAGAGATATGGTTAGCATGGCAATGCAGATAAGAAGCCTCTGTGTGCAGGCATGAAATCATTAAGCCAGTTGTATGTGTTGTTTAAAATTAATTGAAGGGAACAAGAGGCAACCACTCTGCTTAATATTACTATCTGTGATACTTCTCATTCTTGATGAGAATATGAACTGAGTGATTGCCTCGTCCATCT
The DNA here is from genome assembly GCF_047496885.1 of Scyliorhinus torazame. Classification (NCBI taxonomy): domain Eukaryota; kingdom Metazoa; phylum Chordata; class Chondrichthyes; order Carcharhiniformes; family Scyliorhinidae; genus Scyliorhinus; species Scyliorhinus torazame. Next base: position 293,512,341 of record NC_092707.1, read on the forward strand.
TGCCATGTGTCTGGTTGTTAGCTGGTCTGTCTCCTCTCCTTCCATAGTCTGAATGTTAGCTGGTCTCTCTCCTCTCCTTCCATAGTCTGAATGTTAGCTGGTCTGTCTCCTCTCCTTCTATAGTCTGAATGTTAGCTGGTCTGTCTCCTCTCCTTCTTTAGTCTGAATGTTAGCTGGTCTCTCTCCTCTCCTTCCATAGTCTGAATGTTAGCTGGTCTCTCTCCTCTCCTTCCATAGTCTGAATGTTAGCTGGTCTCTCTCCTCTCCTTCCATAGTCTGAATGTTAACTGGTCTGTCTCCTCTCCTTCCATAGTCTGAATGTTAGCGGGTCTCTCTCCTCGCCTTCCATAGTCTGAATGTTAGCTGGTCTGTCTCCTCTCCTTCCATAGTCTGAATGTTAGCTGGTCTGTCTCCTCTCCTTCCATAGTCTGAATGTTAGCGGGTCTCTCTCCTCGCCTTCCATAGTCTGAATGTTAGCTGGTCTGTCTCCTCTCCTTCCATAGTCTGAATGTTAGCTGGTCTGTCTCCTCTCCTTCCATAGTCTGAATGTTAGCTGGTCTGTCTCCTCTCCTTCCATAGTCTGAATGTTAGCTGGTCTGTCTCCTCTCCTTCCATAGTCTGAATGTTAGCGGGTCTCTCTCCTCGCCTTCCATAGTCTGAATGTTAGCTGGTCTGTCTCCTCTCCTTCCATAGTCTGAATGTTAGCTGGTCTGTCTCCTCTCCTTCCATAGTCTGAATGTTAGCTGGTCTGTCTCCTCTCCTTCCATAGTCTGAATGTTAGCTGGTCTGTCTCCTCTCCTTCCATAGTCTGAATGTTAGCTGGTCTGTCTCCTCTCCTTCCATAGTCTGAATGTTAGCGGGTCTCTCTCCTCGCCTTCCATAGTCTGAATGTTAGCTGGTCTCTCTCTTCTCCTTCCATAGTCTGAATGTTAGCTGGTCTCTCTCCTCTCCTTCCATAGTCTGAATGTTAGCTGGTCTCTCTCCTCTCCTTCCATAGTCTGAATGTTAACTGGTCTGTCTCCTCTCCTTCCATAGTCTGAATGTTAGCGGGACTCTCTCCTCGCCTTCCATAGTCTGAATGTTAGCTGGTCTGTCTCCTCTCCTTCCATAGTCTGAATGTTAGCGGGTCTCTCTCCTCGCCTTCCATAGTCTGAATGTTAGCTGGTCTGTCTCCTCTCCTTCCATAGTCTGAATGTTAGCGGGTCTCTCTCCTCGCCTTCCATAGTCTGAATGTTAGCTGGTCTGTCTCCTCTCCTTCCATAGTCTGAATGTTAGCGGGTCTCTCTCCTCGCCTTCCATAGTCTGAATGTTAGCTGGTCTCTCCCTTCTCCTTCCATAGTCTGAATGTTAGCTGGTCTCTCTTCCCTCCCTTATGTTATGAACATGACATTTCTACAGAAAGAGACTGATTTAATGAGATGCTGTTGGAGGGACGTATTATATATATACATATATATATGGAACTAATAATGAGACGTTGTACATTGTGCCCCTGTGATTGGTGGTGAAGAACAAGTGAGGAATGTGTTCAAAGTGGTGGAGGAGAAGGTTGGAAAATGTTATTGTCAGGTGCAAGACAAAGAAATGGAGCTGTTCAGTGTAAAGTCAACTGCAATTCATCCTGTAAGAAGTGAATGGAAATCCTGACAGAAAAACAACTGGATTTTTGGAATCCACTGTTTCAAAATTCTCTGTAATTGCAGCTTTGAGTTATAAAGTATAATTCATGGAAAGGTTCTTTAAAGAGATGTCCAAGAAATACTCCACAGCTTTTTGAGCAAGAGTCAAGTGTCATCTTTAATCAGTATTTCATAACAGAAATTATAAAGTTTCCTTTAATTTAGTTGAATGGTTCGAGTCCAATTTCACAAACAAAAGGTTGATTATTCAACTCGGTTTTTTTCTCCAACTCTGTGCTATCACACAATTTTATGCATTCGCACAATAATGAAAATACTGAGATCTGTCGATTAGGTTAAATCAAAACAAAGTGGCCAATTATTTTTCTGGGGGTTTGGGAAGGTAGTTTACCTGAATGTAATGATTGAAAAATGTACAATAGCAGCTGACCAGTTGTAATGAAAAATTGTAAAGCGGATTCATACAGACTCAACACATTAGCTCTCTTTCTCTCCCCACAGATGCTGCCAGGCCTGCTGAGTGTTTCCAACATTCTCTGTTTTAAATTCAGATTAAAGTTTGTGCTGTTTGTGATGAGTGAAGGGCGCAATCTTCTTCAACAATATAGGTGTTATACCCTATGGCTCAATCATATTGTCACTCTCATTACAAATGCTTATTTTTCCCGATAAACCAACTTTCAACTGTATTAACAAAACTGCACAAGGTTACCACTCTTAACTACGCCAAAGAACACTTCCTAAGGTAAAAAATTGGGATCTTTAATTTGACGATTCTGGACTAGACCCCGTCATTTGCGAGGATACCGGGCAGGAACCCAATCACTTTGTTAAAATTTATAAAACTGTGAGGAAATGATACTTCGCTCTGTAAGTGATTCCATGCATAAATATTAAAACAAACCACCTTAACACCACAGAAATCTTGCTTACAATTACCAGTGTTATGGGCCAGGGTTTAAAAACTCCACAGTGTATGATGGAGTCCATCTGACCTATAACCTTTTGTTGAATTTGGCTAGGATGAGCACAAGAGCCTTCCTTACAGGTGATATTCAACAGACTTCTGAGGCAGTTTTAATTTATAAAACAAGCTTAATTCTAAGAATTTAGTTAACATTTGCATAAACACACACAGCAAGAATTTTTATCCATTACAAACATAAAGACCCCACACAGCTACAGTAACACTTAGTGAATTCCCCCTTTAACTGTTCCAATTCAGAAACAAGATCCCATCAACCAAAAAACCCTTTTTACCAAAACAACAGGTAACTATAATCAATGGGTTTCTTCCTTGGAACAACCCTTTAAAATGAAAAGAGCGAGACAGCCAAAATACTTCTGTCCTCTGAGTCCACAGCAGCCAAAATCAAAAGCGAAAGTAAAACTCACAGAGCCACAGCCCATCTCCATCCACACAATGACATCACTGAAGCCATGTGACAAGACAAAAACCTTTCTTTAAGGGACACTCCCATAACACATCCCCCCCAAGAGAAAAAAAGAAACCAACAACATCAGAAATGGTTAGTATGGGCTGGAACAGGGGGAAATATTTAGATACATGCAGGTTCGAGACTTTGCCAGAAAGGAGCTTCCCAGTAGAGACGACTTACACATTGCTGGAGGAGGTGCTAATGACAGGGGGACCGAAGAAGGGGGTAGTATCGGCAGTTTATGGGGCTATATTGGAGGAGGAGAAGGCGCCGCTAGAAGGGATCAAGGCAAAGTGGGAGGAAGAGTTTGGACAGGGCATGGAAGAGGGGTTCTGGTGTGAGGTGCTCCGGAAGGTGAATGCCTCCACCTCGTGTGTGAGGTTGGGACTGGTACAGCTGTAGGTGGTGCATAGAGCACACCTTACAAGGTCGAGGATCAGCCAGCTCTTTGAGGCAGTAGAAGATGTGTGTGAACGTTGCAGGGGGGGCCCCGCAAACCATGTTCATATGTTTTGGTCCTGACCAAAGCTGGAGGGTTACTGGAAGCAGGTTTTTAGGGTAATCTCTAAAGTGGTGCACATGAAATTGGACCCGGGCCCTCGGGAAGCCATATTCGGGGTGTCGGACCAGCTGGGGTTGGAAACGGGTGCGGAGGCAGATGTTGTAGCCTTCGTCTCGTTGATCGCCTGAAGGTGGATCCTGTTAGGGTGGAGATCAACCTCTCCATCCTGTGCCCTGGCGTGGCGGGGGGACATGCTGGAATTCCTGATGCTTGAAAAGGACAAATTTGAACTGAGGGGAAGAATGGAGGGGTTCTACAATTCATGGGCGTCATTCATTATGCACTTTCGAGAATTGGATCACATCGAACATTGGTGGGGGGGGGGGGCTGTCTGTGTTAATGGTGACTATGGGTGATTCCTGATTCCTTTTTGTCATTTGTTTATGTTAACATGCGGGCTAATGTCTGAGGTTTGGTGGGAGGATCGGATCGTTGTTATTGATATGGGGATTGACATTACATTTGTTACTGATTATTGTTTATTGTTGGGTGTAAATTTGGGAGAAAATGTGAAAAAGGGAACGAAAAATATTTAAAATAAAAACTTCAGAGATGGTTTCATTTTTTTTAATGTTATTAAATTGGGTGTTTTGCACATAATATATTTACAGGTGTACACAAAGCTGAGAGTAAAAAGAAAAAAATGAGAAGATAATAAAAATAAAAACACTATATAATTAGAAAACTCACATGAAAAAAAGAAAAACCAAGGGGGTAAAAACTGGGGAAGTGTATATACATCAAAGCACTGGAGAGACAATTACATTAAACATGTATTCATGTCTTCGGTGGAGGGGGGGGTCTTTTCTTTTGTTGTTTTTTTTTACAAATAGAGTACTGACAACACCAGTGTTACAAAAGTATATCTGGGTGGGTGGGGTGGGTATGTGGGGGCGCCCCTAGGCAGCGCCCCCGATGTTGCTTGCTTCTCCCGGCCGGTTTTCTGTTGTTGTTGTGCGTTTGCCTCCGCTTCGGCCGTCTGTCATTCGTTCCTCCTGTATTTTCTTACTCTCTGTTGCTCTGCTGCGTTCGCCATGGTCGTTGTCATTTCTCATGCTCTCCTTCCAGTTTGTGTTCTCTTGTCTTTCCCCCCCTCTGGCTCCACTCTATTGTTCTTTGTCCCCTGTCCTTCCTTCTTCCATCTCCCCCTTCCCTGCCCACCCTTTCCCCCTCCCTCCCCCCTTTCTCCCTCCCTGCAACTCCCCTTTCTTTTCTGTTGTGTTTGGCTATCCCCTCTTGCACCCCCCCCCTCCCCCAACCGGGTCTTTCCCTCATTCCTTCTCTTTTCTCATTCCTTCTCTTTTCTCACGATGTGGTTACTTTTCCCTGGCTCTTGGTTATTTATCTGTTTGTTCGTTGGCCACAAACAGGTCTCAGAACAGTTGGGTGAATGGCTCCCATGTTCTGAAGAAGCCATCTTCCAAACCCAAGATGGCGAATTTGATTTTCTCCATTTGGAGAAATTCTGAGAGGTCGGACAGCCAGTCTGCAGCTTTGGGTGCTGCTGCTGACCGCCAGCCGAACAGGATTCTACGGCGGGCAATCAGGGAGGCAAAGGCAGAGGTTTCTACTCTCCTCCCCATGAAGAGATCTGACTGGTCTGATACCTCGAAGACCGCCACTTTCGGGCATTGCTCCACCCTCACCCCAACCACTTTGGATATTACCTCGAAGAAGGCTGTCCAGTACCCAGCGAGTCTGGGGCAAGACCAGAACATGTCAAAGTGGTTGGCTGGGCCTCCTTGGCACCGTTCGCATCTGTCCTCCACCTCCGAGAAGAACCTACTCATTCGGGTTCTTGTTAAGTGGGCTCTATGTACCACCTTTAGTTGCATTAGGTTGAGTCTTGCGCACGTGGAGGTGGTGTTGACCCTGGTAGTGCTTCACCCAAGAGTCCCCAACCTATTTCGAGCCCCAGGTCTTCCTCCCATTTCCTCCTTGTCGTGTCCAGTGAGGTGTTGGCCCTTTCTACCAGTCGTTCGTACATGTCGCCACAGTTTCCTTTACCTAGAATGTTTACGCCCCAGTAACTCCTCTAGCGGTGTCTGTCGTGGTGGTAGTGGGTACGTCCTCGTCTCTTTCGCAGGAAATTTTTAAGCTGCAGGTACCTTTATTTGTTGCCCTCAGCTAGCTGAATTCTCTCCGTCAGTTCGTCCAGTTTTGTGACCCTGCCGTCGGTGTATAGGTCCCTGACTGTCAGTGTCCCCCTATCCTGTCACCACCTTTTAAAGGTGGCGTCGGTGAGCGCTGCTATGAACCTACGGTTGAAGCAGATGGGGGCTTTGTCGGGCATTTTGGTCAGGCCGAATTGTTGCCGTAATTGGTTCCAGGTCTGGAGGGTGGCTATCACCACTGGATAGTTAGAGTGTTTTTTGGGTGGGGATGGGAGTGCCGCCATGGTGAGACCTCCTCCGCACCCACCCACTTGGCTTCTGGCTCCTTAATCCATCCCATTACTCGTTCTGTTGTTGCTGCCCAGTGATAGTATTGTAGGTTTGGGAGGGCTAGCCCTCCCCTGGACTTTGTTTTTTGTAGGACCTTCTTTGGGACCCTAGCATCCCCCCCCCCCCCCACAAACACCATGATTAGTCTGTCCAGTGAGTTGAAAAAGGCCTTGGGGGTGTAGATCGGGATAGATCCAAGTAGGAAGAGGTACCTGGGCAGCACGTTCATTTTGATAGTCTGCACCCTCCCTGTGCGGGAGGGTGGGAGTGTGTTCCATCTCTGCAGATCCTTTTTGACTTCCTCTGTCAGAATGGTCAGGTTCCACTTGTTCACCTTTTCACTTGCCCATTAATACCAATTGACAATAAACATACATTTTTTTAAATTAAAACAAAACAGACAAACAGTTTCAAAAGTTAGTCCATTTTTAGTTCTTTGATTTCCACTATCGAACCTGCTTCTCTTCATCAAATTCGTGATAAAGCATCGGCTATCACATTTTCTCGTCCTGCCACATGTATAAGTTTTAAATGAAATGGGTGTTTTAATTAACTCCATTGAAACAGGTTTATTCCTCCAAAAACGTCAATGGATTATGATCAGTATATATAATTGTTTCAGACGAATTGCTGGTAACATAAATATGAAACTGTTGCAAAGCCAGCACCAAGCTCAAAGTCTCTTTTTCAATTGTTGAATATTTCCTCTAGTGATCATTTAATTTTTTTAAATATGAATTTAGAGTGCCCAATTATTTTTTTTCCAATTAAGGGGCAATTTAGCGTGGCCAATCCACCTATGCTGCACATCTTTGGTCTGTGAGGGTGAAACCTACGCAGGCACGGGGAGAATGTGCAAACTCCACACAGACAGTGACCCAGAGCCGGGATCGAACCCGGGTCCTCGGGGCCATAGGTATCAATGCTAACCACTGTGCCACCATGCTGCCACTATCGTTTAATTTTTTGGAAAAATACCCAATAAGCCACTCTATTCCTTCGTTGTCTTCTTGCAAGAGCACAGCACCTACGCCCATATCACTCACATCGATAGTCACCTTGAATGGTTTTGTATAATTTGGGGTTGCCAACACAGGAGCAGTGGTTAACACAGCCTTCAGGGCATCAAATGCATGTTGACACTCTGCCATCCACTGAAATTTGCCATGCATCTTCAGCAAGTCCATCAGTGGAGGAACCATGCTGCTAAAATTCGGTACAAATTTACAGTAAAAAGCACTCATGACAAGAAATCTCATTATGTCCCTTCGTGTCGAGGGTATTGGAAACTCCTCAATAACTTTTTGTTTTCACATCCCACGGGACCATTCGACCCTGTCCAATTGTATGGTCAAGGAGCGTGACTTGGGTTTTTCCAAACTCACTTTTGGCTAGGTTTACCAACAAACCCGCCTCCTGAAGTCGATCAAATACTCCATCAGATGCTTCAAATGTTCTTTCCATGCCTGACTAAAAATCACCAGATCGTCTATGTATACCACACAATTGGGTAATCCTGAAATGACTTTGTTAGTTAACCTTTGAAATGTGGCTGGGGCGTTTTTCATGCCAACTGGCATAACTTTGAATTGGTGTATACCATTGGAGTCTCAAAACGAGAAATCTCCTTTGCCCTTTCTGATAAAGGTACCCGCCAGTAACCTTTAAGTAAATCCATTTTGGAGAAAAATCTGATTGTCCCACCTTCTCAATACAGTCCTCCAACCCTGGAATAGGATAAGAGTCTGTTCTTGTAACTGCATTAACCTTTCTATAGTCCACACACAATCGTTGGGTACTGTCCAGTTTTGGTACCATCACGATGGGTGAGCTCCATTGGCTGCAACACACTTCAGTTATGCTATTTTTAAACATGCTTTCAATTTCTTTATGAACCTGTGCCAATTTTAGAGGGCTAAGTCTATATGGATGTTGTTTAATTGGAACAGCATTTCCCACATCTACATCATGTATAACCATTTTAGTACTTCCCAACTTATTTCCACAAACTTGTCCATGAGCTATTAATAACTCTTTCAGGTCAGTTCGCTTTTCCTCTGGAAGGTAACTCAATAACGTATCTCAATTTTTAAGAACATCCTCGTGTTCCAATTTAATTTGATGAATGTCAAATTCAGAGTCATCTGGATTTAGTTCTTCACTTTAAATTAGAATCACTAACACCTCCTCCTTTTGCTCTCCTTCCCTTTCAAAATAGCTTTTAAGCATATTCACATGACACACTCGATGAGTTTTCCTCCTATCTCGCGTTCTTACCAAATAATTCACCTCACTCAATTTCCTTTCAATCTGATAAGGTCCACAAAACCTTGCTTTTAAAGGTTCACCTACCACTGGTAACAATTCTAAAACTTTATCCCCACTGGCAAAACTATGAACTTTTGCTTTCTTGTCCACTACCTGTTTCAATACATGCTGTGCAACTTTTAAATGTAGTCTAGCCAATTCAGCTGCTCTATTTAATCGTTCCCTAAAATTTGACACGTAATTCAGTAATGTAATTTCAGACTGCTCACTCACCAATTTTTCCTTAATCAATTTAAGTGGTCCATTTACCTCATGACCAAAAATTAGTTCAAAAGGACTGAATTTGGTTGACTCATTAGGTGCATCCCTAATTGCAAACAGTACGAATGGAATTCCATTACCCCAATCATCTGGATAATCTTTACAATAAGCCCTCAACATTGTATTTAACGTCTGATGCCATCGTTCTAACACTCCCTGTGATTATGGATGGTACGCAGTTGATTTAAATTGTTTTACTCCTAAGCTATCCATAACTTCTTTGAATAACCTTGAGGTAAAATTTGATCCTTGATCCGATTGTATTTCTGTGGGTAGTCCATATCTCGTAAAACGTTTAAGTAACCCCTCCACAATCTTTTTAGCTGTAATATTGCGGACTGGAATGGCCTCTGGAAACCAAGTAGACACATCCGTTATCGTCAAAAGAGGTGGGAGGGATTCTTCCTTTTGGGGACTAAGTCCTCGCGCCCGCCGGAAAACAGGCGAGAATCACTCCGGACTTTTACCTCGAAAGTCCGGGGTGATTCCCCGTTTTCCAGAGGGCTAACAGGGCACCAACGTGCATCCTGCAGCTCTGGCTGCAGGCAGGGTCCTGCTGTCAAGACCGCGCGGCCACTTATGCGCACGGCGGCAGCAAGCGGGTCCGCGCATGCGTGCAACGGCCCACTTCGGCGCGGGCGCCACCGACATGGCGAACCACACAGCGGGCCCGCGTGGAGGAAGGTAAGTCCCCCCCCAGATCGCAACAGCCCATCGATCGGTGGCCCCCAATCACGGGCCTGGCCACCGCTGAGGCCTCCCCCAGAGTCAGATTCCCCCCGCCCCCCCCCCCCCCACCAGGACCGCCACGGCGGCCGCGGGTCCAAGCTCCCGCCGGGTGGTACCAGATGTGAATAAATGCCGGTGGGAACTCGGCCGGTCGACCACGGAGAATCGCCGCCATGGCCTCTTCCAACGGCCCCCAACCAGCGCCGCGTCGACCGCGCCTCCCCGCCGGGCCCGATTCCGGCGCGGAGGGTCGGAGAACCCTGCCCATTGATTCTCACTTTTCATTTTAGGAAGCAGTCCTACACAACCAATTAAGACCCTTGTAAAAAGTTCCTCAAATGCTGGAATGGGTACCAAGGGCGCTGGTTATATAACCGCTTGTGGTTTGCCTATCACTTGACATGTGTGAAATGATCGACAAAATTTAACTACATCTTCATGTAGTCCAGGCAATAAAAACATTTTTGTACTTTAGCTTGAGTTTTCCTTACCCCCAAATGACGTCCTACTGGTACCTCATTTGCAACTCAAAACACCTCCTTTCTATGCCTGACAGGCAATACCATTTGGTGAACTTCTGCCCACTTTTCATCCGCCTGCATATGTAAAGGTCTCTATTTTCTCATTAAGGCATAATTTTTAAGGTAATAACATTCTGGTGTACACTCAGATTCTTCTTCCGTGTATGCTTTCTGATATATCCATTTTATTTCTATATCTTTCTGCTGTAACTCTGCCAATTTTCCTGAACTAAAAATATCGGGCGGGATTCTCCACAAACCGGTGGGGCGGGCCATTCCGGCACCTAGGAGTGGCATGAACTGCTCCGGCGTCGGGCAGCCCCGAAGGTGTGGAATCCTCCGCACCTTCAGGGGCTAGGCTGGCGCCGGAGTGTTTGGCGCCGCGCCAACCAGCGCAGAAGGGCTTGGCGTCATGCCAACCGGCGCTGAAGGGTCTCCGCTGGCCGGCGCGAGTTGGCGCATGCGCGGGAGCGCTAGCGTGTCCTGGCGTCATCCCAGCGCATGCGCAGGGGGATCTTCTCCACACCGGCTGTGGTGGAGGTTGACAGCGGCCAGTGCGGAGGGAAAGAGTGCCCCCACGGCATATCCCCGCCCGCGGATTGGTGGGCCCCGATCGAGGGCCAAGCCACCGGGGGGGCACCCCCCAGGGCCAGAACCCCCGCACCCCCCTGAGGACTCTGCAGGCCGCCCATGGAGCCAGGCACCGCCGGTAAGGACCTGTTGTGATTTACGCCGGCGGGTGGCCACTCGGCCCATCGCGGGCCGGAGAATCGCCGGGGGGGCCGCTGTCAGCAACCGCCGGTCGGCGCACCGCGATTCCCGCCCCCGCCAAAACCCCGGCGCTGGAAAATTTGGCAGCCAGTGGGGGCGGAGTTCACGCCACCCCCCCGGGCGATTCCCCGACCTGGCGGGTGGGGGGTCGGGGAATCCGGCCCATCCGCTTCTTCCTGCACCTGTTCTTGTTCTTTTCCAACCATCTGATCAAAAATTGTTTCTGATAATTGCACTTCAAGTTTATCTTCACTCTTTAGTTTTTTCTCTTGTCTTAACCTGTGACTTTGCGACCTTGTTACTACACAATCAGGAAAAATTCCAGGATATTCGTCCTTCAACAATTCAATTGTTTGATTTTCCACTGGCTTATCAACCACAGTAGGCATCACTCCCACTTGCGATCAAGCTATATCATTACCCAAAATAAACTGTATTCTTGGACAAGATAGTTTCTCTATTGCTCCTACTACCACTTCACCACTCTTCACTGGACTCTCCAACCTCACCTTATATAATGGAACACTACTCTTCTCACCCTGAATTCCACATATTACCACCTTTTCTGGCAATATTCCTCCCAAACTGCATAACTCCTCATCTCTTACCATCAAAGATTGACTAGCTCCCGTATCTCTTAAAATTTTGACTTCTTTACCTACTCCTCCTGGTATACATATGAGTAAACTTTACCCACACAAGTAAATTCTTTAAAGAGATCTGGCACCTTCTGATCAATCACCTCTTGATCAGGCTGTACAATCTTTTGCATCTCCTTCGCTTCAATTGGGCTTCCCTTTACCACTTTAACAAACCCCACTGGCTTATCCTGTTTTACCACATCAGCCTTCCCAGTGTTTTCTTAAACGACCAACACTGTGGCTTTGCATGGCCTGGTTTATTACAGTAAAAACATCTGAAACTTTTCATTTCTCTTCCACCCCTCCTGGATTTTTAATTTAATCTGAGGTACACTCTCCTTATTATTTCCCATCAGATCCCCTTTACCTTTACCACTTGAGTATTTCTCTTTTCCCCAGTTTCTATTCGTCACAGGCTGAAACTGATGTCAGAAACCAAACTTTGATTTATGAACTAATTCATAATCATCTGCCATTTCTGCTGTTAATCTCGCAGTTTTAACCCTCTGCTCTTCCACATGAGTTCTCACTACATCAGGGATTGAATTTTTAAACTCCTCCAAAATTATTTCTCTCAGAGCTTGATACGTTTGGTCTACTTTCAAAGCCCTTATCCGTCAAAATTACTCTGTTTGATCCTTTCAAACTCCACGAATGTTTGACCAGGTTCTTTCCTTAAATTTCAAAACCTTTGTCTGTAGGCTTCAGACACTAGTTCATGGGCACTCGAGATGGATTTTTTGTACCTCCTCATATGTCCCAGATATCTCCTCTGATAGTGATGCAAACACTTCACTAGCTCTACCTAACTTTGTTTGAATCAGTAATACCCACATGTCCTGTGGCCATTTCATTTGTTAGCCACCTTCTCAAATAAAATGAAAAAGGCTTCTACATCCTTCTCATCAAACCTTGGCAATGCTTGGACATTTTTAATTGATCCCGACCAAGCCTTCGACTATGATGCTCTTGCTCTTTCTCACTATCCTCATCACTATCCTCAGACTGTACGTTTCACTTTCCCACCGCCAATTTTAACTGACTTTCACGTTTCATGGCCAGTTACTGAAGTTCAAAGTCTCTGGGCAAGATACTCTCAACCCTGGGCTGGGTTGGAGAATCCCCGCGACCGGGCCACACCGCCACGACGCCGGCACGCAATTCTCCGCAGAGTGGAGAATCGGCGCCATTGGCGCCGGCGTGGTTGGTGCGGCGCCGGTCGCAGGCCGCTCTATGCTGCCGGCCCGCCGATTCTCGGGCCGGGGTGGGCCGAGTGCCCGTTGTGGAAACGTTGAGTCCCGCCGGTGCCATCCACATCTGCTCTCAGCCAGTGGGAACTCAGCGGGGAAGGGTCGGGTGGCGGCCTGTGGGGGGTGGGAGGGGGGCTGCAACCACGGGGGAGGCCTCCGATGCGGCCTGGCCCGCGATCGGGGCCCACCGATCGGCGGGCCAGCCTCTCTGGCTGGGGGACTCATTTCCTACGCGCCGGCCCCTGTAGTCCTGCACCATGTTGCGTTGCGGCCGGTGCATTGAAGGGAGCCACTGCGCATGCACGCGTTGGTGCCGGCACCACTGCGCATGCACAGATCCCGCGGCACCCAGTTCGCGCCGGGATCAGCAGCTGGAGTGGCATGAACCATTTCTGCCATTTCAAGTAATTCTGCTGCCGGATCGGATTTCTGCCTCGCCCTGATGGCCTATCGCTCGGCCCCACTAGCCACTGGTCTCTCACCAGCCAAGCTGTTGATGGGTCGCGCCCTCAGGACCACTGTGCCTTCCATTCTGGCGCCCACAATGGACCATGCTCCGGTACTGCACAGGATGCAACTGCAGCGCGGTCGCCAGAAGAGGTCATATGACACACGGGCAACTGGTCTTCCCGCCCTGGCCCCCGGAGATGAAGTCCGCATCCACCCAACGGAAGGTGGCTGGTCAGCACCTGCCAAAGTTCTCCGATGCGTGGCTCCCCGCTCGTTCCTGGTTCGCATGCCTGATGGATCTGTGCGTAGGCGCAATCGCCGGGCTCTTCGCCTGCTTCCACGCTCGCTACGGGACCTTACACTGACACCGTGCCCTCCTGTTGTTCCTGATTTCGACGTTGTGGAGCTGCCTGCTATCATGCCCCTTCAGTCGTCGCCCGTGGCCAGGCCCGTTCCTCAGCCGGTGGTTCCAGACCTACCCTTGAGGCGATCAACCCGAAGTCGTCGCCCACCTACTAGACTGGACTTATGAGACTGTTTATACATTGAACTCATGCAACCACTGTGTTAATATGTTTCTGTTCTTATCGTTACAGGAATTCATTTTATCGTTCAACATTTCCCCGTTCTTTGTTTATGGTACAACCTCGTTATTGTGTCACACCCAACATCGCCCCTTGTATATAGTTAAGCCCCATGTATATGCTGTAAATATTACACACACATACATTTAGCTACACTCAGTACACATCTCTATTTATAGGCACATAATCCTGTAAAAAAGGGGGGATATCATGATATTCAGGTGAACATCATAGCACATACATACATAATGATGGACAGATCAATGGACCAATCAACACACACAACACGACAGCCAATCACAGACAAGAGCATACACACTACAAAACATGGAACACGACACTTCCTGGGCACTCGAGCAGGAGACGGCTCAGAGCACAGACCTCATTGCCAGCCACTCAGACATTCACCATGTGCTGAGTACCAGAGTTTACTATGTTAATAATTGATTGAAATAAAACTGCGTTGTACCATTCGCAACCGTGTTGGTTTGTGTGTGTATCAGAGTACCCAACACATCACTCAGTGGGAAATTTTAATGGTCAGGCATCTGGGGCGCTATCTGGTGAACGTCACACGCTGCTGATGTATGTCAGGTGGAGGTAGGAACACCCAGGTAGACAGCAGGTGGAGGTCTGCTGGATCCCAGGACCCAGCTGGGTTCCAGCCTGATGCTGAGCCTCCGGTGCAGGGGTACCGGAGCTGATGGAGACGTTAGGGAGCGGCCGGGACATTCAGAAGGAGATGTCAGTGTCACTCCAGCAGATCCATAGCCACTTGGAGGAGTCCCAGAGGCTATGGGCGCTGAAGCTGTCACCGGCAATGCGTGGCACTGAAGCCAACACTTCTAGGGAGGCAACCGCAGTGGAGAGCCTGGTGCACGACGCCGGCATCATTAGAGGAGGTGGCAAAGGTGTTGCGCAGTCAGTGACGGCCATGGTTGAGGGTCTTGCGAGAATGTCCGCCTCGCTGGAGCACCCAGTATCAGGCTCACCTTGATAAGGTTCTGCGGGGCATGTTTCGCTCTCAGCTGGGCATGGCCGAGGCGCTGCGGAGCATGTCCCAATCAGCGAGGAGCCAGGGTAAATCACTATTCACATCAATCTCTGCTCACCCATTCACACCCCCATCGAGTCTCCACTGGGGGGCTCTGCCACCTCAAGGAGCACCACCACTTGGGCTCTCACACACTTCCTGTGCACATCCCATGCAGATCCTCTCCTCATCACATCACTGCTCCCACCCACCCGCCACATATGCCAAAGCATACATGTCCTGCATTCCCTCTGCTTCTGTGCAGCCGGTGCCTTACTAGGTGTGCATCTGGTGTGGGTGGAACACGTTCTGTTCTGCGCTTGGCAGGGCACTTTTAACAAACAGCTGGTGAAGATTCCTCAACTCATTTTGTCGTTTCATCGCCGGCTGGAGAAGGAAGTAGGGATGTTTCCCCTCCTTGAGGCAATGGTGGGTCTTGAAACACTCTCATCTGAGTCTTCTGTCAGAAGCATTCGAGGGGGCTGACAACGAGGCAGAAATTCAGGATCGAGGCGATAGAGAAGGAGGTCCTCAGCCTGGAGTCATGTCTCAGTCAGCCCGATGATGACCCAGTCCTGAGCGTCGTACAAAGAGAAGACGGGCGCGTTACGATACCTGCAGCTGATCTGGTTCCGTGGCGCATTCGTTCAGTCGCGGGTCCGGTTCCTCCATGATCTGGACCGTTGCTCCCCCTTCGTCTACTCGCTGGAAAGGAGACTCTGGGTTCGTCAGCAGCTCTTATGCTGCTGGCCAATGATCGATCTGGGTCTCGGATCCGGAGGGCATCAGGTCTCACACCCAAAATTTGTACCCTGCCCTTTTACCACCAGATCTGTCCAGTGAAAATGCCCATGGGAGGGCACCGGAAAGCCTGGATGCCTTTATGAGGCTGGAAGAGCTGACGGGCAGCATGGTAGCTCAGTGGTTAGCAAAGTTGCTTCATAGCTCCAGGGTCCCAGGTTCGATTCCCGGCTTGTCTCACTGTCTTTGTGGAGTCTGCACGTTCGCGTGGGTTTCCTCCGGGTGCTCCGGTTTCCTCCCACAGTCCAAAGATGTGCAGGTTAGGTGGATTGGCCATGCTAAATTGCCCAATAAAGGTTAAGTGGGGTTAAAAGGTTAAAAGTCCAATGATAACCATTGTCGATTGTCGTAAAAACCCATCTGGTTCATTATAGTTTAGGGAAGGAAATATGCTGTCCTACATGTGACTCCAGACCCACAGCAGTGTGGTTGACTCTTAACTGCACCCTCAAGGGCAATTAAGGATGGGCAATAATTACTGGCACAGCCCGCGATGCCCACATCCCATGAACGAATAAAAAAAATATTCCCTGCTAAGGAGGAGTCCTCCCGCTTACCACCGGGGACCTGGGGTGGAGGGTATTGCGAGTTCCATACAACTGTTGGACTCCCAAGATGCCTGCTCTTTTTATTGGCTTGTGGAGCCTATGGAGCATGCTTAGGTTGTGGTAGACTGCAGCCCATTATCAGTTTCTTAAAAAATAACTTTTTTTACAGTTTCGCTTGCACTCCATCCCCATGTTCCTGACCTAAGGCACCTGGTGTGAAGAGGGAAGGACCTCCTCGTGAACCTGCTCTTGGGCATGGCCAAACTTGCTATTAACGGTGAAGGGGTAGCTGACCAAGGGGCTTGTCTCACCAGGCAGTCGGCCTCTACTATGGCTATACCCGACTGAGATAGCACACCCAGTCGAGGCCTTCCATGTTCGGTGGGTACCACAGTGACTGGGATACATCTGGCTTGATGTTTTAAGTTTCAATTTGTGCTTAGCTTTTTGTTTTGGGCAATTTCTCTTTAAGGTGCTCCCCCTTTAACGTGTCCCTCTCTTTAATTTAATTGGTTATTTGATTTGCCACAGAGTAGAGCTTCTGAGATTCATGTGGTGTCTACAGGACCATCGAGGCCTTCCATGCCCACTGCGCCTCGCCAGGACTGGGGTGCTTTATTGACCTCTTTAATCACATTTTAGTTTGATGTTTTAAGCCTCACTTGTGATTTGTTTTTGTTCAGGGTAGCATCCTTTGTCCCTCAACCAAATGCAGGCATCGGTGAGCTCGGTGCTCACCAAACGCAGCTCCCCAGGCTTCCCGGCCCAGTGCCAGGGCCCCTCAAGATTGACAGGCCCTTCAGCAGTGGATTCCAGCCTCAGGGTGGGTGAGATCTGTTGGTGGCTTCATTGCCGTCTCATTGAAGATCTCCTTACAGGGCCAGACCATACCCTCCTCTCAAAGTCATGCTAATGATGGCCTCCCAACACTCGCATTCACCCCCATCCCCATCTGGGAACATATCCATCGCTCCTTGTGCTGCTGCAGTGCCTGCGCTCCCCCCCCCCCCCGCCCCCCCATTGGTTCCAACAAAACCCCAGGATCGGGATTCCCTCTCTTGACTCCATGGAACAAACTAGACAACGGGTACTGAGAGTGGGAGACAGGTGATTGAGGCCTGGGGGTGGCATAAAGACACCATAGTGCAGCTAGAATATTGGGTACAGACCTGATTATTCATTGCCTTTGGTCACACACCTGCTAAACATTTCAGGACTGGAACTGCTAAATCATGGCTAGTTCATGATGGGGAGAACAAGCCTGGATTTTCCGAGGAACTTCAATCGTCGTCAGATCGTCACTCTGCACGAACTCTGTTCCACATTTCTCGCCAGGTCTTCTAAGTCCAGCTGTTCAAGAAATGCGGAGCACTGCGTCTCTTGGAGAACTCCATTGGATCACAGAGGAAGACAGGAAACACAATTTTTTTACACCACTAGCTGTCATATGGTATATTTAATGATCCAGTGTGACTATTAGTGAATAGATTAATCAGTAGGGGGTAGGATGGTAAGTAGGTGAGGAAAGTGGACAGGGGGGGCTGACAGATGAGTGAGGTGATGTATGACAACACAACTTAGAGAGAACATTGTAGCTTAATGCTCATCTTTAAAAATACGACAGTGCTGTGTGTGGATTTTCAGCAAGGCTAGTCTGACTGACAAATTTACAACTCCTGTGCTGAAATCATGGGCGGGATTCTCCGACCCCCCGCCGGGTTGGAAAATCACCGGGGGGCGGCGTGAATCTCGCCCCTGGTGGCTGCCGAATTCTCCGGTGCCGGGGATTTGGCGGGGGCGGGAATCGCGCCGCGCCGGTTGGGGTCCGTTGGCAGCTTGGGGTCCCCGGCGATTCTCCGGCTCGCGATGGCCCGGGTGGCCGCCCGTTTTCGGCCGGTCCCACTGGCATATGTAACGACAGGTACTTACCGGTGGGATCTTACAGGCTCTGCGAGCAGCTTCCGGGGTCCTCAGGGGGGCGCAGGGTGATCTGGCCCCGAGGGGTGCCCCCATGTGGCCTGGCCCGCGATCGGAGCCCACCGATCCGCGGGCGGGCCTGTGTAGTAGGGGCACTCTATTCCTCCGTGTCGGCCGTTGTAACAGTCCGCGATGGCCAACGCGAAGACGAACCCCCCCGCACATGCGCTGGGATGACGCCAGCACACGCTGGCACGCCCCCGCATGCGTCAACTCGCGCTGGCCGCCAGAGGCCCTTCGGCGCCAGTTGGCATGGTGCCAAGCACCTTCTGTGCCGGCTGGCGTGGCGCAAACCACTCAGGCGATGGTCTAGCCCCTGAAGGTGTGGAGGATTCGGCACCTTCGGGGCGACCTGACACCGGAGTGGTTCACACCACTCCTTCGCGCCGGAGTTGCCCGCACCGCCGGATAGCGGAGAATCCCGCACCATGCGTCCAAAATTGATGATATGTGAAGTGATTTCTAATTAATTATCAAGTCATTCACCCCATTTGTTGCCCACTAGATCTACCCGTGTGAAACCTGTGATTTCGGCCTTTGCCTACATAACAACAGTGGGTTCTTGCTATAAATCACTTTGGAACAGTGTGAGGATACAGAAAGATGCTATGTATATGTACTTTGTCTCAAGTTAAGAATATAGAGTTGATGCAGGGCATGGTCATTCAACCTCCAGGATAACTATTAACTGAACTCAATTCCACTGCCAAATAGGAAGAATATTTCCATGAACAGCTCCGAAGACAGGAAAACATTCAGTGTTATGGAATGGAAGAGATGGTCATTAATCAACCATGAAATAACTACAGCTGCCAATTTGGAAAAAATAACATTGAAACTGTAAAAATGTATGGTCATTAATTGTGAATACTCTGAACAGTCATTCATTTTATATTTGTGGATAATTTTGAATCATAGAATTGTGTTGCATAGTGGAAGGTCATTTAGCCATCATGCTTTGAAATATCTCTTTAATCTAATTCCACACCACAGCTTTTTCCCTGCACCCCTGAAAATTGGCATTCCTGCCTTTAGAAAGTTCCTATGCAGCCTATTTCTACCACTCTTTGCAGGCAGTGCATCCCAGAGCTTATAACTTCTTTCAAAAAATTCACCTCATTTCCCCTTCCGTTCTTTTGTCAGTTATTTTAAATCTACATGATATTTGGTTACTGACCCACTTGTCCATCTAATTTTTTTTTAAATTTCTTCATGCAATCTCGTGATTTGTTCTGATTAGATTTCTATTGAACTCTATACCCGGCATCTGTCATAAACGTCTTTGGTTTCCCATTTATTTTGATCTATTTCCTTTGTCACCTAAGGAACATTGTGGGAAGGGTAACATGTTTTAATGAAGTACAGAGGCAGGGAGAGGGGACAGGTGAGGACAGAGCAAAAGGGAAGGTCTCTGATCAGGTGAAAGGCAGGAGAGATTAACTGATGTGTTGGGTGTTCTGCATCACATACAGGTCACCAACACGTGAAGTAGTGCAACACTATTTTATTAAAAGGTTAACTATTTAAACATACTTGAACTGTGGGTAAATACGATACTAGCTTTAACTAAAGACCTCTGTCTTGTCCTAACCAGTCGATGCACTCAGCACATGGTGAATGTCTGTGTTGCAGGCTGTGAGCTCTGTGCTCCTAGCTGGCTGCTACTAGAATGAGCGGAAACTCTCCTGTCCCCTGTCTTTATAGTGCGTGTGCTCTCACTGGTGATTGGCTGCGGTGTTGTGTATGTTGATTGGTCCCACTGTGTGTCTGCACCATGATATACTGGTGTATATTATGACATCCCCACTTTTATATGAAATTAAAGTGCCTGCGTGACAATAAATAGTGTGTGGTGAATGTTCCTGACTACGTGTGTGCGAAATATTTACAGGACTATGTACATAAAACTAAGCTATTTACATGGGAAGGTGCCTGGTGCAGAAAAAACAATGTGTCACACAAATAACGAGATGAACACTATATACAAACCACTTGAACGATTAAACGGAAGAACAGAACAGACCAGAGAGCCCATTAGTGCACAAAGTTCACAAATTAAGTCTCTGAGGTGGGCGACGAATTCTGGTTGACCGCCTCAAGGGTGGGTCAGGAGCCACCAGCTGAGGAGCGGGCTGGACTGCATCAGAGTGAGGAGGATGCAGAGTAACCGGAATCTCCGCATAGTCCAGGTCAGGGACAACAGGAGGGCGTGGCACTGGCGGAGGATCACGTAGCGAGAGTGGGACGAGACGAAGGGCACGTCGATTACGGCGCAGAATGGAACCATCCGGTAGACGAACCAGGAACGAGCAGGGAGCCACCTGCCGAAGAACCACAGCAGTTGCAGACCAGCCACCATCCGAAAGTTGGATGCGGACGTTGTCATCTGGAGCC
The DNA here is from genome assembly GCF_047496885.1 of Scyliorhinus torazame. Lineage (NCBI taxonomy): Eukaryota > Metazoa > Chordata > Chondrichthyes > Carcharhiniformes > Scyliorhinidae > Scyliorhinus > Scyliorhinus torazame. The sequence continues at coordinate 293,532,714 of NC_092707.1, forward strand.
AGAGCAGGGAGATCAGCTGCACGGGAGTCATGAGCCGCCTTGTGCTGTGCACGAGACAGTTGCATTCGTTGAACGACCGGAACGTGATCGAGGTCTGGGACGTGAATGGACGGCACCGTCGTCCTCAGGGTGCGACCCATGAGCAGCTGGGCTGGCGACAGGCCCGTGGAGAGTGGGGCCGAACGATAGGCCAGCAAGGCAAGGTAGAAGTCGGAGCCCGCATCGGCAGCCTTGCAGAGGAGCCGTTTGACTATGTGGACGCCCTTCTCCGCCTTGCCATTGGATTGGGGGTACAGGGGACTGGATGTCACATGCACAAAGTTGTACCTCCTGGCAAAGTTGGACCATTCCTGGCTTGCGAAGCAGGGGCCATTGTCCGACATCACAGTGAGTGGGATGCTTTGACCAGCAAAGGTGTCCTTACAGGCACGGATGACTGCAGATGATGTGATGTCGTGCAAACGTACCACCTCCGGGTAGTTTGAAAAATAGTCTACAATCAGAACATAGTCCCTGCCCAGCGCGTGGAACAGGTCGATGCCGACCTTGGACCAAGGGAACATGACCAACTCATGGGGCTGTAGGGCCTCACGTGGTTGGGCCGACTGTAACCGCTGACAGGTGGGGCAGTTGAGCACTGTGTTGGCGATGTCGTCATTGATGCCGGGCCAGTACACTGCCTCTCGGGCCCGTCGGCGGCACTTCTCCACGCCAAGATGGCCCTCGTGTAGCTATTCCAAGACAAGCTGGTGCATGCTGTGCAGGATAACAATGCGATCCAGCTTCAGGAGGACACCATCGACTACCGCCAGATCGTCTCTGATGTTGTAGAACTGCGGGCATTGGCCCTTGGGCCACCCGTCTGTTAGGTGGCGCATGACACGCTGTAGCAGGGGGTCAGCCGCAGTCTCGCGGCAAATTTGGACGAGGCGTTCATCCGTGGCCGGTAGATTGGAGGCCACGAAGGCCACATGGGCGTCAACCTGGCAGACGAATCCCGCTGGGTCACACGGGGTGTTGACTGCCCTGGACAGAGCGTCGGCTATGATCAGGTCTTTGCCCGGGGTGTATACGAGCTGGAAGTCGTATTGCCGGAGTTTGAGCAGAATGCGCTGGAGGCGAGGCGTCATGTCGTTCAAGTCTTTTTGTATTATATTGACCAGCGGGCGATGGTCGGCCTCGACGGTGAATTGGGGAAGGCCGTACACATAATCATGAAACTTGACGACACCGGTCAAAAGGCCCAGGCACTCCTTTTCTATCTGCGCGTAGCGCTGTTCCGTGGGGGTCATGGAATGTGACACATATGCAACGGGGGCCCATGATGAGGCCTCATTGCGTTGCAGGAGCACTGCCCCAATGCCAGATTGGCTGGCATCGGTCGAAATTTTTGTCTCTTTCGCTAGATCAAAAAAGGCCAATACCGGGGCCGTGGTAAGTTTGGTTTTAAGTTCTCTCCATTCGCGCTCGTGGGCAGGAAGCCATTGGAAGTCTGTCGTCTTCCTGACCAGGTTCCTGAGAGCTGTGGTATGAGAGGCGAGGTTAGGGATGAACTTCCCTAGGAAGTTGACCATGCCCAGAAATCGGAGGACCGCCTTCTTGTCCTCAGGCTTGTTCATGGCTATGATGGCAGCCACCTTGTCCGCATCCGGCCGCACACCCAACTGGGAGATGTGGTCCCCTAGGAACTTGAGTTCCGTCTGGCCGAAAGAGCATTTGGCTCTATTGAGGCATAGGCCCTGCTCCCGTATGCGTTTGAACACGCGCTGGAGGCGACTGATATGCTCCTGCGGGGTGGTGGACCAAATAATTATGTCGTCGACATAGACGCGAACACCTTCAATGCCTTCCATCATTTGTTCCATGATCCTGTGGAATACGTCTGACGCCGATATGACCCCAAACGGCATCCTGTTGTAACAATATCTGCCAAAAGGGGTGTTAAAGGTACACAGTTTCCTGCTGGATCTGTCCAGTTGAATTTGCCAGAATCCTTTCGAGGTGTCAAGTTTGGTGAAGAGCTTGGCCCGAGCTATCTCACATGTGATCTCTTTGCGCTTGGGGATTAGGTAATGCTCCCTCATTATGTTGCGATTCAGATCCTTTGGATCAATGCAGATTCTGAGCTCGCCGGAAGGCTTCTTTACGCACACCATGGAACTGACCCAGTCGGTTGGTTCCGCAACTCTGGAGATCACTCCTTGGTCTTGGAGGTCCTGCAGCTGCTGCTTGAGGCGGTCCATGAGGGGTGCTGGGACTCTGCGAGGTGCATGCACCACAGGCGTGGCGTTCTGTTTGAGTATGATCTTGTAAGTATATGGGAGCGTGCCCATGCCTTCGAAGACGTCGCGGTGCTGGTCGATGATGGCGTTGAGTTGCGTCCTGAAGTCAGCATCGTGGAAGGCAGACGTTTCATTAGGAGAGAGAGAGAGTGAACTCTTTGAACGAGGTTTAGCAGCTTGCACGCCTGTGCGCCAAGCAGAGTCCTTTGAAAAGCCCACAATCTCGAAAGGAAGGATGGCTTTTCGTGACTTGTGCGTCACTCCGAGTTGGCATGAGCCGGTAGCAGGAATGATGTTGCCATTGTAGTCCAATAGCTGGCAGGCCGATGGAGGAATGGTTGGTTCGACACGAAGGCTTTGGAAAGCAGACCACCCCATGAGATTGGCGGAGGCACCAGCGTCCAGGCGGAATCGTATTTGGGACCGGTTGACCGTCAGGGTGGCACTCCACTCATCGTCTGGATCGATGCTGTATACCGACAGCGGCTGGTGTCTTTGCTTCGGGGACAGCCTGTTTTTCGTTACGACACCAACTCAAAAAGGTGCCTTCGGGTCCTCGGTGTCACAGCTGTGTGGGAGGTCGGAATCGGACTCGGTTACCGTGGGTTGAATTGCTCGAACATTCCTGCGAGGCTGGCTGAAGCGATATGAATTGGAAGGCTGAGCTGCTCGACAGCAGACAGCATAGTGGCCAAGTCTTCCACATCGTAGGCATTGTCGAGATTTTGCGGGGCATTGCCACTTTAAATGGGCGGAGCCACAGTTGCCGCACGTCGTGACGTCAGCACATTCGCTGCGCCGCTGCGCATGCGCGGTGCGGTCATACGCGGTGCAAGCCTGCGCATTACGTTCCTCCACGTCACCGTCTCCTCGTTTGGTGCGTACAAGCGCGTGTCCACGAAAAGCGCACAAAATGGCCGCCCTCATCCAGGCTGAGGCCCTGGAGGTGCTCAACCACTTGGACCCGTTCCGCCTCGTGGGGACCTTGCCGCGCCGTTTTAGCCGCTTGTATATGGGAGTACGGACTGGTGGCATTTTCATGTAGGACACAGGTCTCGATGGCAGTCGCTAGGGTGAGTTGCTTTACTTTGAGGAGCTGCTGACGTAGGGGGTCCGACTGAACATCGAAAACGATCTGGTCGCGTATGATGGAGTCGGAGGTGGGCCCGTAGCTGCAAGATTGCGCAAGGATGGGGAGGTGCGATAGAAAGGATTGGAAAGGTTCGTCCTTACCCTGCAAACGCTGCTGGAACACGTAGCGTTCAAAACTTTCATTCACCTCTACGCTGCAGTGAGTGTCAAATTTGAGGAGAACCGTCTTGAACTTCGTCTTGTCTTCGTCATCTGCAAAGGTGAGAGAGTTGAAAATGTGGATGGCATGGTCCCCGGCCGTGGAGAGGAGAAGAGCAATCTTTATGGTGTCCGAGGCGCCCTCCCTGTCCATGGCTTCGAGGAAGAGCTGGAAGCGCTGTTTGAAAATCTTCCAGTTGGCCCCGAGGTTGCCGGCGATGCGGAGCGGCGGCGGCGGGCTGGTGTTGTCCATGTTGCAGAATGACGGAATGCTGGCAGAAGGCAGATCACTTGCAGGTAGGTCTAAGAAGTGCTAATATGCAACCACACCTGGTATCATGATGTGTTGGGTGTTCTGGATCACATACAGGTCACCAACACTTGAAGTAGTGCAACACTATTTTATTAAAAGGTTAACTATTTAAACATACTTGAACTGTGGGTAAATACGATACCAGCTTTACCTGAAGACCTTTGCCTTGTCCTAACCAGTTGATGGACTCAGCACATGGTGAATGTCTGTGTTGCAGGCTGTGAGCTCTGTGCTCCTAGCTAGCTGCTACTCGAATAAGTGGGAACTCTGATGCCCCCTGTCTTTATAGTGCGTGTGCTCTCACTGGTGATTGGCTGCGGTGTTGTGTATGTTAATTGGTCCCACTGTGTGTCTATCAGTGTGTGACTGCACCATGATATACTATAAGACCATAAGACATAGGAGCGGAAGTAAGGCCATTCGGCCCATCGAGTCCACTCCACCATTCAATCATGGCTGATTTCAACTCCATTTACCCGCTCTCTCTCCATAGCCCTTAATTCCTCGAGAAATCAAGAATTTATCAACTACTGTCTTAAAGACACTCAACGTCCTGGCCTCCACCGCCCTCTGTGGCAATGAATTCCACAGACCCACCACTCTCTGGCTGAAGAAATTTCTCCTCATCTCTGTTCTAAAGTGACTCCCTTTTATTCTAAGGTTGTGCCCCCGGGTCCTAGTCTCCCCTGCTAATGGAAACAACTTCCCTACATCCACCCTATCTAAGCCATTCATTATCTTGTAAGTTTCTATTAGATCTCCCCTCAACCTCCTAAACTCCAATGAATATAATCCCAGGATCCTCAGATGTTCATCATATGTTAGGCCTACCATTCCTGGGATCATCCGTGTGAATCTCCGCTGGACCCGCTCCAGTGCCAGTATGTCCTTCCTGAGGTGTGGGGTCCAAAATTGCTCACAGTATTCTAAATGGGGCCTAACTAGTGCTTTATAAAGCTTCAGAAGTACATCCTTGCTTTTATATTCCAAGCCTCTTGAGATGAATGACAACATTGCATTTGCTTTCTTAATTACGGACTCAACCTGCAAGTTTACCTTTAGAGAATCCTGGACTAGGACTCCCAAGTCCCTTTACTGGTGTATATTATGACAGGGAAGATGAAGGAACAATACAAGGATTGAAATGGTTCGGAGGAGTTGAAAAGGTCATTGTCAGCAACTGCTCTGCATAAAAATTAGGGATGTGGTTATGATTGAAATTAAGGAATTCCATGCTGACTCCAGAAGGCTGTAAACTGCTTAGTTGAAAGATGAGGTACAGTCCCTCACATTTCCAATGATCCATCCTTGATAAGATCTTTTTAAAAAAAATTATAGTACCCAATTCATTTTTTTCCAATTAAGGGGCAATTTAGTGTGTCCAATCCACCTATCCTGCACATCTTTGGGTTGTGGGGGCGAAATCCACGGAAACACAGGGAGAATGTGCAAACTCCACACGGACAGTGACCCAGAGCCGGGATCGAACTTGGAACCTCAGCGCCGTGAGGCAGCAGTGCTAACCACCGTGTTGCCCCCATCCTTGATAAGATCTGAGGTGGTCTCCTGGGAGGCTGGAGAGGGGGCCACCCAGGATGGGCAGGCGCCGTGGCCTGGAGGACCAGCGGGAGAATGGACATGTGGTCAGTGGGAGGGATGGGTCAGTCAGTAAGGCAATAACAACTCACGTTTGACAGGTCCCCCGGGTGGAGCCCTATCGTTCCTCACCCCTGCGGCGTCCGTCAGCATCAGCGTTGGGAACCACTCTGTCATCGGCTACACTGCTCACCTCCAGAGCCCGCTCCTCGAAGGTGGTGAGGATTCTTGGCCGGGATTCTCCGCCTCGACGCCGGCTTCCCCATTCTCCGGCGCTGATTTTTGGCCGCGCACGGGATCACCGCCACGCCAGTCGGGGGCCATTGACAGCGGCCCCCCGGCAATTCTCCAGACCCCGGTGTGCCGAGTGGCTGACGAGTTTGGCCGAGTCCCGCCGGCGTGGGTGAGTGTTCGGTGACCATCCTGGGGTGGGGCGGGGGGATCCGACCTCTGGGGGCCTGGCCCGTGATCGGGGCATCCCGATCGGCGGGCGGGCCGATTCCATGGGGGCCTACGTCACTCCACGCCGGGCCCCTGTCGGACTCCGCCATATTGCCCAGGGGCCGGCGCGGAGAAGGGAACCCCCACGCTTGCGTGGAAATACGCCGCCCATTCCACGCATGCGCAGAAATACACCGGCCGTTGACGCCAGAGTGGTTGGCGCCGGTTTTCACTCCGGCGTGGGCACATAACCCCATTATTAGAGAATCCCGCCTCTTATGTCCGGCACACCAGCGCCAGTCTGGGCCCTCTCCCGACGGTTGTGGGAGAGATTTTCCTGAGGAGACACAGAGGGGGCATTGTTAGCCACATGCGTGGTTCACAGTGGTGGGGGTTAAAGTGGGAGGGGGTGGGGAAGGGTTGTGGGTCGAAGGGGGAGGGAGTAGATGCTCACGTGGGAGGGGAAGAGGTCCCGGTGTGTGGGGGGGGGGGAAGAGAGAGGAGGTGGATGGGGGCTATCGTGTCTACTCGTGCTGCCCGGTTTAGGCCATGGACCTTCTTCGTGCACTGGTCGCACTCCCGGCGTTCACAGCTGCCACCACCTTGTCCCAGGCAGCACTGGCTGCCCTATGGCTGACCCTCCAGGACATTCGGGGGAACAGGACATCCCTCCTGGTCTCCACTGCATCTAGCAGCTTCCCCAGGTCAGTGTCCCCAAATCTTGGGACTGGTCGCCTCAGCACTGGCGGTGTTCTCCGTTCAGCTGGCAGCATTCCCTCGCCCGCGGGTTTCCCGGCAGCGTAGGGTGGCTACAATGGAAAATCCCATTGGCCAGTGGCCAAATGAGAATCCCGCTGCCAGGGCCAACATCCTGCTGAGAAACACGCAGCTGGGAAGGCAGAGAATTCACCCCAATATCATGATTATTGCTCGAAAAAGGGACATGTTGAAGCTTTTCCTCGTGCATTCAACAGGACAGAACAGGATTGCCAAATTTCAAAGGAAGCAACAATTTATGCTGCATGGGAAAAAATTGGTTGGCAAATCGATTCTGATTGGTAGAGGCATTACAATGGAGAATGCACGAGTAGCTATTATCCCTTGCGCTTTTGTTTAATTCAAAAGGCTCAATGTCTGGGCATGTATCTTTTGCCTCCATATGAGTATATGTAGCTTCTAGCAAGCATTACGTCGCTACATTTTGAACTCACCTTATAACAAATTTGTTGTTATTGTACCTCTTAGCACACTTGGGATTGTCCAGCTAGTGCTATCTAATTGCAGAATCACTTCCAATGTTAGACACCTCAATTTCAGTGCTTGTTGGGCACCAGACATATAGGGTGTACGTCCCAACAGCTGGCAGATTGCATCAAACAGCATGTTCCTCCAGCTGTTTATAATAATAATAATCTTTATTGTCACATGTAGGCTTACATTAACACTGCAATGAAGTTACCGTGAAAAGCCCCTAGTCGCCACATTCGGGTACACAGAGGGAGAATTCAGAATGTTTACATTACCCAACAGCATGTCTTTTGGGACTATGTTGCAATAGGCAGAGTACTGACCATGCTCAACTAACAATCCTTGCAAAACTCAGAATATAATGATGTGATTCCATGATTGATATGGGTAGATTTGAGTCAGGTTGAATTCCTGTTTCAGCTTTTTAGTTTTTTAACCTCCCACTCAAACCAAATCTATTAATGTTAGGGGTTAAAATTCCCCCTTTGAGCCCCATTCCCGCTCAGCATATCATCTAGCCTGATTCTTCTGTGTCGTACTAAGAGAGTGCTGCATTGTTGGAGGTGCTGTCTTTTTCATGAAATATTAAACTTCCAGCCATGCTAAAACTGGACATAAAAGATCCCCAGCTACACCATTTGAAAACAACAGCAAGTTCCATTGGTGTCCGGACAAATATTTCTCCTTCAGCTATCACTATTTCAGAGGTCATTTATTTTGCTGCTGTTTGTGGGGTCCTCCTGTGCGAAAACTGGCTATGTTTTCCTACATAATAACACTTCAAAATTAGCACATTGGCTGTGAAATGCTGTGGGACATTCGGAGAATGTGAAAGGTCAGTATCAATCTTTCATCTCTAATTTGTTTCAAAGAAGTTGAAATGGATGGTGAGCTGAAAGGCTATGTGGCAAATTGTCTGATAGATTCTGATGCTCACACATGTGGAATGTGCTGATTCGAGACATTATACTTAGGTCTCCCAGTGTTTGATGACAGTATTTTTTCCATATTGTGCACATCTTCAAATGTGGTATGTGCAACTAGACAAGAAATTTCTGCTGCACATATTTCCTGTGTAGGACTGGCCAACAAAAACTGTGGCAGATCATCACATTTCTGACAAGATGCCTGAATTACAGTCATATGATCAATTCAGTACAAGTAGGAAATACACAGGCTGCGATTATCTGGCCTCGTTACGCTCTCACAGAAGTGTAACGAGGCCAGTGAATAGCAGGAGAGGCCAAAAATGAGATCTGCGCTAGGCGCCAAAGAGTTTGCGATGCAACCAGCCTGCCCCCAAAGGCGAAATCGGGATCTCGCCGCAGCGTGGCGAGAAACCAATTATCACCACTTAAGCCCCATTTCCATACAATTAACGAGAGCCACCCCATATCCAATTGTCTCCCGCCATTCAGCAGCCTCCCCAGCAGGTGGTCACACTGGCGCCAATTAGTACTCCTTTTGAACATAAGAACTAGGAGCAGGAGTAGGCCATCTAGCCCCTCGAGCCTGCTCCACCATTCCATGAGATCATGGCTGCTCTTTTGTGGACTCAGCTCCACTTTCCGGCCCGAACACCATAACCCTTAATCCCTTTATTCTTCAAAAAACTATCTATCTTTATCTTAAAAACATTTAATGAAGGAGCCTCTACTGCTTCACTGGGCAAGGAATTCCATAGATTCACACCCCTTTGGGTGAAGAAGTTCCTCCTAAGCTCAGTCCTAAATCTACTTCCCTTATTTTGAGGCTATGCCCCTAGTTCTGCTTTCACCCGCCAGTGGAAACAACCTGCCCGCATCTATCCTATCTATTCATAATTTTATACGTTTCTATAAGATCCCCCCCGCAACCTTCTAAATTCCAACGAGTACAGTCCCAGTCTACTCAACCTCAACCTCTCCTCCCCCCACTCCTCCAGCCCGCCACTCCCGCAACTCAGCCCCCACTCTCCCTCACCACCATCCCCCCAACCCAGCCCCCACTTTCCCTCACCACCACCCCCCACTCTCCCACCCCATCAACGCATCGCCCAGCCCCCACTCTCCCACCCCATCATTGCAGCACCCCAGCCCCCACTCTCTCACCCCACCGCCATCCCACTCCCACCACTCCCGCACTAGCCACTCCACCATACCACCCTACCGGCAGGCATCACATGGGCCACCCAAGGGCAACGCCAACAGTATCACCAACAAGGGGGCGCCAGAGAGGGGCTGTGGAGCGTACCACTGGCAAGGGCAGGGCCAGCCGATGGTACCCCTGGAAGCAGGACAGGCGCCAAAGCCAGAGGCCCCCATGGTGTGGTGATGGGGGAGGAAGGTAGAGGGAACATGCGGGGGCAGGGTCCACTGTGTCCGCCGGAGCCACCGTGTAGCCTGTTGTACCATGTACCATGCTAACATGTCTGCCCTTCACCTGCTGCAGACAATGAATATAAGAATACAACCAGCAACTTCCTCCCAGTCACCGCAGCCCTGGTGATGCACTGCGGCTGTACGAGCTGGAGCTGCTCGAGGAGGAGGAAGCTGCAGCAGCGGAGCGTGTCCCAGAGGAACAGGAGGCAGCCGCTGAGATTGGAGAGCCGGCATCCAACAGACCGAGGAGGAGGGGGTGCAAAGCAGACGCCGCATGAGGCCTCCTGTGCACCGGCACCACCTGCCATTCGAGGACCTGCTGGACTGGGCATGCCGTCGTCGTCCGGCTGAGCAGGGGGAATCATGCAGCATCTCTGCCCGATCACAGCGCACCTGGCACCACGGGGGAGTGGGGGAGGTCACCCGCTCCCGTGGCCGCCGTCAAGGTGACTGTCGCCCTGAACTTTTCCACAACGCAGTCTTTCCAGGCGCTGAGTGGGGACCTGTCCGGAATCTCACAGAGCTCGGTGCACAGGTGCATCTGTGCCATCACGGAGGCCCTATATGCCTAGTCGGCACAATACATCCATTTCAATGTGGACTGAGCCCACCAGGATGCCATCGACAAGGTGTCCCGGGTCCAGGGGTGATTGACGGGATGCATGTCTCCCTACGAGCAACCACAGATGACAAGCCAATCTTCACAAACCAAAAGATGTTCAATCAATGAACGTGCCGCTGTGTGACCATCAGATGTGCATCATGCACGTCTGCGCCCGATTCCCGGGCAGTGTGCATGATGCTTTCATCCTCGCACACACATTGGTTCTCAGCCTCTTCGAGGCACACCCCCAGCTGGGCGTTGGCTCCTGGGTGACAGGGGCTATCTATTGCGGTCGTGGCTGATAACGCCTATCCGGAGGCAACACATAAACGCGGAGACCCGCTACAATGACGCCCATGCGGCGACTAGAAGCGCGATCGAGCTGTGCTTCGGCATGCTCAAGATGCAGTTCAGGTGCCTGGCCCGCTCTGGAGGGCCCTCCAGTTTAGCGCTGGACGGGTCTGCTGCATCCTGCACAACATTGTGCAGCAGAGGGGAAACGTGCTGAAGGAGGAGGATGAACATCAATCTTCGTCTGACGAGGATGATGCAAGCAAGGGCGAGGATGGACAGGACATGGGGCCCAGGCAAGCACGGGAGACCACACAATGTGTGCACCTGGGCCAACACACATGAGACGCTCTAATCGATTCCAGGTTCACCGACTGCAGGGGGGGTGGGTGCTGGCCAGGGGCACGGGTGCCGAATCACACCTCCACACAGCATCCCCCGCCATCTCCGCCCCGCACCCCCCTGCCCTTGCAACCCCTCTGTTATTCCTACCTGCCTGACTACAGGATGAGGGCCCTGGGTTGGCAGTAATGGGTCTGGCCCATGGGATGGAGGATGATGACAGCCTGCTCTGCGATGAGCTCGGGTGCTCCACATCATTTGACAATGTCTGACTCCTTCCCACGGTAGCACTTTCCACCGATGTCCGGGTGATCCCTGTATGTGAGCTGGCCATTCCATCACACAGTCCCACAGTACCCCTAGGGTGGCGATGTGGGGAGTGTGATTGGTGATGGGGGGATGGCGGTGGGCCAGCGGAGTAATGAACAATGGCAGAATCGCAGTCTCCGGGCCAATCCCACCCGCAACGTCTGGCCATTCCCCCCACCCCATGCTCCCTCTACAGCCAGCCCAGACCAGCCCACCCCTCACACCTTCTGACAGAGCACCGAGGCAGGTTGTAACATTGTGCACACGTGTTTAATGTGAACAAATATATACAGGTTTGTGCCCTAGCCCCGATCATTAAACTGTGCCCTGCACCGATTGTTTGTTATGTTTCCTTTGTAACATAAGCGGCTTCCTTGTGTTGCATTTGTCAAGGAAGGTCGAGACGTGTAAATAACTTCAACTCATTTATTTACACTATGTACACTTTTATAACTTGAGTTCGACACTACTGCTAATCCTATTGTAGCTACCTAAACTGACTAACCAGCTGCTGTCTTCCACGTGGTGGGTGTAATATTGAATCAACCCAGTGCCTCTCCTCACTGACTGTCTCCACTGGCCAAAGGGCAGATCATGTGTGTGGTGTCCTTTATGTATGGGTTGGTGTAATGCCCCCCTGTGGTCATGTCACCTCCTTGTGTATCGTGAATGTCCATTGGTCGCCTCCTATCTAACTTGTCTATTGGTTGAGTGTGTGTGTGTGATGTTTCTGGTGCTCCCTCTAGTGTCTGTCTAGCTTATATGTATTTACAGTGATGCACATCACCACAACCCTGGGTTTAAAAATGACTGAACTAAAGAATTTAAAATCCCCAGTACCTGACGGTTTCCATCCATGGGTGTTAAAGGAGGTAGGAAAGCACATTGTAGACTCCCTAACTATAATCTTCCAGAGTTCCTGAGATTCAAGAGTGGTCCCTCTGGATTGGAAAATTGCATATGTCACTCCACTTTTTAAGAAGGGCAAAAGGGGGAAACCAGGGAATTACAGACCGGTTAGCCTAACATCTGTGGTGGGGAAATTGCTGGAGTCTGTAATCAGGAATGGAGTAATGGACCTAGAAAAATGTAGGTCGATCAGGGAGAGCCAGCATGGATTTGTGAAGGAAAGGTTATGTCTGATTAAACTTATTGAATCTTTTGAGGAGGTGACTAAGGTAATGGACAGGGGAATGTCTGTGGATGTTATTTATATGGACGTCCAGGAGGCATCTGATGAAGTCCCTCATAAGAGACAGTTAAATAAAGTGAAAGCCCCATGAAGTTGAAGGCAAAGTATTGACATGGTTAGGAAATTGATTGAGTGGCAGGTGACAGAGCGGGGATAATGGGTAAATGCTCTAATTGGCAGGAGGTGACTAGTGGTGTACCACAGGGATCTGTGTTGGGGCCTCAATTATTCACACTATTCCTTAATGACTCGGATGATGGCATAGAAAGTCATATCTCCAAACTTTTTAAATGATACAAAGTTAGGTGGCATTGCAGATAGCTTCGATGATTGCATAAAATTGCAAGGAAATATTGACAGACTAGGTGAATGGGCAAAACTGTGGCAGTTAGAATTTAATGTAAGCAAATGTGAGGTTATCCATTTTAGACAAAAAAAGGATAGAGCAGAGTACTTTCTAAATGGAAAGAGGTTAGGACAGTGGCTGTCCAAAGAAACTTGGGGGTTCAGGTGTATAGATCCTTAAAATGCCATGAACAAGTGCACGAAATAATCAAAAGGTTAATGGAATGTTAGCTTTTATGATAATAATAATCACTTATTGTCACAAGTTGGCTTCAATGAAGTTACTGTGAAAAGCCCCTAGTCGCCACATTCCGGAGCCTGTTCGGGGAGGCCGGTACGGGAATCCTTTATGTCTAAAGGATTGGAGTATAAAGACACAGAAGATATGCTGCAGCTATACAAAACCCTGGTTAGACCCCACTTGGAATACTGTGAGCAGGTCTGGGCACCACACCCCTAGTGGTCAGTCAGCAAATTACAACACAACCTTAATATCACTACATCCCCTTTCCTTTGAATGAATAAATTAATACGTTATCATCAGTATACTTACATGTGATATCATTAGCATGTGAGTCTAACAGCATTAATTTGTTCTTTAAAATGTTTTTAATTGGTTTAACAAATATATATACACACACACAAGAACAAGCATAGTATGTACAAATAGTCCAAATCTACAAATTGAGTTGATCGGGTTTTCTTCTGACTCTGGTTGATCTTCTCAAAGTTTGACTTTAGGATCCAAGCCTCTACAAGCATCACCATTTTTTTGTTTCACACATACCATGTACTCTTCTGTAAACGTCATCTAAACACATAGCGTTCATAAATTTCAATATTTCTGGGGTGCAATGTGCATCAAGCCTTCAAATTACTTTGTTAAAATTTTTACTACATTCATCATTTGCAAATTTACATGTATTAAACACAGCAATTGCTTCGGGCCCTGCTGTTGTTTGGAGCATCGCCACCTTACGCAAATCTGACTGATCTCCTAAATTTGCTGCAGTAAGAAACAAATTAAATTGTTGTTTAAACACACACCAGTTGCTGTCCACATTACCATGAACTCTGATACTCATTGTTGGCTTCAACAACTCCATGTTGTTAATTCCGGCAGTCTGCCAAATCTTCAAATCTCTGTAGACCGTGTGGCAGGCTGATAGTTTTTTCTCAGTGTTTAATACCATCCAACCCTGATACCATGGAATGTTCATGTCGGATGGCCTGCTTAATATTACAAGAACACTTGCAGCTAAAGCTATAAAGGATTTATTAACATTAACTGTAGGTCAAATATATACAAAACAACAGATGAATAACAGTATGAATATGCACAGGCAATCTCTCTCCCAGCTTCCTAGTCAGCCTGAGGTCACCTGACTCTAACATTCACTTATATACCAATGAGACTCCTAGTGGTCAGTCGGTGAATTACAACACAACCATGCTATCACAACGGTAGCCCTTTTCCGGTTTAAATGTTGTTTCTCTGTTCCACTCCTTTTAACTGAGCTGGGTCCTGTTCCTGACTCTGTCCCTGTTCCCTCTCTGCAATTCTTCTTTTCGGAGCCCTCCCTACCCGCACTCCCATTGAGACCTCTCCTTCTCCTCTTTCCCTTTGGGCACTCTCCCTATCCCCTGCCTAGGACATTTTGCAGCAATGGCTCCACTCCCGGTCACCTGATCTGTTTTTTGCACTGTTTTTCTTCTCTGCACCAATGCGCCGGGCCAGTCCTGGCCCCAAAGAACTCACACTGCAGAAATGCACATGTGCAGCCCACACCCCCTCTGCGCATGTGTGGAAAATCCAAGGTTTGTCGGTTGTTGAAATTCCCAACCTCTATTCTCAATGTTAAGGTAAGTTTGATTTTCAGAACAACTTATTGATTGCTCTTTATCTCCCCTGCAGCTGCCGATGACTTAATTTCTGCTATGTTCCCTCTCCAAACCTCTTTACCTCCATCCTTTGATATACTTCGATATACTTTGTAAACGTATAATTTTGTCCCGATGTATCCTTCAATGTATGCCAATTTTTGTTTGATTATACTCCTGTGAATCTCCATGAGAACATTTACAGTGTTAAAAATACTGAGCGGATTTCTCCCTCAGCCGATGGCGATATCTGGAAAAATGATTGGGCAAAGAATCGGTTTTGATGCCAAAATCGTGGCGGGCGCTGGGTTCACGTCAAATCACAATTCTCCGTCGCCTCAAAATCAGCGTCAATGTGTTCCACTCCGCACATCCAGTAAACGCATATCATTAGCGGGCATGACCCGGTATTCTCCAGGGCTTCCATGATGCTCCGCCTGCACTGGGAGAAATTCCGATGGCGAGATTCACTTGTGCTTTCAAGAAATGGGAAACAGGCGCCGTGGCTGAAGAGGGGGAGCAAGGAGGTAGGACACAGAGAGGCCCGACCGTGGGCTCCGGTCCTGATACTAGCCGGGCAGGGGCCTGCCAGGCCAGGCGGGATGGGGGGCAGGCCATGTGGCCAGGGTGAATCCCCATTGGGGCTGGGATGGTGCGTAGGCATGGACTGCCATTGCTGCGGCCTATAAGGCAGCCATCATGCTGCGCATCCCACTGACCACTCACCTTGGCCCCTGGTTCTGCAGAGTGTCACTGGCCGTATGGGTGCCCCCGCCCCACCACTCCTGCACTGTAGTGCCCACCCTGCAACCCAACCTCAGCCATGCCAACACCTCCCCCAACTAGCCACAACCCGCCAGCAGGGCATCACGCATCTCACCCAAGGGAAACTCCCACAGTAGCCCCTACAAAGGGGCACAGACAGAGGCTGTGGAGTGTAACACTGGCAAGGGCAGTGCCAGCTAACGGTACCTCTGGCAGCAGGGGTGAGCACCAACGGGGCCAGGGATGCTGCAGGGATGGGAAGGGGGAACAGGTGGGGCAGGGTCCGCAGGTACCAACCGGGGCCACCATATAGCCCGGAGGTTGGGCAGAGAGGTACGCACCATGCAAACATATCGACCTTTCACCCCCTGCAGACAATGGATATTGGAATACAACCAGCAATGGTGGCCTTCCTCCTAGTTGCTGCAAACCTGGGGAATCACTGCGGCTTTACGAGTGGGAGCTGCAGGAGCAGTAGGAAGCTGCAGAGCGTTGCCCCAGAGGAACAGGAGGCAGCGGCCCAGGATGCAGAGCCGGCCACCCAACAGGCCGAGGAGGAGGAAGTGCCAAGGAGGCGCGACATGAGGCTTTGCGTGTACCAGTAGCGCCTGCCATTCAAGGACATGACGGACCGGACATGCTACCAAAGACTCCAGCTGAGCAGGGGGACAGTGGGATACATCTGCCAGGTCATGGTGAATCTGGCACTCGCTCCTGGTAGCCGTCAAGGTGATGGTCGCCCTGAGCTTTTACGCCATGGGGTCCTTCCAGGCGTTGAATGGGGACCTGTCCGGAATCTCACCGAGCTCGGTGCACAGGTGCATCTGTGCCGTCACGGAGGCCCTGTATGCCTAGTCGGCACAATACATCCATTTAAATGTTGACTGAGCCCACCAGGATGTCCGGACAGCAGATTCGCTGCCATCGCCAAGATGCCCCGGGCCTAGGGGGTGATCGACAGGATGCTTGTCGCCCTACGGGCACCTGCATATGGCAGGCCGGTCTTCACCAACCGAAACGGGTTCCACTCGATAAGCGTGTAGCTGGTGTGCGAGCATCAGCTACGCATCATGCACGTCTGCACCCGATGGCTGGGCAGTGTGCACAACGCCTTCATCCTGGCTCACTGGACAGTTCCTGGCCTCATCGAGGTGCACCCCCAGCTATGGGGTTGGTTCCTCGGTGCTGGGCGGCAGGGCTTATCCGCTGCAGTCAAGGCTGATGACGCCTATCTAGAGGCCACAGTCTGACGGCGAGACCTTCTAAAATGACGCACATGCCGCAACCAGGGCCGTGATCGAGGGGTGCTTCGGCCTCCTGAAGATGCGGTTCAGGTGCCTGGACCGCTCTGGAAGGACCCTCCAGTATAGCGCTGGGTGTGTTGCCTACTTCGTGGAGACCTGCTGCATCTTCCACAACATCGTGCAACAGAGGGGTGACGTGCTGGAGGAGGAGGTTGAGCATCAGTCCTCGTCTGATGTGGAGGGGAGGGGGGAGGGGGAGGATGGGCGGGACATAGGGCCCGGACAGGCACAGGAGGCTGCACAACATATGCAGCACGGCCGACGTGCACGGGATGCTCCGATCGCCTCCAGGTTCCCAGACTTGGGGTTGGGTGTGTGGGGGGGGTACAGGCCAGGGGTACGGACACCGCCATGATACACACCATGAACTCCCTCCATGATACACACCTGCCACACTATGGGGTGGGACCCTGGGTTGGCAGTACAGAGGGAATGGCCCATGGGATGGAGGATGATGACAATCCGCTCTGCGATGAGCTCCGCATCGTTCAACAATGTCTGACTCCTATCCATGGTCGCACTTCCCACCATCCACCAGGGTGAACCCTGCATGCGAGCTGGCCATTGCATCACACAATCCCATCCAACCCCTTGGGTGGCGAAGGTGGGCATGGTGGGGGGAGAGGTGGGGATGGGGCTCCGGAGCAGTGAGCTGCAGTTCTTGGGCCAAGGCCATCCCCAACGTCTGCCCATTCCACTCTCCCCCCTTGTGGCCCCTCTGTGGTCAGCCCAGACCAACCCACCCCTCAGACAGAGCACCAAGGCAGGATGTAATGTTGTGCACAGGTGTTTAATATGCCCTTGCCCCTATTGCTAAACTGTGCCCTGCACCCGTGAGAACTGAACTGGTGTCTACCTTTTGGCCCTTGGGGCCATAACGCTACGCCTAGGTGGATCACCAGATGCTGCATCAGGTGTGGAGGTGGCCTGCTGTGATTCCTGCCCTGTGACCTGGAACTCCTTTGGCGACCGTCTTCTGGGTGACTGGGCCTGGGTAGGCCTAGCTATTGCTCAGGTGTCCCAGGTGGCATGGTACCGCCCTGTTATGCCCGCTGCCCATGTGATGCGCAAGGAATAAGGGGGGCGGGAGTCTGTGGTGCTGCGGTATTCCGGCACATCCCCTGCGGGAGTCACCGGGACGGGCCCCATCACCTCCTCTCTCTTGGGGTGCCTGGTGGACCCCGGGCTACTCCATGGGAGATGGGTTGCAAACGGAGCTAATCCTTGAAGCTCTGTCGCCACCTGGCGCTTCCAGTCCTGGAGGCCGGGTGCTATCTCGATGAGTGCCTGCATGCTCACAGCCATAGAGTACAGGGAGTGGACAATCTCCCTCTGGGACTGGGCCACCTCCTTCTGTGACTGTGGCATGTCGGCCAGCACCTGGGCAATGCTACTGATGTTCTGAGCCATGGCCCGCTGTGATTGGGCCATGCTCAGGAGCGCCGCTGCAATGTCCAGTTGGCCCTGGCACATCGCTGCCTGTGAGAGGGCAGCCCTGTCCTGGGCCACGGCCACCACCTGCACAGAATGCCCCAAGCCTGGGCGCAGCACGGTAGCACAAGTGGGTAGCACTGTGGCTTCACAGCGCTAGGAGGATCCCATACAAAGAAATGTACACCACAGTAACAGGCCCTTCGGCCCTCCAAGCCTGTGCCGACCATGCTGCCCGACTAAACTACAATCTTCTACACTCCCTGGGTCCATATCCCTCTATTCCCATCCTATTCATGTATTTGTCAAGATGCCCCTTAAATGTCACTATCGTCCCTGATTCCACCACCTCCTCCGGTAGCGAGTTCCAGGCACACACTACCCTCTGCGTAAAAAACTTGCCTCGTACATCTACTCTAAACCTTGCCCCTCTCACCTTAAACCTATGCCCCCTAGTAATTGACCCCTCTACCCCGGGGAAAAGCCTCTGACTATCCACTCTGTCTATGCCCCTCATAATTTTGTAGACCTCTATCAGGTCGCCCCTCAACCTCCTTCATTCCAGTGAGAACAAACCGAGTTTATTCAACCGCTCCTCATAGTTAATGCCCTCCATACCAGGCAACATTCTGGTAAATCTCTTCTGCACCCTCTCTAAAGCCTCCACATCCTTCTGGTAGTGTGGCGACCAGAATTGAACACTATACTCCAAGTGTGGCCTAACTAAGGTTCTATACAGCTGCAACATGACTTGCCAATTCTTATACTCAATGCCCCGGCCAATGAAGGCAAGCATGCCGTATGCCTTCTTGACTACCTTCTCCACCTGTGTTGCCCCTTTCAGTGACCTGTGGACCTGTACTCCTAGATCTCTTTGACTTTCAATACTCTTGAGGGTTCTACCATTCACTGTATATTCCCTACCTGCATTAGACCTTCCAAAATGCATTACCTCACATTTGTCCAGATTAAACTCCAACTGCCATCTCTCCGCCCAAGTCTCCAAACAATCTAAATCCTGCTGTATCCTCTGACAGTCCTCATCGCTATCCGCAATTCCACCAACCTTTGTGTCATCTGCAACCTTACTAATCAGACCAGTTACATTTTCCTCCAAATCATTTATATATACTACAAACAGCAAAGGTCCCAGCACTGATCCCTGTGGAACACCACTGATCACAGCCCTCCAATTAGAAAAGCATCCTTCCATTGCTACTCTCTGCCTTCTATGACCTAGCCAGTTCTGTATCCACCTTGCCAGCTCACCCCTGATCCCGTGTGACTTCACCTTTTGTACTAGTCTACCATGAGGGACCTTGTCAAAGGCCTTACTGAAGTCCATATAGACAACATCCACTGCCCTACCTGCATCAATCATCTTAGTGACCTCCTCGAAAAACTCTATCAAGTTAGCGAGACACGACCTCCCCTTCACAAAACCATGCTGCCTCTCACTAATACGTCCATTTGCTTCCAAATGGGAGTAGATCCTGTCTCGAAGAATTCTCTCCAGTAATTTCCCTACCACTGAAGTAAGGCTCACTGGCCTGTAGTTCCCTGGATTATCCTTGCTACCCTTCTTAAACAGAGGAACAACATTGGCTATTCTCCAGTACTCCGGGACATCACCTGAAGACAGTGAGGATCCAAAGATTTCTGTCAAGGCCTCAGCAATTTCCTCTCCAGCCTCCTTCAGTATTCTGGGGTAGATCCCATCAGGCCCTGGGGACTTATCTACCTTAATATTTGTTAAGACACCCAACACCTCGCCTCAATGTGACCCAGGCTATCTACACACCCTTCTCCAGACTCAACATCTACCAATTTCTTCTCTTTGGTGAATACTGATGCAAAGTATTCATTTAGTACCTCGCCCATTTCCTCTGGCTCCACACATAGATTCCCTTGCCTATCCTTCAGTGGGCCAACCCTTTCCCTGGCTACCCTCTTGCTTTTTATGTACGTGTAAAAAGCCTTGGGATTTTTCTTAACCCTATTTGCAATGACTTTTCGTGACCCCTTCTAGCCCTCCTGACTCCTTGCTTAAGTTCCTTCCTACTTTCCTTATATTCCACACAGGCTTCGTCTGTTCCCAACCTTTAAGCCCTGACAAATGCCTCCTTTTTCTTTTTGACGAGGCCTACAATATCTCTCATTATCCAAGGTTCCCGAAAATTGACGTATTTATCCTTCTTCCTGACAGGAACATGCCGGTCCTGAATTCCTTTCAAATGACACTTGAAAGCCTCCCACATGTCAGATGTTGATTTGCCCTCAAACATCCGCCCCCAATCTATGTTCTTCAGTTCCCGCCTAATATTGTTATAATTAGCCTTCCCCCAATTTAGCACATTCATCCTAGGACCACTCTTATCCTTGTCCACCAGCACTTTAAGACTTACTGAATTGTGGTCACTGTTACCGAAATGCTCCCCTACTGAAACATCCACCACCTGGCCCAGTCCCGCCCCTTCCCTAGTTGGACTGTCCACATATTGTTTTAAGAAGCCCACCTGGATGCTCCATACAAACTCCGCCCCGTCTAAGCCCCTGGCACTAAGTGAGTCCCAGTCAATATTGGGGAAGTTGAAGTCTCCCATCACCACAACCCTGTTGTTTTTACTCTTTTCCAAAATCTGTCTACCTATCTGCTCCTCTATCTCCCGCTGGCTGTTGGGAGGCCTGTAGTAAACCCCCAACATTGTGACTGCACCCTTCTTATTCCTGATCTCTACCCATATAGCCTCACTGCCCTCTGAGGTGTCCTCCCGCAGTACAGCTGTGATATTCTCCCTAACCAGTAGCGCAACTCCGCCACCCCTTTTACATCCCCCTCTATCCCGCCTGAAACATCTAAATCCTGGAACGTTTAGCTGCCAATCCTGCCCTTCCCTCAACCAGGTCTCTGTAATGGCAACAACATCATAGTTCCAAGCTCTAAGTTCATATGCCTTACCCGTAATACTTCTTGCATTAAAACATATGCACTTCAGGCCACCAGACCCGCTGTGTTCAGCAACTTCTCCCTGTCTGCTCTGCCTCAGAGCCCCACTGTCCCTATTCCCTAGTTCTCCCTCAATGCTCTCACCTTCTGACCTATTGCTCCCGTGCCCACCCCCCTGCCATACTCGTTTAAACCCTCCCGTGTGACACTAGCAAACCTCGCGGCCAGGATATTTATGCCCCTCCGGTTTAGATGCAACCCGTCCTTCTTACATAGGTCACACCTGCCCCGGAAGAGCTCCCAGTGGTCCAGATAATGGAAACCCTCCCTCCTACACCAGCTGTTTAGCCACGTGTTTAGCTGCTCTCTCTTCCCATTTCTAGCCTCACTGGCACGTGGCACAGGGAGTAATCCTGAGATTACAACCCTAGAGGTCCTGTCTTTTAACTTTCTGCCTAGCTCCCTGAACTCCTGCTGCAGGACCTCATGCCCCTTCCTGCCTATGTCATTAGTACCAATATGTACAATGACCTCTGCCTGTTTGCCCTTCCCCTTCAGGATGCCCTCTACCCGTTCGGAGACATCCTGGACCCTGGCACCAGGGAGGCAACATACCATCCTGGAGTCTCTTTCACGTCCACAGAAGCTCCTATCTGTGCCCCTGACTATAGAGTCCACTATTACTATTGCTCTTCTGCGCTTTGACCCTCCCTTCTGAACATCAGAGCCAGCTGTGGTGCCACTGCTCTGGCTGCTGCTGTTTTCCCCTGATAGGCTATCCCCCCCGACAGTATGCAAAGGGGTATACCTGTTCGAGAGGGGGACAACCACAGGGGATTCCTGCACTGACTGCCTGCCCTTTCTGGTGGTCACCCATTTCTCTGCCTGCACCTTGGGTGTGACCACATTTATATAACTGCGATCTATGACGCTTTCCACCACCTGCATGCTCCAAGTTCGATTCCCCGCTGGGTCACTGTCTGTGCGGAGTCTGCACGTTCTCCCCATGTCTGCGTGGGCTTCCTCCGGTGCTCCGGTTTCCTCCCACAGTCCAAAGATGTGCAGGTTAGGTGGATTGGCCAAGATAAATTGCCCTCAGTGACTAAAGTAGGTTAGGATGGGTTATTGGGTTATGGGGATAGGGTGGAAGAGAGAGCTTAAGTGGGTCGGCGCAGATTTGATGGGCCGAATGGCCTCCTTCTGCACTGTATGTTCTATGTTCCTTGGACACGTTGATCTGTTGCCAAAACCTTCCCGCCCCCCTTCCCCCCCCAAGGCTTCAACCACGGATGCCAGCTGTGCGGTGTTGGCCTGGGTGGCATGCATGGCCGGCACCACCTCCTGATCCTGCATCCAGTTAGACTCCTCCAACTGCATCTACAGGTGCTGGATGCTTGCCAACAACCCCTCATGTAGTCCCTGGCTCGGCAACTGCATCTCCACGATCGATGGGACCGTCCATTGAAGGCACCAGAAAGCTATCTGGATGGCAGCTAATGCCTGGGGTCGGCCCGCCCTCCGACCATCCGCCCCCTCGGGAGTCTCTACCTCCACCTGCTGTACTAGGGCATGTGTTTGGTGCGCACCAGATAGTGTCCCAGGAGCCTCTTCACTGAAGTGCCCAACCGAGGTGAGTGTCTCTGGGATGGTGGAGGGTGTTTGAGACAGCTGTGACGGGACGTCAGTGTCATCCCCGGACTCGAGCTCTGGGTGTCCCGGGATGCGGGCCGATAGCATCCGTCCATGTTGGTTTCATCATCGTCACTGCTCAGCATCTAGGGGTTCTGGCTGTGGCTGGCGTCAGGGGTGGGGGGAACTAGAAGGACCCGCTCCATCACCAGCAAGTCCTGCAAGGCACAAGGCAAGATGCATTATTCAATCGCGGGATGGGGTATGGAGTGTGGGTGTATGAGGGGGTGTTGGGGAGGGGTGTGTGTTGGAGGAGAGGGAGGGGGGCGTAGGGTTGGTGGTGTTGTGAGGGTGGTGTGGGTGGAGTGGGGGCAATGAGTGTGGGGATCGTGGTGGGGGGACACCTAAGCGGGGTCACACTTCCTCGCCTGCTGCCCACTCACCCTGGCCGCCTTGCGGAGGTTGTGCAGTTTTTTCTGGCACTGCTGACTGCTCCAGCTGGTGTTGCCCATGGTGCTGATGACTTCTGCCCCCTGCCCCCAGGCCCAGTGAACGGCGCCGACTGGCAACCTCCTTCCCTCCCGGGATACAGGGATGTACACCTCTTCTCCTTGGCATCCGGCAGGGTCTTCAGTTCCATGTCGATGGACCTCAGGACTATACGCAATGCTACCATCTTGTTGGCTGGGATGGTGTGTGTGGGGAGTGAAGTGTGTATGTGCGGCTGCAGCTTGTCAGCCTCCTGAGTGTCAATCCCAGACCTGGTGAATCTGACACCATTTCTCATTGGAATTGATTGTGTTCCACATGGCACCGGTGCTAGTCCCGCTGAATCGGTCCGGCAAAAGGATGCCGGATACAGTGTGGCAAACTTGGCCACTACGCAGCCCTTTGCAGATCTGCTCCACCTCTCAGCAGCCAGCGATCCCAGCTGCGGCGCAGAAGTGTCCGCTCAATACAACAAGGCATGCCAGATTCCGATCCCAACAGCCCAACAGATCCTGATGCTGAGTGCCCCAAGTCCATCCATACCGGGTGGGCATCATAACTACACATGCGCTGCCTTCCACCACAACGGTCTGTTGGAGTATGAGCAATGACGGCTGCAGTTTTTCTGCCATGAATCCTTCCCCGGCGTCAACGCCCCTCAGGAACGGAGAATCCGGCTGACTATTTACATGTAAGGGGCTGGATTGTCGGGTGACGGGAGTCTACATTGCGCCGGCAGCGCAGTCACGCCCGGGGATTTCCGATGGCGTGGGGCTGCCCACAATGGGAAACCCCATTGGCCGGCTGGCGGGTCAGAGAATCGCACCCAAGATTTTCCTAATTCTTTCTTAATTTTCTGCAGCACAGTGTTTAGCACAGCTGCCTCACAGCACCAGAGACTCGGGTTCAATTCCAGCCCTGGGGGACTGTCTGCGAGTGTGCACGTTTTCCCCGTGTATGCGTGGGTTTCTTCCGGGTGCTCTGGTTTCCTCCCACAGTCCAAAGATGTGCAGTTTAGGTTGATTGGCCATGATAAATTGCCCTCAGTGTCCAAAGATGTGCAGGTTGAGTGGATTGGCCATGCTAAATTGCCCCTCGGTCTTCAACCTGCTCAACCTTTCCTCCTTCATCTCAGGACCTTCTCCAAACAGCCACCAATACAAGTTACTAAACGGTACACCGTACTATGAAGCAACCTCCTGTAGTCATTTTCAAACTTCCCCATTTTTATCCTCCATCCCCTTTGCAATGAAGGCCAACATTCTATTTGCTTTCCGAATTACTCGCTGTACCTATCGGCGAGTGTTTTGTTATTCATGTACAAGAAACTCAGATTCCTCTGTCCAGCAGCACCCCCTAGTGGCTTGGCTGACAACTGTACTTCGAAGTGTAAAACTACAAACTAAATCCAATCCTTGGTTGGTTCTGTTGGAGTATGAGCAATGACTAGGAGCACTACAAATGGCTTGAGTATCCTTGGGTTAGGTAGGGAAATGAGACAAGGGGCAGGATTCTCCGGTCTCCGACACCAAAATTGCGTTCGGCGATCGGCCAGAGAATCCCCGTTGGCGGTGATATCGGGGACAGCACCATTTTTGCGATGCACCGCCACCTCCAAAGTGTAGAACTCGCAGAATACGGCGCACGCCGTCGGGGTGGCCTCAGGATGTTACCTGAGGCCCTCCCTCCCGATGCTCCGCCCCCAATGGGCCGAGTTCCCGATGGCTTAGGTCGTGTGTGATTTTTTTTCCGGGAACTTGGGGTGGCAGCTGCGGACTAAGTCCAGCGCCACCACAGTCGGGGGGTAGCCGATCCGCATGCAGGGGGGTTTTTGATGGGGACACTGGCGGGTGTGGTCCGGGGGTTGTGAGGCTGACCAAAGGGTGTCACTATTTGGCAGGCCAGGTGCGTGCACGGCACGGCCACTGCAGGCCACGGACCCGGCCATTCTCCGGCCGTATCCGCAGCTATAGCCGGGGGCTCTATGCTGCGTGCCTGCTACCCCCCCCCCACCACCAGACAGAGGATCGGTGGACGTTTTGCACCGTTTTTTCCGGTCGTAGAACTCCACCGTTCCCATGCCGGCATTGGCACTTCGTCTCAGAATCAGAGAATCCAACCCAAGATTTCCACTAATTCCTGTTCGAAGTGTGCCTGTGACGATGTTGAGTGGGATAATTGTCTGCACAGTAGTATAGAATCATAGAATCCCTACAGTGCAGAAGGAAGCCATTCGGCCCATCAGGTATGCACGGACCCTCTGAAAGAACACCCTACCTAGGCCGTCGTCCTATGCCCATAACCCCAACTAACATTTAGACATTAAGGGGCAATTTAGCATGGCCAATCCACCTAACCAGCACATATTTGGACTGATGGGAAGAAACTGGAGCTCCTGGAGGAAAACCACGCAGACACGGGGAGAATGTGCAGACTCCGCACAGATAGTGACCCGAGCCGGGAATTGAACCCGGGTCCCTGGCGCTGTGAGGCAGCAGTGCTAACCATTGTGCTACCGTGCGACCCTTAGTACTTCTCCATGTTAAAGAGGGTAATTTGGGCATCTGTAGATATCACACTGCAGCCAGTTTAAAAACTCTAGGTCCATTATTTACTGGAGAAGTTAAAATCTTCAGTTCTGATTTTGGCAACCGCAAGCACACAATCTGTCAGTGGGGGGCCATCGTCCAGGCTGGTGTTAAAACCTAAGATCTATATAACAATGTGGGACAGTTACCATTTGCTCTAGCATCAGGGGTCTGCCGATAATAGCAGGGAGGATGGTGATTGATAGCTACACCCCAGATATCAGACCACCGATATCACTAATTGCAAGACAACATTTGTGCCTTTGTAATGATTGGATATTTTAATTAAACATGCAGACTTTTGATGGGATTGGTTAATTATTCTGATATACTATGCGTGATGTAACCTTAATTGATAGTCATGATTGGACATAGATAACTAGCAACAAATGATTGGTATATGCTAATTTCTTGTAATCGAATCTCAAAGTATAACTGTATTACCCTTGAATTTGGGTTCTCTGCTGTCCTAATTTGGAACGCCAATAGCCCCTGCTATAGCTTGTAATAAAGGACTAGTTTTTTAATTCCAAGAGTTTTTGTCTAGTTTCTCGTGAGTGCATGAGTGAAGTATACCACAGTCTAATAGCTGTGCTTTTCTCCACAACAATGGTGAAATAGTTGCCAACATGTGCTGTCAAAGAATAGCGACATGGCTATGGTACTGGAAACAGTTGGCCTTTTTGAAGACGTACTTCACCAAAAGTGTTTTTCGAGATGGTGGCCAAGGCAGCAGGAAAGGGCAGGGGAACTTAATTGGGTAGGATGTGATGTTCGGATGGAAGCAGCCTCGATGGGCCGAATGGCCTAATTCTGTTCCTATATCTTATGGCTCTATGGCGTTGAAATTTCAGGTCCCAAAAGTTCAGAAAAAGTTACCAAACTAAGTGGCAGCTTGAAGGCACGCACTGGGAACCTAACATATTAGCATGTCATGAATCTTCTTTAAAACACAAGCTTTTCAGATTAAATAGCATTTGCAATTGGGTCAAAAGCACACGGGAAACCGTGCACTCACTTTCAAGACCAATTAAGCTGGTGTGGGGCAGGCAAGGCAGCCGTTGAGGTGGATTTGGATACTGTTAGCCTCGGGGAAAAGCAGTAACAGCCACATTTATTGCACTGTGGTTGGCTCTGCTGCACGGGGCAGGAATAAAAAGTGTAGTTATTGGGGATTCCGTTGTAAGGAGAATAGCTAAGTGTTTCTGTGACTCCAGGGTGGTATGTTGCCTCGCTGGTGCTAGGGTCAAGGATATCTCGGAGCAGCTACAGGACATTCCGGAGGGGTAGTCACCAGTGGGAGTCAGCCAGTGGTTGTGGTACACATTGGTACAATGACATAGGTTAACAAAAGGGATGAGGTCCGAAAAGCAGAATATTGAGTTGGGAAGTAAGTTGAAAAGTAGGACCTCAAAGGTACTGATCTCTGGATTACTACCACGGCTCTCCCATGTGCTAGTCAGAGCACAAATAACAGGATATATCAAATGAATACATGGCTGAAGAGATGGTGCAAGGGGTGGGTTTCAGATTCCTGGGATATTAGGACCGGTTCTGGGGGAGGTGGGACCAGTACAAACTGGACGGGTTACAATATTTGCTAGAGTAGTTCAGGCAGGCTTAAACTAAAATGGCAGGGGGAGGGTAACCTAAGCAAGGAGTCAGAGGAGGGAGAAACATGGACAAGAACAAAAGTCAGAAAGGGAAATAAGAAAAGTGATCGGCAGAGAAATCGAGGGCCAGAATCAAACAGGGCCACAGTGATAAGTAACGGGAACGGGACAAGTCACGTTAAAAAGTCAAGCCTCAAGGATTTGTGCCTCAATGTGCGGAGCATTCGCAATAAAGTGGATGAATTCATCACGTAGAAAGATGTAAACAGGTGTGATTTAGTCGGAATTATGGAGATATGGCTGTAGCGTGACCAGGGCTGGCAACTGAACATCCAGGGGTATTCAGTATTTAGGAAGGACACACAAAAAGGAAAAGGCGGTTGAGTTGCAGTGCTGGTGAAAGAGGAAATTAACGCAATAGTGGGGAATGGTATTAGCTCCAATGGTGTGGAATCTGTCATGATATTCAGGTAAACATCATAGCACATATATACTGATGGACAAATCAACGGACCAATCAACACACACACAACACCACAGCCAATCACAGGCAAGAGCATACACAGTACAAAACAGGGAACACAACACTTCCTGGCATTCCAGCAGGAGACAGCTCAGGGCACAGAGCTCACAGCAAGACACTCAGACATCCACCATGTGCTGAGTGCCACTACAAGATAGTATTAGGAATAGGTCCACAGATTCTAGGGTTTTGATCGAACCTCAGTAACCAGTTTACCACTGTAAATAAATGTTAGCAATAAAACTGAGTTGTACCATTCGCAACCGTGTTGGTTCGTCTGTGTAGCAGAGTACCCAACACATCAGAATCTGTATGGGTAGAGCTGAGAAATACCAAGGGGCAAAAAACATTTGTGGGGGTTGTATATAGACCCCCAAACTGCAGTGGTGATGTTGGGAATGGCATTAAACAGGAAATTAGAGATGCATGTGATAAAGGAATATTTGTAATCATGGGTGACTTTAATTTGCATATAGACAGCTTCTGAAGTCAGATCGGCTTTCCTGAAAGTGAACCCTCGGAAGGTGACGGGTCCGGATGGGATCCCGGATTGTGCACTCAGAGCCTGCGGCAGATGTGTTCATGGACATCTTTAACCTGTCCCTATTCCGCTCTGAAGTCCCCACCTGCTTCAAGACGACCATCATCATACCGGTACCAAAGAAGACCCAGGCAACTGCCTCAATGACTACCGTCCGGTGGCCCTGACTTCTGTCGGAATGAAGTGCTTCGAGAGGTTTGTCATGTAGCGCATCACCTCCATACTCCCAGAACGCCTTGATCCACTGCAATTCGCATACCGCCGCAACCGGTCCACAGCAGGCGCCATCTCCTTGGCCCTACACTCATCCTTAGAGCATCTCGACAACAAAGACTCCTACATCAGACTCCTATTTATTGACTATAGATCCGCCTTCAACACCATAATCCCAGCCAAGCTCATATCAAAGTTCCAAAACCTAGGACTTGGCTCCCCACTCTGCAACTAGATCCTCGACTTTCTGACCCACAGACCACAGTCAGTAAGAATAAACAACAACACCTCCTCCACAATAGTCCTCAATACTGGGGCCCCGCAAGGCTGCATACTTAGGCCCCTACTATAGTCCCTGTACACACACGACTGTGTTGCAAAATTTGGTTCCAACTCCATCGACAGGTTTGCTGATAATACGACCAGTGGGCCGGATCTTGAATAACGACAAGTCGGAATACAGGAGGGAGACAGAGAACCTAGTGGAGTGGTGCAGCGACAACAATCTATCCCTCAATGCCAGCAAAACTAAAGAGCTGGTCATTGACTTCAGGAAGCAAATTACTGTCCACACCCCTGTCAGCATCAACGGGGCCGAGGTAGAGATGAAATGAAAAAATGAAAATCACTTATTGTCACAAGTAGGCTTCAAATGAAGTTACTGTGAAAAGCCCCTAGTCGCCACATTCCGGCGCCTGTTCAGGGAGGCTGGTACGGGAATTGAACCGTGCTGCTGGCCTGCCTTGGTCTGCTGTCAAAGCCAGCGATTTAGCCCTGTTAGCAGTTTCAAATTCCTCGGGGTACACATCTCCAAATATCTGTCCTGGTCCACCCACGTTGACGTTACCACCAAGAAAGCACAACAGTTCCTATACTTCCTCAGGAAACTAAGGAAATTCGGCATGTCCACATTAACTCTTACCAACTTTTACAGATGCACCATAGAAAGCATCCTATCTGGCTGCATCACAGCCTGGTATGGCAACTGCTCGGCCCAAGACTGCAAGAAACTTCAGAATGTCGTGAACACCGCCCAGTCCATCACACGAACCTGCCTCCCATCCATTGACTCCATCTACACCTCTCACTGCCTGGGGAAAGCGGGCAGCATAATCAAAGATCCCTCCCACCCGGCTTACTCACTCTTCCAACTTCTTCCATCGGGCAGGAGATACAGAAGTCTGAGAACACGCACGAACAGACTCAAAAACAGCTTCTTCCCCGCTGTTACCAGACTTCTAAATGACCCTCTTATGGACTGCCCTCATTAACACTACACCCCTGTATGCTTCACCCGATACTGGTGTTATGTAGATACATTGTGTACCTTGTGTTGCCCAATTATGTATTTTCTTTTATTTGCTTTTCTTTTCATGTACCTAATGATCTGTTGAGCTTCGCCGCAAATATTTTTCACTGTACCTCGGTACACGTGACAATAAACAAAATCCAATCCAGATTGGGCTCATCAAATCTGCACTGACAAAACTACACTAAATCTACAGTGTGGGGAGGTCATGGTGTAGTGGTATTGTCACTGGACTAGTAATTCAGAGGTCAGGGGAATGCTGGTGCAAACCTGAGATTATTACAGATGGAGGCCATTGTGGACAACTTGCCCAGTTCGAAATGGCACCTAAGCTGGTTCCACATCCTTAGGGTGGCTACGACCACTCCGCTCCTGGAGTGTGTGTGTGGGGTGGCCTGGAGTGGCACGGTGGCCAGCACTCGGAGAGAGGTCCTCGTGCAGAAGGCCTCCTCCATTCGGACCCAATCTGCCTCCGGTTCCCTTAGCCACCCCCTCACCCTGTCCGCCATGGCCGCCCAATGGTAGAGGAGAAGATTTGGTAGAACCAGGCCTCCCACGTGCCGCCTCCATTGTAAAATGGATTTCCGTCCTCTAGGCACTCTTCGTCCCCAGCCAAAGGCCACGATTAATTTGTCAACCTTGGTGAAGATGGATTTGGGGGTAAAGAGCAGGAGTGATCTAAATACGAAGATGGACCTCGGCAGAAAATTCATTTTGATCGCCTGTACCCTTCGGCTAGCGAAAGAGCGAGTGAGTCCCATCTTTGCAGGTCCCTCTTCACCTTCCCCAACAGGCTGGAGGGGTTCCATATTTGGAACCTTGTACAGGTGTGGGTCGCTTGGATCCCCTGAACTTGCTTTGGGTCACTTTAAACGGCAGCTCTTCCAGCTCCACTCCTCCCGCCGCGAGGCTTTACAGGGATGCTTTCACTCTTTCCCAGGATGAGTTTGTAACCTGAGCTGAGGGCGATAGGCAGCGGCTCAATTGCTAGTGCGACAGGAGCGGGTTAGTGGGGGCCCCTGTCTCATTCCCCTGTGCAGCTGAAAGTATTCAGAGCTGGTGGAGTTCATCCGCATGCTCGCCGTAGGAACGGTGTAAAGGAGCTTCACCCACGTGGTGAACCGCGCTGCTGAAAATTATTTGTAAAAATCTGCTGGGAACCCATCCGGTCCCGGTGCTTTC
This sequence comes from Scyliorhinus torazame, assembly GCF_047496885.1. NCBI lineage: Eukaryota > Metazoa > Chordata > Chondrichthyes > Carcharhiniformes > Scyliorhinidae > Scyliorhinus > Scyliorhinus torazame. The sequence continues at coordinate 293,563,742 of NC_092707.1, forward strand.
CCAGGTTACTGAGTTGGATGATCAGCAATGATGATAATGAATAGTGAAGCAGGCTCGAAGAGCTGAATAACCACCTCCTGCTCCTATTTTCTATGTTTCAATGGTTCTATTTGGAGTGAGTAGGAGCTACTTTTTGTTTTTCTGGAGGACGATTGCTGGAACATGGGAGAGGAGTTGAGATGCCTCGTGTAGTTGTTGCCTTGACTGCCCAAGGGAGGATCTTGGTTGACTGTGTTGGGGGGCGGGGGTGAGGATGTTGTTGGTTGATCTAAGGAGGGTGATATATGACAGAGGGAGGGAGCTGGGTGACAGAGGGAAGGTCAAGCCTGAATGAGGACAGCACAAATTTGATTGAGGGGTGGTCAAGGGCATAAGAGGGCAAGTCAAGGATGGCTGAGAGAGAGTCGAAGGTCACCGAAGGCAGGTCAAGGGTGATGGAGGGAGGGCCGAAGATGATGGAGGGCAGGTTGAGGGTGTGGATGACAAGTCGAGGGTGACATGCAGAAGGTTGAGGGTGACTGAAAATATTCAGGTGGCTCTGTGCAATTTCGGAGGTCATGTATCACTCATGGTCATGGCCTGCTCCACTTACAACTTTAAAAAATCCGGTGCTCCAGGGAGGGGAGGTCCTGGCAGCAGAGGTGCAATGAAGTTAGCCGCATATTCTGACAAGGAGACTGAGGGTGAGTTTGATGATGAAGGGGGTGGTCGGTGCACAGGAGGCTTGGAATGCCAGAGAGAAATGCACATGTCTTCTCATGTAAGCATTTAATGAGCAATGTGTAATTTGCTCAAAGTGAACCTCTTTGCCGTCCTTACCTGTTCTTGGTATCTCCCACAGCTCAACATCAGGGATGTCTGTGCATGTGCCAATGGGGGTGAAGGAGAAAATGAGGCCATTCAGAGGGACCACCATGAGCACAAACTCCCTTTAAAGTTATCACTCAATCAAAATCCAAACCAGGACAATGCACATCTCATACACAAAACGAAGCCAGAGCAGCAAAAACACACAATAACCATTTAATACATGATACAATGAAAATATTAGCAAAAAAACCACAATTACCTTTGTGGACCCATGTGTGACCAAAGTGTTTTCTGACGTGGTGCCCTTCCCTCACCACCAGCTGTGCTGGAGACAGGCTTTTGCCTCTTTGCCTGCAATTAATTTGGCAGATGTCCTCTGGTTTCCTGAGCCTGTGAGGGCCCTGAGTGGTGGGAATTCCATGCCAAGCCTCTCATCTGCCGCTGTGGCATTCTGAGGCGTTGGTGTCAATGGTAAATGGGTGGAGGGGAGGTTGTCCCCATAATGACTTCCCTGAGCAGTGCCCCTCAATGACATTTGATTTCCTGAGAGGAATCTGAGCCTAGATGCGACTCCAGGGGTCTTGACCCCATCCCTCCCTGGCTCTGGGCACCAAAGCTCAGAGACAAAGCGATGGTCCTGCACAGAGATGGATTTACAATGAAACACACTGTGCTTTGGTCAATGTGGGGAGGGGGGTGGGGGGCTCGCCAGTGCACTGGGCATCCAATCAGAGTCTGATTACTCTGCATTTGCTGAGAGGCTCATTTGAATCTATCAACAGACAATGCAGAGCAAGAGCACACCCTAATTGGTGAGTCTGAAAGAGCAGGAAAACACTAGTTCAAACTATACAAATGTTTAACTCGAGGCTCATGCGCGTAAATAGGTTTGCGATTCGTCCTATGGCAGGCCAACAACAGCGAGGCGCAAGTTGCCAAAATCAAGCCGTAGGACGGGAGACAATGAGTGAGGCAAGAGGCTGCCTTGAAGACCCCAGGCGAGTGAGATTGTGAGAATGGGAGAGTGTGAGGGAGTGGGGAAGACTGTGAAGGGATGGGGGTGGGGGGGGGGGGGGGGGGGGGTGAGGGTGTGGGGGAAGGAGAGTGGGTGTGGGGGGAGGAGAGTGTGAGGGGGTTAGCCAGGGTTGCAGACTTGCAAGGAGGGAGAGGGTGAGAGTTGGGCTGCATTCTGGAGGGAGGGAGAGTTAATGATCGGGTTGGGGGTCCACGGGAGGGAGAGTTTGTGAGATGGGATTGAGAGGGGTGTGAGGTTGGGGGGGGCAGAAATGAAGGTGAGCGTGGGGCCCCACAAACTGTAAATCCTCCTCTGGTCTTGCACGATTGATGCCTGAGTGGTCGCATTCCCATCGGATTCCCGTTAATTGGCCGAGGCACACTTTATTCGATGTGAAGAAATGGCAAGGACATTGTTGGTGAACTACGCACTCCATTATCCCACGAAAAACATTAAATCCAGCCCATTTTTATTGTAGGCCTGCAACCAATTCAGCCAGCTTTCCTACAGAGCATCCATTCAGTTCCATAGCTTCTACCACCTAGAAGGGTGAGGGGGTTTGGGAACCAGCATCAACGTATACAGAGTCCCCTCAAAGCCATACAGACCTGCACCAGATCCAGAGTCCAGTGAGAGACCATGAGACCTGTGTGTCCTCGTACAGCGGTCACTGAAAGCAAGCATGCAGGTGCGGCAGATGGTAAAGAACACAAATGGTATGTTGGCCTTCATTGCGACATGATTTGAGCACAGGAGCATGGGGTGTCTTGCTGCAATTATAAATGGCCTTGGTGAGGCCACACCTGGAACATTGTGTGCAGTTTTGCTCTCCTTATCTGAGGATGCTCTTGTTGTAGAAGAGGTGCAGCGAAGGTTTACATGTCTGATTCATAGAATGGCGGGACTGTCCTATGAGGAGAGATTGGGTCGGTTAGGATTATATTCGTTGGAGTTCATAAGAATGAGGGGGGAATCTCATAGAAACCTATAAAACAGGGTAGATGCTGAAAGGATGTTCCTGATGGTGGGTGTGTCCAGAACTAGTGGTCACAGTCTGAGGATACGGGATAAACCATTTAGGACTACGGTGAGGAGAAATTTCTTCACCCAAAGTTGTGAACCTGTGGCATTCTCTACCACAGAAAGCAGTTGAGGCCATGTCATTGTATGTTTTCAAGAAGGTGTTATGGCTAAAAGGATCAAAGGATATGGGAGGAAGGCATGATCAGGCTATTGAGTTGGATGATCAGCGATGACCATAATGAATGGCGGAGCAGGCTTGAAGGGCCGAGTGGCCTCCTTCTGCTCCTATTTTTCTATGTCCTCACGGGAACTAAAGGGGGGCAACAGTTTCTGAAATGACTAAGGCAAACCTCTCATCACATTGAAGTCAGCTCTGTTTCAATTCAGAAGTTCCACTTTAGATTGTACCGTGCTCTTCTCCATGACTAATCTGAACCTTATGCTACGATGATCACTCTTACCCAAGTGCTTCCACACAGACACTTGGCCTACCTCATTTTGCAGCAATGCCTCCTCCCTATTTGGGCTGAGAACGTACTGAACACAGTTCAGAATTTCTTCCCCCTTATTGACCAGGACCCTCTCTCCAGTTGATTGATAGACACACCTTTAACTTAGAATCAAATCACTTCTTTATTAAACACAATATAAAAATCCCAATACTCATCACTACAACTGGGAGGTTCTATCATACATCGTATCAAAACTTCATGACACAAAGTATCAAAAGCTCTGTTATACACTGTGTCAAAAAAATTCTTCTTCAAAGGCATCAAAACTCAGGACTTGGACCTAAATACCACCCGTTAAGAGGTGAGGTGATCAGACCCCCCTCTTGGTGGATCCCAATGTCCTCTCTAGGTCCCGGACCCAGGGCATGACTTCTTACAATGGTTATTCCTAAAGGTTATCGCTTCAGAAGTCTCTTTGCCTCTCCTTTTTATACAGATTTCGGTCATACTTCCAGTCATGTATTCAGCACTAATCAATCAATGCCTTTTCTGGTCACGAATGCTCAAAGAGTCGTGACTCACTCAGGGGTCATATTTCTTCTCAGGAGCACGACACACACAGGGGCTCTGTGTTCAATCACTATCTGTCCAAGGCATAGCAACAGCCATTGTCCAATCAGATCCTGTGCTCACTTTCCCTGGCTGCACATCCTGTTCTTTACTCCAGACCTCCACTATTTATGTTACTTATACTGACACAGAGTTTTTTTAACCATCAGGATTTGCTAGTGTCTTTATGAATTCCCCATCAGGCTACACTCTTCTTACCTAACATTACCTCAATCAACATTTGCACCCAGTCTGTGCTACCTGTAGGAATGTACTCGACCACACTGAGATGCCAGCACCTGAGGCAGCATGGTGGCAAAGACCCCCGGGACAAGGAATCATTAAAAATGTCCACCAACAATGGGATAAACAAAAATGAGGAACGGGGTGAGGATGTGACGGTGCAGCATCGAATTGACCATCCTCCACATATGAAGTCAATGGTAAATTATCTGGATGGATAACAGCAGTGAGCAGAGCCAGACAGAGAAATCATGGGCCCTGCTGCTTCTGTTTCAGCTCCCACCCCACCCCTACCTGATCAACCCCCTCCTTCAATCATGCGGAATAGCTTTACCCTTTCCAGATGCACCAATCAATTCACCAAACAATCACAGAAAGCTACGAGTAAAATGATAACACCCATTGTTTGTGTCTGGTTACAAATATCATCTGATATTCATATGCAGCATGGGTCATTAATGTTGAGAGCTACAATGATATAATGCCGTGTTAGTTTGTTATCGGTGATCCCACTATGGATATTAAACAAACCAGAAAGTACGAATTTTACTTTAACAATATCATACAGTATTATTATTATTTTGAAAGGAACATTGTGGGAATGATAACACTGATTTTAGTGGCTGCCTCAATCTTCATTTCCAAGTTCTGCACATTGCACCATATGGGAAAAGCTAAATTCAAATTTGAGGAAAGATTCAATAAGCTGCACAAGATCTTTTCCATTCTGTAGAAGTGGAAGTTTTTCTCTTGTCTCGCATGATATTATTCAATATAATCAATTAATACAAGGGTGTAATTGGATTCTATTTTATCAGTAATCTCACAGGGTAGAAAGGTCAAAAGACTCCTGAGCATCAAAGTGGAATGATGTGTGACACAACTTTTAAGAAGCCAGAGCACAAAGATGGAATGGTTCACAATGTATATGTGATTACTTGATCAGCAAGTGTGGAGACTGCTGCTTCTCATTATGATTCATTTTCAATATCTTACGACGCAACACAACTTTATCATGATATTTCAATACCTCAAAAAACGTATAAAAGCACCAACATTGAATGGGATAATAGGTAAGTGGACAAAAGAACAAGATTGAAGTCAATGAAAAAGACTCTTAAGAATCCTGTGCAGTGTAAAACAGGTTACTGATTTACCATGAGGGAGGCACGGTGGCGTAGTGGTTAGCACTGCTGCCTTACAGCTCCAGGGACGCAGGTGCAATTCTGGCCTCGGGTTACTGCCTGTGTGGAGTTTGCACGTTCTCCCCATGTCTGCGTGGGTTTTCTCTGGGTGCTCCAGTTTCCTCCCACAATCCAAATATGTGCCAGTTAGGTGTATTGGCCATGCCAAATTGCCCCTTAGTGTTCAAAGATGTCCAGGTTAGGTGGGGTTATAAAGATAGGGTGGGGATTGGGCCTAGGTAATAGGGTGCTTTATGAGGATGATCAGTGCAGACTTGATGGGCCAAAAGGCCTCCTTCTGCACTGTAGGGATTCTATGATTGCCCACTCCTGTCCTGGCAAATTCACCCCACAAAACCTGCTCACAGTAAACCTTTATGAGCAACAATGTAAACTGAATTCCTGCCATGATTCTACCCTCTGTTTGCAAGGTAGTTCTGAATGGCAAAGACCATCTAACTCAGCTCGTTGCATCCATCCAGAATGTCTTACATATTGGGAGCAGGTGTGAGACATTCAGCCCCTCGAGCCTGCTTTGTCATTAATTTTGCTGCATTTTACCAAGGACTACTACAAATCAAAGATACTTAACTGACTGTAAAGCGATTTGGGACATCATGAAAGGTGCTGTACGAATGTAGGATCTGTGTATCTTTCATTTCATCTGCATACAGTAGGCAAAGTGATTGTAGTAATAGTGAAATTGGAGACCCATTGCTGATTCTCTAAGCATAATTAATCACAGAGCAATCAACTGATGTTATGAAAGTGACTATAAAGAAATCACTACATTTACAAAACAATTCAACTCCAACGCTAATACAACCTTACCAATCTGACTTATTTGGCACCAACTCACAATCTACCTTAAATAGCATCTTCCCCTTTTAGGCTAATAACACCATCTCCAAGATTTGTCAATCAGAACAATCAATGAATCAATGAACCAACAGCTCAGAGAAAATGTACATTGAATTGTTGATCCGAATTTTCAGAGAAGGATAATATATGGCACAAAAACTCAAGAACTGGAATGCAAATTGTGTTTTACACTATGAATTTACAGCCTATCTGGGGTGAACCGAGGATGATGTAGAGATTTGTAAAACTTTTCTTCAAGCAATCAGTTAGTGACAAAGACTTTGTAAGAGTAATAAAATGAGGGGTGACAGCGAATCAACACTCTGTTTTCCATCAACCCTTGTTTCCAGTTTCTTACACTTCTTCTGATGAGACCAGGGCCGAGGAGAGAAATTATGGGCCCTAGTGCTTCTCCCATTTCCAGGCCCCTCATCTCTACTCTTCAAACTCTCTTTAACACTCCCCTCACATCCTTCAGGCCCTCAAAATTGGGAACCATCATCACAATGAGGTTGAATTGTTTCATATACCGTTAGAAAACCTCCTTGGCTTTTGTACTTTATGCATCTATTTACAAAGCCCATCGGTTTCAGTATGGTACAATTTACAGCCACACTTTTACCAGACAATTACACAACTTGGTCATTCATATTATGATATTATGCAATCAGCTCTGCTTCTTTGAACCTGGCGCTATGCAATAGGCAGATAGCAATATCCAAAAGACTTGAACCTCAAAAGCATCACAAACAACAGTCACATGTACATGCAATTGGCGCAAGAGTTCTGGTTTCACTTCTAGGTCATTAATCAGGAATGCCAAGAGTCCCAACATTGACCCCTGGGGAACTCCACTACATATCGTCCTCCAGTCTGAAAAACATCCATTAACTTCTACTCAGTCTCCTGCATCTCGGCCAATATCATCTCCATGTTTGCTAATATCCCCTTAATTCCATGAGTTATAACTTTATTCATAATCTGTTGTGCGGCATTGTAGCAAGTGCCTTTTGTAAGCCCATGTATACCACACAGGCAGCTTTGCCCGCATGAAATGAAATTAAATTAAAATTGCTTATTGTCACAAGTAGGCTTCAAATGAAGTTACTGTGAAAAGCCCCTAGTCGCCACATTCCGGCGCCTGTTCGGGGAGGCTGGTACATCACCCCTCTCTGTTAGCTCACCAAAAATCTCCAGTTAAATATAATTCTGCTTCTGCCTTAGTTGTGCCAGCATCACAGACTAGTATCTGTATTCCACCAACATTTATATGGGTAGTGCTAGCTAAACCAGGCATGACCTGTTGAGATGGTAGTCCTGTAAAATGAAAGTTTTAAATGGAAATAATCTAAAAATGGCTCTTGAAGATTTCAAGTGATGGGACTGGGATTATTATTTTGACAACTTGTTCCATTGTGTGATTGCTCTTAACAAATCCATTCTTGCTTTCCTTAATTAACCCTCTTTTGCCCAAGTGACTATTAACTTTGTCATAAATTATTGTCTCTATTTCTTCTGTATATACGCAGTCTAAATATACAGAAAAACATCCCTCCAACAGTATTAACTTTTTCTGTTCCACTTATTACCATATGGACTTTTAAAAGTTACCCTTTTCATCAGCTGCTTTCAAAGTTGAAGACTAAGTTTTTCTTAATGGGGCTGTCAATTAATCAATTAAAAATAAATTGTGATTAATCTTGTTTTTAAAAATACTTACCTCAGTTAGTCATGCTTTAAATTGCATATTTAATTGATACTGTTACTGCAGTCATCTCTTTCAAGTTTTCTTAATGTACATTTTTTATGTGAGAACAAAAACCTTTTAAATTAATGCAAAATTATAACAAATTGCTTGTAAATAAAGAAATTATGGGACAAATGATCAGATTATAATAATGAAAACTAAGCCACTAAGTTATGGCATTGCTTTGAGCTGATACACTGAAAGAAGCAACTGCGTGAAAACGGATTGGAGTTATATCACAGATCAGCAATTTTTAAAAGCATTGTTGGCCCAGAACCTCCAGTCTCTGGTGGTCATACCCAGGAGGTACCACACAAGATACGCTGAGGGACCCTTCAGGTGTCCAATACACTGGCAATGCAGGACTTCCAATGAGCATTTCCCTTGCATTCAGAACTCTCAAAAAGTCACAAGCTCTGAGTTAGCGTCTAAGGCTTTGGATGGTTTCAGCGTACTTACATGAATAGTTACCCAGGAAAAATGAGAAGGATTAAAACCACCTCTAACTCCTGGATAATCTTGTACACCTCTATCAAATCTCCCCTCAATTTCCTTTGCTCCAAGGAGAACAACCCCAGGCTAACCTTGTAATTAAAACCCTTCTTTCTATGTTCCATTGCAGAAACTCAGTGAGCCTTCTTCCGCAGTACCTCTCACAGCCTCTATCACCCAGAGCAGCAGCAAGTACATGGGAACAAGTTTCCCTCCGTATCACACACCATCATTACTCAGGAATACATTGTTGTTCTTTCATTGTCGCTGGGTCAACGTGCTGGAGCTCACTACCATCTTCTCAAGGACAATTAGGAATGAGCAGTACATATTGACTTTGCTAGTGACACCCACATCCCAGGAATAAATAGATTTTTTAAAAAGCACCTCTTCAAATCTGTCCACTGCCTCTCCCCTCCCTACCTTCCTGGTCTGCTCGAGCTCAATATCCCCGAGCTCACCTTCCAATCCTCCCAACATCAACCTGCAGCTTCCTACCTGTTCCCTCTGCTCCACCATGGACGGTCACTCCTACACCAACTTGCTCTTTGCTCAGAATCTCGGCTTTGTCAATTCTCCCCCTGCCTTCCTAAACCTCCAGGCCCTCTTCTTCCACCAAGCACTTACACCACCTAATTCTCCTACTGCTCTTTCCATCCTGCCACTCGCCTCTCTGGCTTAGAGTTCACTCGATATCCACCACCGTGTGAAGTGCTTTGACACTTTCTTTGAAATGAGAGAGATGTAAGCAGTTGTCGGTCTGTGATCCCACCATTTTCTGATGATTCTTTTACTCTCATCTTTCAGTTTCCATAGAAACCCTGTAGTGTAGAATGAGGCCATCGAGTCTGAACCAACCCTCTGAAAGAGCACAATAGCTAGATCCACACTCCCGCCCTATCCCTATAACCCACCTAACCTTTTGGACACTAAGGGGCAATTTAGCATGCCTAATCCACCTAACTTGCACATCTTTGAACTGTGGGAGGAAACCAGAACACCCGGAGGAAGCCCACGCAGACACGAGGAGAAAGTGCAAACTCCACACAGTCATCCGAGGCCAGAATTAAACCCGGATCCCTGGCGCTGTGAGCCAGCAGGGCTAACCACTATGCCACTGTGCCACCCACTTATTTTATAATTACAAAGTCCCTTACTGTGTTAAGATCGCTAAATAAATACAAGTTATTGTTGTTTATATTGTCTCCCTGCTGTATTCCATGTTTTAGCAAATTTGCTACTGTAGCGCACAAAGACTCCGTGAGACGAATAGAGTGAAGTCGATGAGGCTTTATTAAGCGTGTCTGTTCCCCCGCAGCTCGATAGTAGAATGGCCTGCGGGGGAGGACTCCGGCTTCTTATACTCCGCCTTCAGGGCGGAGCTAGAGGTCAACGGCCAACCAGGACCCGGGATCTGTCAGCCAATGACATTAGGGATTCCAGTCCCACATGACCCCCAATACATACTACCACATTCACCCCTTGTCAAAAATGAACCCGGCGGGGTGGTGCTTCGTATGGTGGTAAGGGTTTACAGGGCTGGTCCTGGGAGGAAAAAAAAACATTCACATGGCAATACAGTATTGTACAATTTTGTCCTGTTTCGACTATTTACAGAGGGTATAGGGAGAAAAGCAAAATGTTCATATTTTGATTTAGATCGACGCCACGAGTCGGTCGGGCGGTCTGGTCGTCCGTGTCGATCGCCTCGGCCCCGGTGGTGGTGGTGGTGCTTGTACCGGTGGTGTCGTCTCCGGGAGCCTTACGGTTTCAGCTTGGGCTTTATTCTTGGTCGGGCCTGAGGGGAGGGGAACCGATCCTCCTGGGAAGGGGGCGGTCGCGGGGTGCGGCGGTGGCAGGAAGGGGGGGGTTGGGTGAATGGTGTCGGGGGTGTGTGTGTGTTGCCGGCGGGCGCCAGATCCCGCAGGGAGACCGTGTCCTGTCGGCCGTCGGGGTACTCCACTTAAGCGTACTGCGGGTTCGCGTGGAGGAGGTGAACCCTTTCGACCAACAGGTCCGCCTTATGTGCCCGCACATGCTTTCGGAGCAAGATGGGTCCTGGGGCCGCCAGCCAGGTCGGCAGCGACGTTCCAGAGGAGGACCTCCTAGGGAAGACAAGGAGACGCTCATGAGGCGTTTGATTAGTGCTCGTACATAATAACGACCGGCTGGAGTGGAGAGCGTCCGGGAGGACCTCCTGCCACCGTGAAACTGGGAGGTCCCTGGACCGTAGGGCCAGTAGGACGGCCTTCCAGACCGTGCCGTTCTCCCTCTCTACTTGCCCGTTCCCCCGGGGGTTGTAGCTGGTCGTCCTGCTTGAGGCTATGCCCTTACTGAGCAGGAACTGGCGCAGCTCGTCACTCATGAAAGAGGACCCCCTGTCGCTGTGGACGTATGCGGGGCAACCGAACAGTGTGAAGATGCTGTTCAGGGCTTTAATGACTGTGGCCGCGGTCATGTCAGAGCAGGGAATGGCAAATGGGAAGCGGGAGTATTCGTCCACCACATTAAGAAAATATGCGTTGCGGTCGGTGGAGGGTTGGGGCCCTTTGAAATCGAGACTAAGGCGTTCAAAGGAGCGGGAAGCCTTAAAATAAGGTGCGCACCATCCGGCCTGAAAAAATGCGGTTTGCATTCCGCGCAGATGTGGCAGTCCCTTGTGACTGTACGGACCTCCTCTAAAGAGTATGGGAGATTGCGGGACTTGATGAAGTGGAAAAACCGAGTGACCCCCGGGTGGCAGAGGTCCTCGTGGAGGGTTTGGAGGCGGTTAATTTGTGCGTTGGCACATGTGCCGCGGGATAGGGCATCGGACGGCTTGTTCAGCTTTCCGGGACGATACAAAATCTCGTAGTTGAAGGTGGAGAGCTCGATCCTCCACCTTAAGATCTTGTCGTTTTTGATTTTGCCCCGCAGTGCATTATCGAACATGAAGTCTACCGACCTTTGGTCGGTGAGGAGAGTGAATCTCCTGCCCTCCAGGTAATGCCTCCAATGTCGCACAGCTTCCACTATGGCTTGGGCTTCCTTTTCCACTGAGGAGTGGCGGATTTCTGAGGCGTGGAGGGTCCGGGAGAAAAAGGCCACGGGTCTGCCCGCTTGGTTAAGGGTGGCCGCTAGAGCTACGTCGGAGGCGTCGCTCTCGACCTGGAAGGGGAGGGACTCGTCGATGGCGCGCATCGTGGCCTTTGCGATATCCGCTTTGATGCGGCTGAAGGCCTGGCAAGCCACTGTCGACAGAGGGCAGGTCGTGGTCTGTATTAGGGGGCGGGCCTTGTCTGCGAACTGGCGGACCCACTGGGCGTAGTATGAAAAGAACCCCAGGCAGCGTTTCAGGGCTTTTGGACAGTGCGGGAGGGGGGTTTCCATTAGGGCGCGCATACGTTCGGGGTCGGGGCCTATTATCCCATTGCGCACTACGTAGCCCAGAATGGCTAGCCGATTGGTGCTAAAAACGCACTTGTCCTCGTTGTACGTGAGGTTCAAGGCTTTGGCGGTCTGGAGGAATTTTTGGAGGTTGGCGTCGTGGTCCTGCTGGTCGTGGCCGCAGATGGTTACATTGTCGAGATACGGGAACGTGGCCCGCAACCCATGTTGATCAACCATTCGGTCCATCTCCCGTTGGAAGACCGAGACCCCGTTTGTGACGCCAAATGGGACCCTTAGGAAATGGTATAATCGCCCGTCTGCCTCGAAGGCTGTGTACTTGCGGTCACTTGGGCGGATGGGGAGCTGATGGTAGGCGGACTTGAGGTCCACGGTGGAGAAGACTTTATATTGGGCAATCCGATTGACCATGTCGGATATGCGGGGGAGAGGGTACGCATCTAGTTGTGTGTACCTGTTGATGGTCTGGCTATAGTCTATGACCATCCTTTGTTTCTCCCCTGTCTTCACTACTACCACCTGCGCTCTCCAGGGACTATTGCTGGCCTGGATTATGCCCTCCTTTAGTAGCCGCTGGACTTCGGACCGAATGAAGGTCCGGTCCTGGGCGCTGTACCGTCTGCTCCTAGTGGCGACGGGTTTGCAATCCGGGGTGAGGTTCGCAAACAAGGACGGGGATTGCACCTTGAGGGTTGCGAGGCCGCAGATAGTGAGTGGGGGTATTGGGCCGCCGAATTTGAACGTAAGGCTCTGTAGATTGCATTGGAAATCTAATCCCAGTAAGGTGGGGGCGCAGAGTTGGGGAACGACGTTTAGTTTGTAGTTTTTGAACTCCCTCCCCTGCACCGTTAGGGTAACTATGCAGAATCCTTGGATCTGTACGGAATGGGATCCTGCAGCTAGGGAAATCTTTTGTGCGCTGGGATAGGTGGTCAATGAACAGCGTCTTACCGTGTCGGGGTGGATAAAGCTCTCCGTGCTCCCGGAGTCGACTAGGCATGGTGTCTCGTGGCCGTTTATTAGCACCGTTGTCGTCGTCGTCTGGAGTGTCCGGGGCCGAGCTTGATCGCGCGTAATTGAAGCGAGACGTGGTTGTAGTAGTGGAGTGGGGTCCGTTGTTGCCGTCCAAGATGGCGTCGGGGATGAACAAAATGGCCGCCCCCATACATCGCACATGGCTGGGGGGTCACAAGATGGCGGCGGGGGTGGACAAAATGGCCACCCCCACGCGTCGTACAGGTCTGGGGTGGTCCAAGATGGCGGCGCCCTTCCTCCCCTCGTGGTGGCCGGGACCCAAAATGGCGGCGTCTGCGGGTCGCACATGGGGCGCTGGGGAGCGCTAGGACCGCGCAGAGCTCCCTCACCGGGGACCGCGGTGGTCTGGACCCAAGTTGGTAGCGCCGGCGGGTCAGACGTGGGGCGCGGGGGGGGTTAGGGGGGCGTTAGGGACGCGCAAAACTCCCTCTTCTCCGTGGAGAGTGGTGGTCGGGACCCAAAGCGGTAGCGCCGGCGGTTCATACACGGGGTGCGGGGGGGGGTTTTGGGGAGCGTAAGCGGCGTGCAGGTCTCCCTGTTCTCCCGGGACCGCGGTGGTCGGGACCCAGAGCGGCTGCGCCTGCGGGTCATACATGGCGTGCTGGGGGGGTTGGGGAGCGTAAACGGCTTGCAGGGCTCCCTGTTCTCCCGGGACGGCGGCGACCTCGCGGGACCGGCACACAACCGCGTAATGGCCTTTTTTCCCGCAGCTCTTGCAGATAGCTGCGCGGGCCGGGCAGCGCTGTCGGGGGTGTTTCGCCTGGCCACAGAAATAACAGCGGGCGCCCCCGGTGTGACTTGGCGTTTGGACCGCGCAAGCCTGTGGGGTGTCCGGGGGGGGGGGGGTTTGTCGCGACGGGTACGTACGGGGCCCAATGGGCTGCCGCGCGGTCGGGGCCGTAGGCGCGGGTATTACGCGCTGCCACATCTAGGGAGGCTGCTAGGGCCCGGGCCTCTGAGAGTCCTAGCGACTCTCTTTCTAGAAGTCTTTGGCGGATTTGGGAGGAATTCATACCTGCCACAAAAGCATCGCGCATTAACATGTCCGTGTGTTCATTTGCGTTCACCGAAGGGCAGCTGCAGGCTCGTCCCAAAATCAGCAGCGCGGCGTAGAATTCGTCCTTCGATTTTCCGGGACCTTGCCGTCTCGTCGCGAGCTGGTAGCGAGCGTAGATTTGGTTAACTGGGCGGACATAGAGACTTTTCAGTGCTGCGAACGCCGTCTGGAAATCCTACGAGTCTTCGATGAGGGAGAAGATCTCCGTGCTCACCCTCGAGTGCAGGACCTGTAGTTTTTGGTCTTCTGTGACCCGGCCGGTGGCCGTTCTGAGGTAGGCCTCGAAGCAAGTCTGCCAGTGCTTGAAGGCTGCTGCCGCGTTCACTGCGTGGGGGCTGATCCTCAGGCATTCCGGAATGATCCTGAGCTCCATAGTCCTTTTTAGGCGCGCTTAATAAATTGTAGCACACAAAGACTCCGTGAGACGAATAGAGTGAAGTCGATGAGGCATCATTAAGCGTGTCTGTTCCCCCGCAGCTCGATAGTAGAATGGCCTGCGGGGGAGGACTCCGGCTTCTTATACTCCGCCTTCAGGGCGGAGCTAGAGGTCAACGGCCAACCAGGACCCGGGATCTGTCAGCCAATGACATTAGGGCTTCCAGTCCCACATGACCCCCAATATATACTACCACAGCTACCCTTTCAGCTGTTTGCCCTCGATTCCATTTTTTCCATCCTGATAAGATTTAAATCATATCCAGCAGAAAGGTCTCTGAAGGCCTCACAGTGTAGCCACCTGAGTTGGTCACTTCCCGACTTAAAATGGAGAACCGCAAAGGCTGAAGGGAAATTCAGCCAACACAGGCAAAGACTAGCAAATACAGAAATCATGTATATTGGAACCTGCAAAACAACCAGACAGCACCGAAACCAGCAGCCATCTGCACAGTAATGTAGCAGCCATCTACATAGTAATGATCGATCGTTACAATCGAAACATTTTAAGGTAAACAAAGCCAAGCCAGACTCCTCCGCGCCAGCAGGAGCCAACACAAAAGAGGTTAACGGACACTTAAAGACCGCCCAACGATCAGGGAACCGCTCCAGCATTGGAGAAATCGAACCAAATGATTGGAACGAAGTCCAATCACTTGGAACCAGGTACGGGGTCCACCCCGAAGGGCAGGAAGTCCCTGGGGACTATAAAGTAAAGCCCCCAAGTTCAAATCGTCCTTCTTGACAGGGTCACTCAGCAACGCGAAGCAACCCGAGAGTGAACTGTCCAGCGGCCTCCAAACAAGCAAGTTTCAAGTCAACGCTCGCTATGAGATAGGCGCTCCTAGCTACCAGTCCATACCAGCTTTTGAATCCTGCAGACTCAGGACCTGAACAAAAGGCCATTTGTTCCCCTGACCTGGTGGGCCAGTCCGAAGCTAAGTATAGGCCTGTTAGTTATAGAATTAGCCTAGAAAGTAGAGTTTATGCATGAGTAGTGATTTACTGTGTATAATAAAGGTGCTTTGATTTGAATCTTACTAATTGGTGTGTTGAGTTATTGATCATTACTTGAACTTGAACCTCGTGGCGGTATCATAAATATACCTGGCGACTCTAGAGCAAAGGTTATAAAACAGAGCCAATTGAACCAACCAAAAGTTAGTAACATATTACTGCCGACATCCTAACGGACCCGATCTAGAAGTGGCTAAACCACTCCGGGAGAACCCAAAATTTGAATTCGAAATCCAATTGGGAACAGAAAAACCACAAGTGTTCAAGCAGTTCTGATCAATCCTCATAATTCGGAAGTGTGTTAATGCACGCGTAACTAACAGGGCGATAACACTGCTAGATTTTTTTGTTGCGACAAAACTGTCGGGAGTTTGTATTCCGGAAAATAGCGAAAGCCGTACCCGTAATTACAGCACCGCCTTAATACCCCTTGTTCCAAATTTTAAGAGACGTATTTAGAGAGGAAAGATGGCAATGCAGGCAATGCAACGCCTCATGAACCCCGAAGAATTCGTGGTCGCAGCGACCAGCAGTAGAGGAGGACAGTGTCCCATTTGGGAAGAGGAAATCAGAAAGTACCTCAAAGGGAAAGGATGGCCCCTTCGGAGCAAATTCTGTGAAAATGAGTAAACAGGTCCCGGGAGTATAGGACAAAATTGGTGGGAGAGCCTGAGTGAAATCCATAAGAAAAGCTTGGGAAAAGCTCGCAAGCCGATGGCAATCGTGTCCTGTTTGGCACAATTGCGAGGCACAGAGTAGGTCGTTCAGACACTCCGCAGAGAGATAGAGGAGGCACATCGAATGAGTAAGGTCGATGTGAGCGAGATAGAGTAAGAGAACCTAGAATTAAGAAGGAAGTTAGCAGCAAAGGACGGAGAGGTGGATGATGCCAAGCGGGCACACCAGTCTTGTCTGGTGCACTTAAGCAGCTTCCAATCCCAGTACGAAAAGGCCTATCAGGACACGCAACGTGCAGTCCTGGTATGAGAGGAAACAGAGAAGCAGGTAGAGGCATTGCAGAGGCAGTGTAGTGACCTGAAGGCAGCGTTAAGAGCACTCCATACTACCACCACAGAGCAAAGACAAATCTCATTAGACCAGGCAAAGTGCCGGAAGCAGATTGCAGAATCGCAATCTCTGCTTTCAGTTCAAAAAGGATTCCAGGAAACCTTTGGATCACAGTTAGATGAGGAAGACGGCCCTGATTGGGAAGAATTGAGTGAGACAGGGCAGAGATATGTTCAGGGAACATGTGCGCAGGGAAAGCCCCAGAAGAGAAAAGTGCCCGAACCCCCCACAGAGCAGATAGTTCAGGCTCCAATGAACCCAGTCACCACACACCGCGCAGCCACATCGGACGACACGGAATTTCTGTACACCACCCCCTTAACAGTGACCCAATTACGGGATGCGTGCGATAAAATCAAACCGTTCCTCCCCACCTCAGACCCCCACCACTTCTTTGCCAGAGTAAAACAGCAGGCTACCATGTACGGCCTGGATGAGTGAGAGCAAGTAAAGCTCACAGTTTTGAGTTTAGACCCTTCGCTCGTAGCAGTCATTCCCGACCCACAGAATGTAGGAGGAGGCACCCTTGCAGAAATGCATACCGCGATCCTAGACGCGATCGGGTATAACAGGGGTGACCCCGTAGAAGGCCTCAATAAGTGCAGGCAAAAGAAAACTGAGCACCCCACAGCATTTGCTGGACGCTGGTGGATCCATTTCGCAGCAGTTTTCAGAGACTTAGACCGCGCCCATTTGCCCCCAGACAACATGGCCAAATGGACCTGCACCCTTATCTCCCATGCCACAGAAACAGGACAAAAAGCTTGTGCCAATTATGATCCCTCAGAGGAGGCTCATAATGAGAAATGGGTTGTAAAAAGATTGTCCCGTGCCTGGGAGCAATCTGTACAAAGCAAACCCACAATTAGGAAACCCGAAGAACAGCAGGAAGAGCAGGCAGACATACACAAAGTTGAGGCACACCAGAACCCCGCATGGGTAAATGAAGGCAGGAACAGCCCCCCACAAAAGCCACAGGAATGTTACAACTGTGGACAGTTAGGACACTTTGCAAGAGAATGCAATGCCCCAAGAAAGCCATAGAGAGCCCAGCAGGCAGGCACTCTGAATAAGAATAGGACAGAGCCCATACATAGTGTGAGCACCCGTTCAGATCAGACGGACCTGAACGGAACGGACTGATGGTGTTCGGGCTTCCCCAGTTGGGTCTGCGACACCCTTTGTGATAGGTCCGGCCGACCAGTAGTTGCAGCAAAGATTCGGGGACAGCCCATCAAATTTCTCTGGGACACAGGAGGGTCCCGCACCACAATCAATTCCTCCACCATATTCCAGAAAGACACGTGGCCCACTACAGCCACCATCAACATCAGCGGCTTTACAGGCCACTCACAGCAGGGACACATCACCACCCCTGTACCCATTCAAATCGGTACCATAACCACCAAGCACCCCGTAGTCTTAGTCAATCTACCCCACACAGCAGAACACATTTTGGAATTGATTTTATGAATTCCCACAACCTGTCCTTTGATCCAGTCAAGCAATGTGTTTGGAAAATGGCAAAATCCGCAAGAGCCCCCGCAACGCTTACAATAGGAGAATATGCAAACAAGATTAGCGCAGTCGGCGAATTTTAGTTTGACCCGACCACGATTAGCACAGACAAGCAGGTTAGGGCAGTTCTGCAGAGAAGCACAGGACAGCATTCGCGACCCACAAACACGGCTGTGGCCGGATGACTGGTTCCGTACAAATCACAGAACCTGACCCTAGACCCCAAAAGCAATACGGATTTCCCCAAGAGGCAGAGGGAGAAATCGCAAAAGTTATCAACAGCTTATTAGAGCAGGGCGTACTCAGATCAGTAGCCTCCACTAATAATGCCCCGATTTGGCCAGTGAGAAAGCCCGATGGATCATGGCGACTGACCATCGATTACCGGGAACTCAACAAAGTCAACCCCGCAGCAGCCCCCACGGTAGCCACAGGTCCCGAGACCATGCTCAAACAGGGACTCAACTCACAATACTTTACGGTTTTGGACATCAGTAACGGATTCTGGTCCATTCCATTGGCAAAGGCGTGCCAGTACAAATTTGCCTTCACTTTTAAAAATCAGCAGTACACGTGGACATGCCTTCCACAACGATTCCACAACTCCCCCTCCATTTTCCACCGACAGCTGGCAAATGGATTATCAAACTTTTCTCGCCCCGAATGTCTGGTCCAGTATGTGGACGACCTATTACTGCAGACAGACACCAAGGCAGAGCACATCGAGCTTCTGACCGAACTCCTGGAACTCCTACAGAAAATTGGTTGTAAAGTAAACCCCAAAAAGGCCTAGATTTGGGAAAACAAGGTGATATATTTGGGTACAATTATCACGCACGGTAAACGCAAGATCAAACATAAAAGGATTGACTCGATTGCCAAATTGCCCCTTCCCCAGAATGTTTCAGCCCTCCGGTCGTTTTTAGGACTGGTTGGCTACTGCCGAAACCACATTGACGGTTTCGCCAGCAATGCAGCGCCTCTCTCAGACCTCCTAAAGAAGCGAGCCCCCTGGGAATGGCTTCCGCAGCATACGGATGCTGTGGACTCTTTGAAAAGAGCACTCATAGCAGCCCCCGCACTACAAGTTCCAGACCCGCTTTCCCCCTATGCGATAGAGGTAGCAAGCACAGACCGCACCCTTTCGGCCGTGCTCCTCCAGGAACGGCACAAACAGTTAAGGCCCGTGGCTTACGCCTCCAGAGTCTTAGATGCTGTGGAGCAGGGATTTTCAGCCTGTGAAAGGCACCTGCTCGCAGTTTTTTGGGCAGTACAATATTTTTCATACATAACCGGACTGAACCCCATCACAATCCTGACGGAACACACCCCCACCCAACATTTACTGGACAGACGGGTTAAGGACGGTACAGTCAGTCAAATAAGAGCAGCCAGATGGACCCTTCTCTTGCAGGGACGGGACACCACTGTTAAAAGGACCAAGACCCACACTTTCTTAGCAGATAACCTACAGTACCCAGGCACCCCCCATGAATGTGAAATCATCTCACCACACCACAACACAGGCCCCTTTATTGCGAAAACACCCCCCAGAAAGATAGGTAGTCCAACCCAGAGCCCCAAGCACACAGACACGTGCAAACCCATAAGAATATATGTGGATGGATCTTCCACAATATTAGAAGGGAAGCGCATAACAGGATGCGGCATTTATGTCGAAGACGCGCAGGGACGTGCCCTAGAAGAAATCGCAATAACACTTCCAGGACACATAGGCACGCAGGCGGCAGAACTAGCAGCCGTGGCGTACACTGTGGATCACCCAGATTCCTTCCCCAGCCCAGCAGACATATACTCGGACAGCCTCTAGGTCTGCAATAGCCTTACAGAATTCCTACCCCTGTGGAAAGCAAGAGGATTTGTCTCCGCAGACGGAAAACCCCTCCCTTCAGCCCCATTGCTCCGCCACATTTTAGAAAAAGCACAGAACAGGACATTCAGAATCGTTAAAGTTCGAAGTCACCACCGTTCCTCCCCCCCCCCCTGGAAATGTAAAAGCCGACGCACTGGCCAAAGCAGGTTCCAGGCACGGATATTTTTGGACACCCCCCGAAAGCGCACCAGTGAATGCAGTTCAGGTCTCGCAGACTAATATCCAGGATTTAGTACAGGCCCAGAAGCAAGACAGCAATCTCAGGGAGATTTTAAAGGGAAGATTCCCAGCACCCTATGATAGATTTAAAAATGCTCTGACCACACATGACGGTGTGGTGTTAAAAGACACCCTTTATGTGGTTCCTGAACAGGACAGGAATCAGCTCATTTGTTTGTTCCATGACAGTCATGGACATCAGAGAATTGATCCCACTACAGCCCACCTCAGGCAGCTCTGTTGGTGGCCAAGTTTAAAAGAAGACGTAACGCACTACGTTGAGAATTGCCTTATCTGTGCCCAGAACAATTCGGACAGATACGCCAAGAAAGCTCAACTTAGTCACACCCGTCCCGTTAATGGCCCCTGGACTAACCTCCAGATTGATTTTATAGGACCATTGCCCCCTTGCAGGAATGGTTATAAATATGTACTCATTGTGATAGACACGTTTACGAAATGGGTAGAGGCATTCCCATCCAGAACGAACACAGCAAAGACCACCGCAAAGATCTTAACCCACCACATCTTTACGAGATGGGGACTCCCCCGCAGCATTGAATCTGACCAAGGTTCCCATTTTACGGGACGTGTCATGAAGAACGTCCTCACAATATTTGGCATTACCCAAAAATTCCACATCGCATACCACCCCGTCAAGTGGTATCGTGGAGCGCATGAATCAGACCCTAAAATCAACCCTCAGAAAAATGGTCCAGCAAAACAACACCACTTGGGACTCAGTCCTCCCTTTTGCGCTGATGTTTTTGCGAAGTACGGTTTCAACATCTACAGGTTACACCCCACACACCCTCATGACCGGACGCCCCATGAAAGGCACAGAATTTTTATTAGGATTAGATTTGACCAGCCCCGAAGTGACGGCCCTCACACACAAGAAAGCAGTAGAACAACTGGTAGAGAATGTTAAAACGGCTCAGCTAGCAGCCGCGGTACGATTAGGCACACGGAAGAAACAGAGCAAGGCCTGTTTTGACAAGACAGTGCATGCGACTGAGTTTGAGGTAGGACAGCAGGTCATGCTCTCCATCTATAACCCCAGCACATTCCTGTCACCGAAGTATTCGGGTCCATACTCCATTGCGGACAAAGTAAGCCCCTCCGTGTACAAAATTAAGTACCCCAATGGAAAGACTGCGTGGTTCCATATCAACCAGCTTAAGGCATATGGCCCACAGTCCACCCACGCACATCACGTCATGCTCGACGCAGCAGACCACACCCCGCCCACAGCCAACGAAACCCTATCCTCCCCCAACACGTCCAGCCCAACCACGGACTCAACTCGACTCCACCCCCAAACGCTAGACTCCGCCCCGGAACGCCCACAGACAGCAGCAGCAGTGACAACGACTGTGACTCGGACAATAGCCACAGACCGCCTCCCTACTATCCCCAGGCAACAGGACCCACACCCAGCGAATCTGACCACGATTCGAGTGATCCCTTCCTCATCACTTTCCTCAATAAACCCCACCAAAGACCACCGCCCTACGATTACGACCCCGACTCCGTCGCCACAGAACTAGACACCACCTTTTGGCACCGCGACAACTCATACAGGCTCGTCCGGAACGACAAAATGGACCCCAAATCGCACCACGCAGTCCTATCAGCCCTGATACATTCGAGAGTATGGCATCCGGGAGAAGATGACGACTTTGCGTCTGACTCCCAAAGCGAGAACCCCTTTGCAACCCTGTTCACAACTGATAACTGAGGTGTCCAGATGATGTTTTAAAAAGGAACCGCTTGAGAGAAAACGGTGTCCTTTCTGATGGAACCTGCAGCATGTTTAATGTTGTTTGTAGTGGTATTGTTAAATGTTGTTTGTAAGATCGAAAAGATTTTCATGGCCCCACGCCACCACCCTTCTGACGCTCACTGGCAGTCAGAGAAACTAGTTTGTCCCGGACGCTAGTTCAGAGGAACTAGTTTGTCCACAGAGTCTTGTTAATGTCCCAGACGCCAGTTCAGAGGAACTCGTCTGTCGACAGAAAAACAAACCGTTCATAACTGCCCTTCAGGTTTAAAGGTAGAACCAATACGGCAACCCCCCACGATGACTACATTTCTTACCCATTCTTGTCGGTTGCCCAGGCAGTGGAGAAACGGCATTGGTCTCCGCCCTGCCTGAGGACCCCCCTCTCGTCAGCTACACTCGGGTAGAGCACACACGGCATTGGTCGCCGTCCTACCCGGGGATTCCATCCAATTCTTACCCGTCGCGGCCCATACGCACCTCATTTCGGCTCTTTTGGTTCAAAAAGTTTTGTTTTGTTTTCAGGCCACCCTTAGGTTGCCATCCCTATGCTATTTACATCCTCAAACATTTGGATGGTAAATCGCACAGCCTGCGAGACGGCTCGCACTGTTTCAGTATTTTTAAGTGTGTCTTGTCCGGAATATTCGGTTTAAAAAAAAATGAGGGAGTCACACATGGTGACAAATTGTAAA
This sequence comes from Scyliorhinus torazame, assembly GCF_047496885.1. NCBI lineage: Eukaryota > Metazoa > Chordata > Chondrichthyes > Carcharhiniformes > Scyliorhinidae > Scyliorhinus > Scyliorhinus torazame. The sequence goes on from NC_092707.1 coordinate 293,586,286, forward strand.
GGGAGAATTGGCACTGAAGGACAGACATACTAACAGACGAGATATTAAACCAAGATAGTAACAGACACTATGCTTGATCCCACAGAACCCCAGAAGCTCCAGGAAAAGAGACAAAACGAAGAGAAGAGAAGAGAAAGAAGAACCATGAGGACATCCTCCGTGTTGCTCATCGCCCTAATGAACATTTGGTTGCGCGCAAACGCGAACCCCCTGACCCCAAGCCCCCCCCCCAGCCGTTAATGATTCACTTCCCCATAGCACCCAGAGCCCAGTCACAAGCGGCACCACACCATCTTGGTGTGACAGGTTTATAACCTGGTGCTCCCTGTCCTACTTAATAGAATCCCTACTAGTATTGACGATACTCTGCAGCCTCGTGCAGACTATCCGCATGAGGAAATGGCGAAGGAGAGCCTACCGCGCTCGCACCCCGGTATATAGGATAAGATCCCCTATTTTCGGTTATGACCAGACCCCCGACCCCCGCGATCTATAATAAAGGACATTCGTTTGCGTTCCTTTTGTGAATAAAGAAATGTGTTTCATGAGCGATTGTACAATCCTGAGCTTGACTGCCAAGCCAGGCCAAAATGTGAATAATGCTGCTATGATTTTGTTTGTATCATTAAGGAAGTTAGTATGATTGAATGTTTGATTGAGTGTAGTTTATTGAGGATAGTAAGAGGTACCGTTTTTCTTATTTTGTAATGCATGTCCCTGTTTTGACATAGCGCCACTTAGAATGTTAGTTAAAATTTTCTTGCATAGTTATGGTCAGTGTAGAGGCCATAGAAGAGTGCTCGTCGGGTCAGGGAATGAAGATAGCGCAGTTATGTGATCCTTCACGCTTCACGTTAGGCTCACAAGGAGGGAGTGTAGCTACCTGAGTTGGCCACTTCCCGACTTAAAATGGAGAACCGCAAAGGCTGAAGGGAAATTCAGCCAACACAGGCAAAGATTAGCAAATACAGAAATCATGTATATTGGAACCTGCAAAACAACCAGACAGCACTGAAACCAGCAGCCATCTGCACAGTAATGTAGCAGCCATCTGCATAGTAATGTGCGATTCCCAGGAACAATCGAAACATTTTAAGGTAAACAAAGCCAAGCCAGACTCCTCCGCGCCAGCAGGAGCCAACACAAAAGAGGTTAACGGACACTCAGAGACCGCCCAATGATCAGGGAACCGCTCCAGCATTGCTGAAATCGAACCAAGTGATTGGATCGAAGTCCAATCACTTGGAACCAGGTACGGGGTCCGCCCCGAAGGGCGGGAAGCCCCTGGGGACTATAAAGTAAAGCCCCCAAGTTCAAATCGTCCTTCTTGACAGGGTCACTTAGCAACGCGAAGCAACCCCTGAGAGTGAACTGTCCAGCGGCCTCCAAATAAGTAAGTCTCAAGTCAACGCTCGCTACGAGATAGGCGCGCCTAGCTACCAGTCCATACCAGCTTTTGAATCCTGCAGACTCAGGACCTGAACGAAAGGCCATTTGTCCCCCTGATCTGGTGGGCCAGTTCCGAAGCTAAGTATAGGCCTGTTAGTTATAGAAATAGCCTAGAAAGTAGAGTTTATGCATGAGTAGTGATTTACTGTGTATAATAAATGTGCTTTGATTTGAATCTTACTAATTGGTGTATTGAGTTATTGATCATTACTTGAACTTGAACCTCGTGGCGGTATCATAAAGATACCTGGCGACTCTAGAGCAAAGGTTATAAAACAGAGCCAATTGAACCAACCAAAAGTTAGCAACAACAGTACTCTGGAATATGCTTGCCTATGTACAGATAGAAATGCAAACACATGTTTAATCGGCTTGAATCAGGAAAAGGCCTTTGGATGTACCTTCCTGAATGGGGTTGGAAAGTGTATCTGAAATTGGGGCCAGCTAGCCGACATAGGCATCAGTCGCACAGTTTCAATGCATAGGTGGGAATCAGACAGCTTTCCGATCAGATCTCTGCTTTATTGAAAGGTTTGCTGAGTCCATCAGGCAGGATGCTGGTATCATGTGTGCAGGAGGGTTTCCTGACACAGTTTGTTGACAGGCCAACAAGAGGCGAGGCCACATTGGATTTGGTTTTGGGTAATGAACCAGGCCAGGTGTTGGATTTGGAGGTAGGTGAGCACTTTGGGGACAGTGACCACAATTCGGTGACGTTTACGTTAAGGATGGAAAGGGATAAGTATACACCGCAGGGCAAGAGTTATAGCTGGGGGAAGGGCAATTATGATGCCATTAGACGTGATTTGGGGGGGATAAGGTGGAGAAGTAGGCTGCAAGTGTTGGACACACTGGATAAGTGGAGCTTGTTCAAGGATCAGCTACTGCGTGTTCTTGATAAGTATGTACCGGTCAGGCAGGGAGGAAGGTGCCGAGCGAGGGAACCGTGGTTTACCAAAGAAGTGGAATCTCTTGTTAAGAGGAAGAAGGAGGCCTATGTGAAGATGAGGTGTGAAGTTTCAGTTGGGGCGATGGATAGTTACAAGGTAGCGAGGAAGGATCTAAAGAGAGAGCTAAGACGAGCAAGGAGGGGACATGAGAAGTATTTGGCAGGAAGGATCAAGGAAAACCCAAAAGCTTTCTATAGGTAAGTCAGGAATAAGCGAATGACTAGGGAAAGAGTAGGACCAGTCAAGGACAGGGATGGGAAGTTGTGTGTAGAGTCTGAAGAGATAGGCGAGATACTAAATGAATATTTTTCGTCAGTATTCACTCAGGAAAAAGACAATGTTGTGGAGGAGAATGCTGAGCTCCAGGTAAATAGATTAGATGGCATTGAGGTACGTAGGGAAGAGGTGTTGGCAATTCTGGACAGGCTGAAAATAGATAAGTCCCCGGGACCTGATGGGATTTATCCTAGGATTCTCTGGGAGGCCAGGGAAGAGATTGCTGGACCATTGGCTTTGATTTTTATGTCATCATTGGCTACAGGAATAGTGCCAGAGGACTGGAGGATAGCAAATGTGGTCCCTTTGTTCAAAAAGGGGAGCAGAGACAACCCCGGCAACTATAGACCGGTGAGCCTCACGTCTGTAGTGGGTAAAGTCTTGGAGGGGATTATAAGAGACAAGATTTATAATCATCTAGATAGGAATAATATGATCAGGGATAGTCAGCATGGCTTTGTGAAGGGTAGGTCATGCCTCACAAACCTTATCGAGTTCTTTGAGAAGGTGACTGAACAGGTAGATGAGGGTAGAGCAGTTGATGCGGTGTATATGGATTTCAGCAAAGCGTTTGATAAGGTTCCCCACGGTAGGCTATTGCAGAAAATACGGAGGCTGGGGATTGAGGGTGATTTAGAGATGTGGATCAGAAATTGGCTAGCTAAAAGAAGACAGAGGGTGGTGGTTGATGGGAAATGTTCAGAATGGAGTTCAGTCACAAGTGGAGTACCACAAGGATCTGTTCTGGGGCCGTTGCTGTTTGTCATTTTTATCAATGACCTAGAGGAAGGCGCAGAAGGGTGGGTGAGTAAATTTGCAGACGATACTAAAGTCGATGGTGTTGTCGATAGTGTGGAAGGAAGTAGCAGGTTACAGAGGGATATAGATAAGCAGCAGAGCTGGGCTGAGAGGTGGCAAATGGAGTTTAATGTAGAGAAGTGTGAGGTGATTCACTTTGGAAGGAATAACAGGAATGTGGAATATTTGGCTAATGGAAAAGTTCTTGAAAGTGTGGATGAGCAGAGGGATCTAGGTGTCCATGTACATAGATCCCTGAAAGTTGCCACCCAGGTTGATAGGGTGGTGAAGAAGGCCTATGGAGTGTTGGCCTTTATTGGTAGAGGGATTGAGTTCCGGAGTCAGGAGGTCATGTTGCAGCTGTACAGAACTCTGGTACGGCCGCATTTGGAGTATTGCGTACAGTTCTGGTCACCGCATTATAGGAAGGATGTGGAGGCTTTGGAGCGGGTGCAGAGGAGATTTACCAGGATGTTGCCTGGTATGGAGGGAAAATCTTATGAGGAAAGGCTGATGGACTCGAGGTTGTTTTCGTTGGAGAGAAGAAGGTTAAGAGGAGACTTAATAGAGGCATACAAAATGATTAGGGGGTTGGATAGGGTGGACAGTGAGAGCCTTCTCCCGCGGATGGATATGGCTGGCACGAGGGGGACATAGCTTTAAACTGAGGGGCAATAGATATAGGACAGAGGTCAGAGGTAGGTTCTTTACGCAAAGAGTAGTGAGGCCGTGGAATGCCCTACCTGCTACAGTAGTGAACTCGCCAACATTGAGGGCATTTAAAAGTTTATTGGATAAACATATGGATGATAATGGTATAGTGTAGGTTAGATGGCTTTTGTTTCGGTGCAACATCGTGGGCCGAAGGGCCTGTACTGCGCTGTATTGTTCTATGTTCTATAAGAATATTCCAGGCAGCAAAGGCACTCATGTCAAGGCCTCCCTGTACATGGACAATGTCACTGTCTTCTGCTCGGATCCACTTGGTTCACAGACTGATGAGCATCCGTGACGAATTCGATCTGGCCTCAGGAGCCAAAGTAAATCACGGCAAGATTGAGGTCATATTCTTTAGAAATTGGGAAGGCCGGTCACCGTTGTCCTGTTTGTCACACTTGTGTTTGGCTGCATCAAGCTGGGCGTGGAACCTCAGTATGGAAACACCATGTGCCATAACATGCTGAGTTTATTTCTGTCCCTGACATTGCAAAGGATGAATCTGGACACTTTGCTGTAAAATTGTACACATGAGTGCTTGTCACCACAAGGCCTGCTAGAAAAAGATGGAAGATCCTGTCAAAATTATTTGGCACAAATGTCTCATTGCCAGAACTTTCAAACAAGCTGGTGGTGAGGAGACTATACCATGTCAGATTCTTCAGTGTCTCAAGGTGGTTGCAGTGGAAAAGAGACTATCACCCATCTCCTGGAACGAGCATTTGTAAATATAGCCTGAAGAGAGATGAAGTGTTTTTTGTTGAGGATTATCTCAAGTAGCTCTATAATGCTGGACTCTGTGCTCTGAGTATTCTCAGTGCTGCACACCGAGACAAACATCAACTTTTTCTGGAACGCCATCAACTCATTGGTTTTCGTCTGCAAGGAGCTGTCCATGAACAAATGTTGCAGACTGGAATATAGGCTGAGGGATGCAATGAAGGTGAATGAAACCCCCGTATAGACCCGCAAAGGAAATGTGGTATTAGCATAACTGTAAGAACTGCAAGGGTTAATGAATTGTCTAGAGTAGCCACTAGAGGGAGCTACAGTTACAACTATATAAGGCAGTGATGCTAAGCCTTGTGAGAGAGAGTGTGTAGGAGTTAGCTAGAGATATCAGAAGTACAGATGGTGTAAGTGAATGCATATCATAGTGTATATCAGTAGTGAGATTGGCTGTAGATGAGTGTAGTTTAAATGTTATTAATCAACTGTGTATTCTTTAGGGATACGTGTCAAATCCAAGTTAGTAGTGTTAATAAGTGTATAGCTTTGTTTAAGTTCAATCTATTTTGTGGTCTTTGTGAACACTATGCCAACCATCCTGAAATAAGCAACACAAAGAACACCACAGGAAAGACCACAATGGAGAGCCCTTCAGCCATTGTACAGCAAGGGACAGAAATCAGTGTAAAATACATTGATCTGAATGTTAAGGTTAATGATTTAGTGATTGCATTGGAAATATAATATATTAATAATTATATATAATTTATACAGTCTCCAATTGTGGCATTTAGATTGTACTTTTGCACATTTGAACAGTTTGTACTTTTGCACATTTTATTAATAAAGTATGTTTATGAAATAAGTTTAATCAGTTTAATATCTCTTAAATTATACCCTCTAAATTAAGTAGATTCTGTAACAGGGGCTTTCCCTGTCCCTTATACATCCAAATGGTAACACAGTGCCTCTGGGGATGGTCTAGTTTTAAATTCTTAAAACTAAAACCATTTTTTTGAGTCTGCATTATTGCTGAGAATGATGATTATGCAGCAACTTCTTTCTCGGGTAGTTTTTACCCTCTATGTTGGCTCACTACCACTCCCATTCTGCCTTTCTCCTCCTGCATTTTTGCTTGGAACCGAGAGATGGCAGTCTTGCATCATTTTACAGCAAGCAATATGCAACCTTACTCACTCACAGCACTGTGATGCAGTGTGGAGTGGACAGGGTGGAGTGCATAGGGATATCCTATTTTTCTCCAAACAATAGATGTCCAATCATGACTCTGCACTTCCCGGGATACTCGACAAGCAGGGAATGCTGCATTTGTACCTCTTGCCATTCCCTACAGCCATTGGAAATGCTGTTTGCTGGCGATTGCTTTTATTACTTCCCGTCTTTAAGAGCCCACTTGTTTTTGCATTTAGCCGATCCTCTGGAGTAGCGAATGTGGTTGACGTATTTCTCTAAACTATGAGGAAAGGACGGGTCTCTAAATTTTCTGGAGCATATTGGGAGTGAAAGCTCAGTGGGCAGTGACCTCAAACCAGACTTACGAAATGTGTTGAGAAAGTAGAAAGTGTGTGTATCGCACAAAGGCTCACGAGAGACGAATAGAGATGAAGTCGATGAGGCTTTATTAAGCGTGACTTGTTCCCCGCAGTTCAGTAGCAGACTGGCCTGCGGGGGAGAACTCCTGGTTCTTATACTCCGCCTTCAGGGCGGAGCTAGAGGTCAACAGCCAACCAGGACCCGGGATCTGTCAGCCAATGACATCACGGCTTCACAGTCCCACATGACCCCTAATGCATACTACCACATTCACCCCTTGTTAAAAATGAACCCGGCGGGGTGGTGCTTCGTATGGTGGTAAGGGTTTACAAGGCTGGCCCTGGGAGGAAAACCTTTGCATGTCATCACAGCATGTACAGAGGTTTTTTTTTGTTGTTTTGAACTATTTACAGTAAAAGAGGGAAAAAGGAAAACGTTCTCGTTACAGTCCACAATATAGTAGTATTACATCGATGCCACGAGTCGGTCGGGCGGTCTGGTCGTCCTCGTCGATCGCCCCGGCCCCGGTGGTGGTGCTTGTTCCCGTGTTGTCGTCTCCGGGAGCCTTACGGTTTCTGCTTCCGCTTCACTTCTGGTCGGACCTGGGAGGAGGACCGATCCCCCCAGGAAGGGGGCGCTCACGGGGTGCGCCGGTGGCAGGGAGGAGGTGATTGGTGTCGGGGGGGTGTGCGTGTTGCCGGCGGGCGCCAGATCTCGCAGGGAGACCGTGTCCTGTCGGCCGTCGGGGTACTCCACGTAAGCGTACTGCGGGTTCGCGTGGAGGAGGCGAACCCTCTCGACCAACGGGTCCGACTTGTGCGCCCGCACATGTTTTCGGAGCAGGATGGGTCCTGGGACCGCCAGCCAGGTCGGCAGCGACGCTCCAGAGGAGGACTTCCTGGGGAAGACAAGGAGGCACTCATGAGGCGCTTGGTTAGTGCTAGTACACAGTAGCGACCGGATGGAGTGGAGAGCGTCCGGGAGGACCTCCTGCCACCGTGAAACTGGGAGGTCCCTGGACCGTAGGGCCAGTAGGACGGTCTTCCAGACCGTGCCGTTCTCCCTCTCTACTTGCCCGTTCCCCCGGGGGTTGTAGCTGGTCGTCCTGCTCGAGGCTATACCGTTGCTGAGCAGGAACTGGCGCAGCTCGTCACTCATAAAGGAGGACCCCCTGTCGCTGTGGACGTATGCGGGGCAACCGAACAGTGTGAATATGGTGTTAAGGGCTTTAATGACTGTGGCCGCTGTCATGTCAGGGCAGGGGATGGCGAAGGGGAAACGGGAGTACTCGTCCACCATGTTCAGGAAGTAGATGTTGCGGTCGGTGGAGGGGAGGGGCCCTTTGAAATCCAGACTAAGGCGTTCAAAGGGACGGGAAGCCTTGATCAGGTGTGCACCATCCGGCCTGAAAAAATGCGGTTTGCACTCTGCGCAGATGTGGCAGTTCCTTGTGACTGTACGGACCTCCTCCACAGAGTAGGGGAGGTTGCGGGACTTTATAAAGTGGTAGAACCGAGTGACCCCTGGGTGGCAGAGGTCCTCGTGGAGGGTTTGGAGGCGGTTAATTTGTGCGTTGGCACATGTGCCGCGGGATAGGGCGTCGGACGGCTCGTTCAGCTTTCCGGGACGGTACATGATCTCATAGTTGAAGGTGGAGAGCTCGATCCTCCACCTTAAGATCTTGTCGTTCTTAATTTTGCCCCGCTGTGCATTATCGAACATGAAGGCTACCGACCGTTGGTCCGTGAGGAGAGTGAATCTCCTGCCGGCCAGGTAATGCCTCCAATGTCGCACAGCTTCCACTATGGCTTGGGCTTCCTTTTCCACTGAGGAGTGGCGGATTTCTGAAGCGTGGAGGGTTCGGGAGAAAAAGGCCACGGGCCTGCCCACTTGGTTAAGGGTGGCCGCTAGAGCTACATCGGAGGCGTCGCTCTCGACCTGGAAGGGGAGGGACTCGTCGATGGCGCGCATCGTGGCATTTGCGATATCCGCTTTGATGCGGCTGAAGGCCTGGCAAGCCTCTGTCGACAGAGGGAAGGTCGTGGTCTGTATTAGGGGGCGGGCCTTGTCTGCGTACTGGGGGACCCACTGGGCGTAATATGAAAAAAAACCCAGGCAGCGTTTTAGGGCTTTGGAGCAGTGGGGGAGGGGGAATTCCATGAGGGGGTGCATGCGTTCGGGGTTGGGGCCTATTATCCCATTGCGCACTACATATCCCAAGATGGCTAGCCGGTTTGTGCTAAACACGCACCTGTCCTCGTTGTATGTGAGGTTCAAGGCTTTAGCGGTCTGGAGGAATTTTTGGAGGTTGGCGTCGTGGTCCTGCTGATCGTGGCCGCAGATGGTTACGTTGTCGAGGTACGAGAACGTGGCCTGCAACCCGTGTTGATCAACCCTTCGGTCCATCTCTCGTTGGAAGACCGAGACCCCGTTTGTGACGCCAAATGGGACCCTTAGGAAGTGATATAATCGCCCGTCTGCCTCGAAGGCTGTGTACTTGCGGTCACTTGGGCGGATGGGGAGCTGATGGTAGGCGGACTTGAGGTCCACGGTGGAGAAGACCTTATATTGGGCAATCCGATTGACCATGTCGGATATGCGGGGGAGAGGGTACGCATCTAGTTGTGTGTACCTGTTGATGGTCTGGCTATAATCTATGACCATCCTTTGCTTCTCCCCTGTCTTTACTACTACCACCTGTGCTCTCCAGGGACTGTTGCTGGCCTGGATTATGCCTTCCTTCAGTAGCCGCTGGACTTCGGTCCGAATGAATGTCCGGTCCTGGGCGCTGTACCGTCTGCTCCTAGTGGCGACGGGTTTGCAATCCGGGGTGAGGTTTGCAAACAAGGATAGGGGCTCAACCTTGAGGGTTGCGAGGCCGCAGATAGTGAGTGGGGGTATTGGGCCGCCGAATTGAAATGTTAGGCTCTGCAGGTTGCACTGGAAATCTAATCCCAGTAATGTGGGCGCGCAGAGTTGGGGAAGGACGTAGAGCCTGTAGTTTTTAAACTCCCTCCCTTGCACCGTTAGGGTCACTATGCAGAAGCCTTTAATCTGTACGGAGTGGGATCCTGCAGCTAGGGAAATCTTTTGCGCACTGGGACGGATGGTCAAAAAACAGCGTATTACCGTGTCGGGGTGGATGAAGCTTTCCGTGCTCCCAGAGTCGACCAGGCATGGTGTCTCGTGCCCGTTTATCAGCACCGTTGTTGTCGTCGTCTGGAGCGTCCGGGGCCGTGCTTGGTCCAGCGTCATTGAGGCCAGACGTGATCGTAGTGCTTGAGCGTCTTCCTCGAACCCCGTGGAGCCGTCGACACTGGGGTCCGTTGTTGCCGTCCAAGATGGCGGCGGGGGTGAACAAAATGGCCACCCCCATGCATCGCACATGGCTGGGGGGTCACAAGATGGCGGCGGGGGTGGACAAAATGGCCGTCCCCATGCGTCGCACAGGTCTGGGGGATCCCAAGATGGCGGCGCCCCTCCTCCCCTCGTGGTGGCCGGGACCCAAAATGGCGGCGCCTGCGGGTCGCACATGGGGCGCTGGGGGGGTTGGGGAGCGTCAGAAACGCGCAGATCGCCTTGTTCTCCGGGGACAGCGGTAGTCGGGACCCAAACTGGTTGCGCCTGCGGGTCGTACATGGGGCGCTGGACAGCGGTGGCCGGGACCCAAACTGGTTGCACCTGCGGGTCGTACATGGGGCGCTGGGGGGGTTGGGGAGCGTTAGAAGAGCGCAGGAATCCTTGTTCGCCGGGGACAGCAGCGACCTCCCGGGACCGGCACACAGCCGCGAAATGGCCCTTTTTCCCGCAGCTCTTACAAATCGCTGCGCGGGCCGGGCAGCGCTGCCGGGGGTGTTTCGCCTGGCCGCAGAAATAGCAGCGGGCTCCCCCGGGACGACTTGGTGTCTGAACCGCGCAAGCCTGTGGGGTGGGGGGGGAGGGGGGGGGTTTGTCGCGATGGGGGTCCACGGAGCCCAAGGGGCTGCCGCGCGGTCGGGGCCGTAGGCGTGGGCGTTTCGCGCGGCCACATCTAGTGAGGCTGCAAGGGCCCGTGCCTCTGAGAGTCCTAGCGACTCTTTTTCTAAAAGTCTTTGACGAATTTGGGAAGAGTTCATACCAGCCACAAAAGCATCACGCATCAACATGTCCGTGTGTTCCATCGCGTTTACCGGCGGGCAGCTGCAGGCCCGTCCCAAAATTAGTAGCGCGGCGTAGAAATCATCTATCGATTCTCCGGGACTTTGCCGTCTCGTTGCGAGTTGGTAGCGTGAGTAGATCTGGTTCACTGGGCGAACATAGATGCTTTTTAGTGCTGCGAACGCCGTCTGGTAATCCTCTGCGTCTTCGATGAGGGGGAAAATTTCCGGGCTTACCCTCGAGTGCAGGACCTGTAGTTTCTGGTCTTCTGTGACCCGGCCGGGGGCCGTTCTGAGGTAGGCCTCAAAACAAGTCTGCCAGTGTTTGAAAACTGCTGCTGAGTTCACTGCGTTGGGGCTGATCCTCAGGCATTCCGGGATGATCCTGAGCTCCATAGTTCTTTTAAGCACGCTTAATAAATTGTAGCGCACAAAGACTCACGAGAGACGAATAGAGATGAAGTCGATGAGGCTTTATTAAGCATGACTTGTTCCCCGCAGTTCAGTAGCAGACTGGCCTGCGGGGGAGAACTCCTGGTTCTTATACTCCGCCTTCAGGGCGGAGCTAGAGGTCAACAGCCAACCTGGACCCGGGATCTGTCAGCCAATGACATCACGGCTTCACAGTCCCACATGACCCCTAATGCATACTACCACAGTGTGTTCGTAGCACAGTCACAGGCTGTGTGTTCCGGGTGAGAAAAGTCCACCAGACTAATATGGGCTCACCCGACTTGCACAAAGATAACTCGGGACACTGGTGTGCTGTCAAAAATTCATCTATGTCAAAGTTACATGTCTTAACCAAGACTCTGTCTCTATTTGTGTATTAGATGAATCTTCAACGACGAAAGAGAAAATGCTGGGAAATCTCAACAGGTCTGGCAGCATCTGTAGGAAGAGAAAAGAGCAAACGTTTCGATCCGATGACTCTTTGTCAAAGCTAACAGACAAAGTGGGAAATATTATACTGTGGAGTGAGAATGAAAGATGAATCATAGCCACAGAAATCCAGGAAAACCGGGTGCTAATGGCCACAGAAACCAAGGGGAGAGAGTCTAATGGCAGTCCCCAGAGAGAACAAAAGGTGTGAAAGGCCAAACAGCAGGGAAACGAACATCAGAGGGTGAACTGTAGATGTGGGGGGAGGGGAAGGGGGAAGCAAAGAGGAGAAACGGTAAGGAAAGGTGGATCAGATGGGGGGGGGGGGGGGGGGGGGGGGTTATATATATTAAGAAAGACAAGAAAGAAAGAAATGGTAAAAGGCAGTTAAAATGAAATGGGATGAAAACAAATGGGTCGAGGTGGGGTAGAGCTAATCATCTGAAGTTGTTAAATTCGATGTTGAGACCGGAAGGCTGTAGCGTGCCTAACCGGAAGATGAGATGTTGTTCCTCCAGTTTGGGTGAACTTCACTGGAACATTGCAGCAGCCAAGGACAGACACGTGGGCATGGGAGCAGGGTCTTTTGTTAAAATGGCAAGCAACCCGAAGGTCAGGGTGCTGAATGCACACAGACCGAAGATGCTCAGCAAAGCGATCACCCAGTCTACGTTTGGTCTCTCCGATATCGAGGAGACCACATTGGGGGCAGCGAATGCAGTAGACCAAATTGGAAGAGATGCAAGTGAAATGCTGCTTAACCTGGAATGAGTGTTTTGGGCCTGGGATGTTAAGCATGGAAGAGGTAAAAGGGCAGATGTTACACCTTCTGCGAATCTTCGCACTGGCCTCAGCAACTCATTTAATTTTGAATATATTTTAGATAATTAATAAAACAAGTGATTTTTCTTAACTTTGTTGAATACTCTCTAAACAGTTTATCAGGTAGTATTGTTTCAAACAACTTCCACTTTTGGTGGTTTGCACGATATTAAACATTTCTTGACAATTAAAAGGTGATGGCCTCAAGGTATTCTCTCCCACCACCTCCAGCTCTCAACAATGAGAATGCTGCAGAAAAGTAGAAGACCTTCGAAACAATGTGAGGAAAAGTATCCACTTTTGACATAATTGAAGTAGGAGGTGGAACATGTAGAAGCACTTCTCACAGTGATAAGGGAGAAGGGCAAGACGTCTACGAGGTTGGACTGGGCCAAAGCTGGAGACAGACAGGATGGTGCTGATAAGATAATTTCACTACTGCCAACCATGCAAGAACATTCCTCTTGCGAGATACAAAGGTCAACAGGTGAAAACAAGAAAATACTGATGTATAAAGCTCATATCCAATAGCTGAATAGAGAAAATTCAAAGGGGCAGTTAAAAGGAAATAAGAGACAGAGATAGACAATGAGAAGAGCTAACATGAAATGGAATCCAAATTAGACATATATGGGGTGGTGGCATGGTGGCACAGTGGTTAGCACTGCTGCCTCATAGCACCAGGGACTGGGTTCAATTCCGGCCTTGGGTAACTGTCTGTGTGGAGTTTACACATTCTCCCCATGTCTGCGTGGGTTTCCTTCAGGTGCTCCATTTCCTCCCACAGTCCAAAGATGTGTAGGTTAGGTAGATTGGCCATCCTAAATTGCCTCTTAGTGTCCAAAAGGTTAGGTGGGTTATGGGATTATTGGGATAGGGCGGACGATTGGACTTAGGTAGGGTGCTCTTTCAGAGGGTCGTTGTAGACTCGATGGGCCTTCTGCACTGTAGAGAGTCTATGATCTAAATAGTAAAAGAGCAGGAAAAGGATGGGTAGGCTCAATTACTGACCAAAACTGACATTTATGCATGAATACAAAGGAATGCAAAGATACAAAATGAGTACTTTGAATCTGTCTTTACCAAGGAAGATGCAGTCAGAGTCAATGAAAAAAGCCAGGTAGTTGAGGCACTGGATGGTTGTAAAGTTGATGAAGAGAAGGTATTTGAAAGGTTGACGGTACTTAAAGTTGATAAGTCACGAGGACCAGATGTGCTGTGACTGGGGGTAGGGAGGGAACTACAGGAAGAAATTACAGAGGCACTGACCATCGTCTTCCAAACCTCCTTAGACAGGGATGGTGCCAGAAGATCCTAGAATTGCAGATGTGACACCCTTTTTCAAAAAGGGTTGTAGGGATAATCCCAGCAATTACAGGCCAGTCAGTTTAATCTCTGTGTGGGAAAGCTTCCAGAAATGATAATCTGAAACAAAATTAACAGTCATCTCGAAAACGTAGATTAATTAAGGAAAGCCTGCACAAATTTTAAGGCAAATCATATTGAACCAACTTTTTTTTTTAAAATGAGGTCATAAATGGTTGACGTGGATAATGAGTTTGATGTGCTGTACATGACTTCCAGAAGACAGTTGATCAAGTGCCACATAATAGAGTTTCCAGAACTTTCCCCATGGCATACACAGTTATGTATCAGAGTAACACCATTGGCTGGTGTAATGTCATGTGTTCGCAATGACATCATCAGAGTATCTTGCGGGCTTTTGTGGAGCTCACCTTTGTACCTTGTTTCAGCAGCATCTTGGAAATAAACCCCTTGCGCCATGTTATACAAATTCAACATGTTGCACCTCTGATTGTTTCTCTTTATGGCTACAACAAAGAACATAACAAAAGAGAAACTGGAGACTAGATCTGGGCAGTAACAAAAATTCAGAGAAAAACAACTTTTGACGATGATTGTGTGAGCTAGAAGAAGGAACCATTGATGGAGGTCCAGACCCATATACCATTGGGAGTGAGGTCGGGAGAAATATCAGTGACGTCCAAGGTGAAATCACCATTGTGACAAGTAAAACCAACTCAAGTATTTCGGCACCGTACAATTTGTAGCCGGGTGTTGGCAAGTCATCCGGTCGATCACGACAGCTGCTAGTGCAAGTAAAAGGGCTTTTTATAAAAACCTATCTGACACCTGCAAGTTACTGGGGGCTTATTTCAAACAGAGGATTGAAGTTTTCAGTACACTTACCATTGTATTGGGTAGGGCTGCAGAGACCATGCACGAGGCACTGAAATGAGCCACGGGTACACAAATCTATGGGGCTGCTGCCTCTACAACCCACTGCCCGGGGAGAGCGAGGCACAGAAACCGCTAGTCTGCTTGTGCGCTGTGAGTTTGTCTGCTTTAAACAGAGAGAAAATGAACAGCAGGGGAGACGGGCTGAAGGCTGAGCAGCACACATCAGGGAGCTGCAATCCAAAAATGGCGGGAAGAAAAAGCGCCATGGACCCATTTGATAAGGAGGAGGAGACATGGAGCTCTTAATAGGAAAGGTTCCAGTTGTTCCCTGAAACCAATCAGACACCAGTGGAGCTGCATACTGCGCCCTTCCTCAGCTCAGATGGGAGGAAAACATTCTTATTACTACAGAATTGAATACACCCAGCTAAACCTGGAAACAAATCATATGATGAGTTAATGACTGTTTTGCAAGAACATTTCTCTTCCCGTCCACTATTAATCGTTGAGAGATTCCGTTTTCATCATTGTGCACAGGAGGAAGGGGAAACATTTCACAATTTGTTTCATCACTGCGAAATCTAGCAAAGTACTGCAAATTTGATACACTTCCCGACCGATTAGTTTGTGGCCTGAGGAATGAAGTCATCCAAAGGAATTGATGAACTGAAGGTTCATTAACCCTAAAATCTGCTATAGCAATCACAACATCTCTTGAACTTGCTGCAAGAGAAGCTTTGCTGATTAGAGTTCAAGCTAAAGTCCATAAGGTGGAGTCTGGGAGAAGCAGGTCCACCAAGAACCTACCAAGTGGGACTTGGGACATATGGCTGGAGATTGTTGGAGCAAGGAGAACAAATGTAGAAATTGTGGTAAAGTTGGTCACATTGACAAGACATGTTAGTCACCCCAACTTTCATCGGCACAATAGATGTTTACCAAGAAAAATACTGCAAAATCTACACGGCAAGTTTACCAGTTAAGGGATCCAACTGAAGACTCATCGAGTACCAAAGTATCAAGCCAGCTTAAAGACTTTAGGCTTGGCGTCCTAGCAGTACAAGGAGACCAGCACCAATTTAGGGTCTATCCAAAATTAAATGGGAATACTATTAAGATGGAAGTGAATACGGACACTGCAGTATCACATAGCTGAATCGATATACCGTCAGAAATTGAAGTTTCAGCCATTGGAACCATCTGATGTGGTCTGGAGGATATATACCGAGGAAGTCGTGCTGCTGATGGGCTTCACCAACGTGATTGTGGAAGTTGACTAGCAAAGAAATGGAATTGCCTCTTCACATTGTTCAAGAAAACCTTCCAGCTTTGTTTGGGAGATCTTGGTTAAGGAACATTAAGCTAAACTGGGACTTTGTGAACCAACTTGGTGATTCGGATCTTCAACCACTTCTGAGTGTGCAAAGGTATTCGAGGAGTCACTTGGATCCATGACTGGGGTCGAAGTGAAACTCAAGATAAAGACAGACAGCATGCCTTAGTGTTTGAAAGCACGTACCCTAGCCTGTACTATTCGACCTAAAGTGGAGAAAGAGATTGAGAGGTTACGAAAGACAAAATCGTGAAACCTGCATGTCGACTGCTGAGGGAAAGAGAGGGATACAGAAGGTGTCCAACATCGCCATAGTTTGCTGACAGTTGTGCCGCTGGCCAGGGGGAGTAGTGGGGAGTGGCCAGGAGGTGGGCTTTGGGGTCGGGGTGGACGGACAAAGAGCATCATTGCCGCAGCCGGCAAGGCAGCCATACAGCTGAGCACACTGCTAGCAGCCCACTATGAACCTGGTGCCACAGGTGGTATAGGTGTTCCCCCCCAGGGCACCCCCCTGGGTGCCCTCTGGCCCCTGCTGTTTGGGCATCCTCTAACCCATCAGCTGTTTGGGCACGCCCCAGCACAGCCAGTGCCATGTTGTTGGCTGGGATGAGTATGTGTGGAGATTGCAATGTGTATGTGCGGTTGCAGCTTGTCAGCCTCTCAAGTGTCGATCACGGACCTGGCTAATCCTGCACCATTTTTCATTGGAATCGATTGCGTTCGACGCGGCACCAGTGCTGGCCCCTCAACAATAGCGGAATCGATCCAGGTGCGGCGCCGGTTTTTCTGTCGTAAAAGTCCACGGATTCCCCGTTGGCGTCAACACTTAAGACTCAGACACGGAAAATCTCGCCCATGATTTTTTATGCACCTGTGTCCATCCAAGCCATTGCTGGAGTTATTTGCAAGATCACATTGTTTGCATAAGAGAGGTCATTCAAAGAGGAGCAGCCTCATCTCAATTTCTCTTGACAGAGAGAAACAAGTTGAGCAAGCACAAAGGGTTGCAAGCATTGCAGCTTCCCCATGAGGCAGGATGCTATTAACTGTACAGGCATTGATTTGTATGTGTTTCGTGTCAATTCTGCCATCTACAAGAACCAGAGGATTCTACTTTCTTAATGAGCAGCTAGTGTGTGGCCATAGGCAGCACATCATGTAGATCAATGCCAGATAACCTGGCAGCCATCACAATGCATTCATTCTGTACCAGCTATATTTCAACCTGCAGGCTTGGGCTGATAAGTGGCAAATGACATTTGTGCCACAGCAATGCCAAACAATGGACATCTCCAACAAGAGAAAATCGAACAATTTCCCCTTGAGATTTAACAACATTACCATTACTGAATCCCCCACTATCAACTTCCTGGGGGTTACCATTGACCAGAAACTGAACTGAACCAGCCATATAAATACTGTGGCTACAAGAGCAGGTCAGAGGCTGGGAATTCTGAGGTGAATAACTCACCCCCTGACCTACCACCCCCACCCCTCCCCAAGTCTGTCCATAAGGCACATGTCAAGAGTGTGATGGTATACCTGCATTTGCCTGTATGAGTGCAACTCCAATAACACTCAAGAAGATTGACCCCATCCAAGACAAAGCACCGGCCACTTGATTGACACCCCATCCACCAACCTAAACATTCACTCCCTCCACCATTGACACACAGTGGCAGCAGTGTGTATCGTCTACAAGTTGCACTGTAATAGCTCACCCAGGCTCCTTCGAGAGCAGCTTCCAAACATGCTAGCACTAGCAGCTAGAAGGACAAGGGCAGCAGATACCTGGGAACATCACCACCTGCAAGTTTCCTCCAAGTCACTCACCATCCTTACTTGGAACTATATTTGCTAGTTCGTTGGCTGTTCAGAATCACAGAAAATACACAGTGAAGAAGAGACCCTTCAGCCCATACAGTCTGTACCAACACATGACAAACACCTGACCTGCCTGCGTAATCCCATTTGCCAGCATTTGGCGCATGGCCTTGGATATTATGACGTACCATGTGCCTGTTGCTGGATTGAAACCCAGAACCCACTCCCTAACAGCACTGTGGACATACCTGCACCTCAGGGACTGCAGCGGGTTAAACAGGCAAACATATGGGAAAAAAAAACCCTCAAAGTTTGACACAAGCGAAGCGACAGCAAAAATTAAAAAAGAGTAATAAAGCAGCATAATAACATTCAACATACATGATTAAAGTTCACATATTACACTCTCAAATGGTCAGTGTCCCAGGTGAAGACAAAGAAAATACTTAAAAGACACGCTGAAGCTCTCATGGAAGCTCTGCAGCATCGACATTAATGACTGGGAGGAGATTGCCTCCATCTTTCACAATGGCGATAATTTGTCTATCGGCTGCCACACGTTTCAACCCACACCCTTAATGCTGAGGCAGAGTGGCGACAGAAAAGGAGGGAGAGGGAAGTTCATCCTGCACTCTGGATCTCACTATCTCCCAGGACACCTTGCCTATGTGTCAACATGGACTGGCATCTGGGTCATGTTAATTTTCAAGAGTTTTGTAATATATTTGTTCATGGGATGTAGGCCTCGCTGGCAAGGCCAGAATTTGTTGCCCATCCCTGATTGCCTGGGGAAGGAGGTGGAGTTAAAATGGGGTCACAGTGGAAAATAGTTTGTGAAGCACTGCTATATTCCTTCATTTGCATGTTTATAATCTAGGCCGTGTTACGTTGTTAGTACGGACATTATCCTGTATTACTTGCACTAACTGCTTTAAATCAATTAACCTGTTCAGTCACATCCCTGATTCGACATTATCCCGAAATCAAGGCGCAACCACCAATTATCAACATGGAAGACTTCCGGTGGTGGCTATGAAGGAGTAAGTCGCACATTTGGTGGCTCCCGCTCGGGTCGGACTTTTGGACCTTTCCCCCCGATTTTCTACCGGACTTGAACTGTAAAACTGAAGACAGAGGTAATTGTGAACTGAATTCCCACATCGGTGCATGGAGAGAAGGACTAGAAGTGCTCGTAAAGGCAGAAACAGAAAGACAGAGAAGGCTTGGGCAGAAGCTGCAGCGGGAGGCAGCATGGCGGAGGACCGGACCTCTGGCTTGTCGACCCAGCGGTCAACAGAGCAGTTGATGCAAGTTATTCAGGAAGCCTTCGCTAAGCAGAAATGGGACTGCTTGGACCAGATAAAAAAGTTGATTGAGCGGCTGGAGCTTAGATTGGACGCATAAGATTGGGCGATCCAGAAGGTGGAGAAGGCACTAGCTGAGCAGGAGGAACATCAGACTGTGGTGGAGCTGGAGGTGGGGATGCTGAGAGACCAGCAGAAGAAGCTCCTGGAGAAGGTGGAGGACCGAGAGAATAGGTCCCGCCGGCAGAACTTGAGAATCGTTGGGCTCCAAGAGGGGTCCGAAGGAGCGGACACTGGGGCATACACTGCAGATGAGAAGCTGCTGGGGGATGGGGCATTCTCCCGACCCTTGGAGGAGGACAGGGCTCACAAAGCACTCGCGAGTGAGACCCCCCCCCCCGAGGGCAATGGTGGTGAGATTCCACAGGTACTTGGATAAGGAGCGCATTCTACAGTGGGCCAAGCAGATACGGAGCTGTAAGTGGGCCAACAGTATCCTGCGGGTCTACCAAGACCTGAGTGTGGAGGTGGCCAGGAGAAGAGCAGGCTTCAACCAGATTAGGTTGGTCCTTTTAAGAAAAAGGTGAAGTTCGGACTGTTGTATCCGACCCGTCTCTGGGTCATGTGCGAGGAACAGCACTTTTATTTCGAGTCGCCTGAGGACACGCTGGACTTCGTGAAAAGGAAAGGACTGATAGTGGACTGAGAACATTTGAATTTTGCTGCAACGTTCGTGTTTTTTTTTCTTTTTGTTTCTCTGTTCTTTAAAAAACTTTTCTCATTTTTCGTTTTGTGGAAGCTGTTTGTAATGCCTTCTGTATTGATTTGGGACCAGTGGCAGAGCTGACTGAGTTAAGTTTTTCATTTGCACTGTTGGGAGGATGGAGGTGTGCTTGTTTAGATGTTGATGTTTTTCTGTCGGGCAATTGTGTAGGGATTGTTTGATGTTGGAGTATGTTTGTATGAGCGGGGGGGGGGGGGGGGGGGGGGGGGGGGTGGCGGGCAGGGGGGGAACAATAGGTGGGAGACTGTCCGGTGCCAGGGATGGGGGCCACCAAGCTAGCTGGGCGGGCTAGCTCACGGAAGTGCAGTGGGGGTTGTGCCTATGTTCGGTTTATCAAAGGGGTTGGGTTACAGATTGTTGTTACTGGGGGGGGAGGAGGGGGGAGGGGAATGTTCTGCTGATGATGGAGGGACTTGGGTCAAGGGACAGAGAGAAGGTTGGGGGCGGAGGCTGCCTGGTTCGGGACAGTGGAGGCGCGGAGCATGGGCTGGAGGCGGGCCCAAAAAAGGGGATGGCTGATCGCCAAAGGGGGGGCAATGAGCCCCCCCAACTAGGCTGATCACCTGGAATGTTTGAGGGTTCAATGGGCCGGTCAAGAGGGCATGTGTGTTCGTGCATCTTAGGGGACTGAAGGTGGACGTGGTAATGTTGCAGGAGATGTACCGTAGAGTAACTGACCAGATTAGATTGAGGAAAGGCTGGGTCAGTCAGGTCTTACACTCAGGACTGGATTCGAAGACTAGAGGGGTCGCATCACGATCCTGATCAATAAGCGGGTGGTGTTTGAGGCGGGTAGAATAGTTTCAGATGTGGGAGTCGGTACATTATGGCCAGTGGGAAACTGGAGGGGGTGCAGGTGGTATTAATAAATGTGTATGCGCCAAATTGGGATGATGTGGAGTTTATAAAGAGGATGCTGGGGAAGATACCGGACCTGGATTTGCACAGGTTGGTCATGGGAGGGGACTTTAACACAGTTATTGACCCTGGTTTAGACCGGTCAAGCTCGGAAACGGGCAGGGAACTAAATGGGTTCATGGAGCAGATGGAAGGGGGCGGGGGTGGGGGTGGATCCATGGATATTTGGGCAGCCGAGGGTGAAGCAGTTCTCCTTCTACTCACACGTGCATAAAGTGTACTCCCGGATTGATTTCTTTATTTTGAGTAGGGTCTTACTGGCAGGGGTGGTGGACACGGGGTATTCGGCGATCACAATCTCAGACCATTCTCTGCACTGGGTTGACCTGCAGGTTAGTAAAAACAGTAACCAGCGCCTGCACTGGAGGTTAGATGTGGGACTTTTGGCTGACGAAGGGGTGTGCGAGCGGCTGAGGAAATGTATTCAGAATTAGCTGCAGGTCAACGACACGGGGGAAAGTTCAGCAGCGATGGTCTGGGAAGCATTGAAGGCGGTGGTTAGAGGGGAGCTGATCTCGATGTGGGCCCATAAGGAGAAGGTGGACAGGGCAGAGACGGACCGACTGGTTAAGGAGATGCTACAGATCGACAGGACGTATGCGGAAACCCCAGAGGCAGGCTTTTAAGGGAATGGCGGAGGCTACAGGCGGAGATCGGCTTGTTAACCACAGGGAGGGCGGTGGACCAGCTGAGAAAGGCGAGGGGAGCGATTTATGAGCTTGGAGAGAAGGCCAGCAGAATGCTTGCACAGCAGCTTAGAAAGAGAGAGGCAGCCAGGGAGATAGGGAATTAAAGGATGGAGACGGGAACCTGGTTGGAGATTCAGCAGGGGTGAATAAGGCATTTAGGGATTTCTACAGTAGGCTGTATCGGTCGGAGCCCCTTACGGAGCCGGAGGGGATGAGACTCTTCTTGGGGGGGGCTGAATTTCCCAAAGGTGGACAGGGAGCAGGTAGAAGGGCTGGGGGCCCCGATCGGGTTGGAAGAGATAGTGGAGGGTCTGAAGGCCATGCAGGCGGGTAAAGCCCCAGGGCCGGACGGGTACCCGGTGGAGTTTTATAAAACGTTCTCTGGGATATTGCAGCCAGTGTTGATGAGGATGTTCAATGAGGCAAGGGAAAGAGGGTGCTGCCCCCGACGATGTCACAGGCAATGATTTTGCTGATTCTTAAGTGGGACAAGAACCCAGAGCTGTGTGGGTCCTACAGGCCGATATCTCCTGTTGAATGTGGACGCCAAACTGCTGGCCAATATTTTGTCCTCCAGGATTGAGGATTGTGATCCGGACGTTATTGGGGAGGACCAGATGGGATTTGTTAAGGGCAGGCAGTTGGTGGCCAATGTAAGAAGGTTGTTAAATGTAATCATGATGCCCACGGAAGGTAGGGAGGTGGAGGTAGTGATCGCAATGGATGGAGAAAAGGCTTTTGATCGGGTAGAATGGGAATATCTGCGTGAGGTACTGGGACGGTTCGTATTCGGGTGGGGCTTTATTGACTGGGTCAGGTTGCTGTATCAGGCTCCTGTGGCAAGTGTACGGACGAATAGGACAACATCGGACTATTTTAGACTGCCTGGGGGACGAGACAGGGATGTCCCCTCTCCCCACTGTGGTTCGCGCTAGCACAAGGGCCATTGGCAATTGCTCTGAGAGCTCAGGGGCTGGTCTGAAGGGGGGGGGGGGGGGGGGGGGGGGCACAGAGTCTCGCTCTATGCAGATGACCTGCTTCTGTATGTATTGGACCCATGAGAGGGGATGGAAGAAATCATGAGGATTCTCGGGGAATTTGGCCGGTTTTTGGGGTATAAGCTAAATATGGGGACAAGTGAGATGTTTGCGGTCCAGGCGAGGGGACAAGAGGCGCGATTGGGGGAGCTGTCATTTAGATTAGAAGGGGGAAGCTTTAGGTACCTTGGCATTCAAGTGGCGCGGGAATGGGACCGGCTGCATAAATTAAATCTGGCCCGACTGGTAGACCAAATGAAGGGCGATTTTCGGAGCTGGGACGCGCTCCCGTTGTCATTAGCTGGGCGGGTGCGAATGGTGAAGATGACGGTCCTCCCGAGATTCCTGTTTGTGTTTCAATGTCTCCCCATCTTTATTCCACGGTCCTTTTTTAAACGGGTCAACAAAGTGATCTCTGGCTTTGTTAGGGGGGGCAGGACCCCGCGGATAAGGAAGGTAATGTTTGAGCGGAGTCGGGGAAAGGGATATGTTTATAGAGGGGAGCTTTCTGAGTATGAGGGCGTGGAGGAAAAGTTTGGGTTGGCAGGGGGAAACAAATTCAGGTATCTGCAGGTGCGGGACTTCCTACGTAAACAGGTGTCAACCTTCCCGCTCCTACCATTAAGGGGGATTCAGGACAGGGTAGTTTCCTTTCCTTTCCAGGAGAAGGGAGCATCTCGGACATTTACAAGGAACTTATGGGGTCAGAGAAGATGCAGACTGAGGAGCTGAAGCGCAAGTGGGAGGAGGAGCTGGGAGGTGAGATAGAGGATGGTCTATGGGCGGATGTGTTGGGTAGAGTCAACGCGTCTGCAACGTGTGCCAGGCTCAGTCTGATACAATTTAAGGTCATTCACCGGGCTCACATGACAGTGGCCTGGATGAGCAGATTATTTGGGGTGGAAGACAGGTGTGCAAAATGTGTGGGAAGACCAGCAAAACATGTCCACATGTTCTGGGCATGTCCGAAGCTGAGGGGATTTTGGCAGGGGTTTGCAGATGCCATGTCCACGGTGTTAAAAACAAGGGTGGCGCTGAGTCCAGAGGTGGCGATTTTCGGAGTGTCGGAGGACCCGGGAATCCAGGAGGAAAAAGAGGCAGACGTTCTGGACATCACTTCCCTGGTAGCCCGGAGACGGATACTATTAGCTTGGAGGGACTCAAAGCCCCCGAAGTCAGAGACCTGGCTATTGGACATGGCTAGCTTTCTCTGTTTGGAGAAAATCAAGTTCGCCTTGAGAGGGTCACTGTTAGGGTTCGCACGGAGGTGGCAACCATTCATCGGGGGCAGCACGGTAGCATTGTGGATAGCACAATTGCTTCACAGCTCCAGGGTCCCAGGTTCGATTCTGGCTTGGGTCACTGTCTGTGCGGAGTCTGCACATCCTCCCCGTGTGTGCGTGGGTTTCCTCCGGGTGCTCCGGTTTCCTCCCACAGTCCAAAGATCTGCAGGTTAGGTGGATTGGCCATGATAAATTGCCCTTAGTGTCCAAAATTGCCCTTAGTGTTGGGTTGGGACACTGTGTTATGGGGATAGGGTAGGGTGCTCTTTCCAAGAGCCGGTGCAGACTCGATGGGCCGAATGGCCTCCTTCTGCACTGTAAATTCTATGATAATCTATGACTTCTTCGCGGAGAATTAATCGTCAGCAGAAGGGGGGGGGCTTAGTTTAGCTTAGAGTAGGAGGTTAATAAAGTTGGGACCTGTAAGGGAGGGAGACGGCCTTTGCACTATGTTTATAGTTTCATGTACATTGTTTATTGTGTTGTTGTTATAATACCAAAAGATATCTCAATAAAATGTTTATTAAAAAAAAACAATTATCAACATATATCATTTAAATATGAAAATGTGTTTTTTAATTATTTTGTCAAAATGTTATTTTATGTACGTATTGCGAATTTCAGCCAAATTCTCCATATTGTACAGCGATAGAAAACTCAAATGAATCCCCGCCAGCCACAGAATCATATGATGCCTACAGCGTGGAAAGAGGCCATTTGGCTCATCGAGTCTGCACCGACCCTCTGAAAAAGCACCTCGCTTAGGCCCATTCCCCTGCCCTATCCCCACAACCCCACCTAACCTTCGGAACAAAGGGACAATTTAGCAAGGCCAATCCACTTACCCTGCACATCATTGGACTGTGGGAGGTAACCGGAGCACCTGGGGGAAACCCACGTAGACATGGGGAGACCATGCAAAATCGACAGTCACCCAAGGTCAGAATTGAACCGGGTCCCTGGTGCTGTGAGGCAACAGTGCTAACCACTGTGCCGCCGTACCACCTCTTACATTATAATCAGCTCCTCTCCCTCCACCACACAAACACCCCTCTTCCTAACCCACCTCCCTCCACTCACTCACTCACTCATGACCTACCATTCAGCCCGCACTGACTCATTTATTCTCTCCCTCCAATCCTCATTCAGCAAACCCCCCCCGCCCCCCACCCGCTCACTCATCCCCTCCTCCTTTTCCACCTTCCCCACCACTGGGTTTTATCCATCTCGCATAGACATGGATTGGAAAAGCAGTAATAATGATGAGGAATAAAAGGGTTGTTTCCGAGGGAAACATTTTATGAATTAGACTTAAATCTTAAACATTTACAAAACATTGATTAATGTGGGAGGTGAGTGATGTGGGAGGTGAGTGATGTGGGAGGTGAGTGATGTGGGAGGTGAGTGATGTGGGAGGTGAGTGATGTGGGAGGTGAGTGATGTGGGAGGTGAGTGATGTGGGAGCGGAGTGATGTGGGAGCGGAGTGATGTGGGAGCGGAGTGATGTGGGAGCGGAGTGATGTGGGAGCGGAGTGATGTGGGAGCGGAGTGATGTGGGAGGTGAGTGATGTGGGAGGTGAGTGATGTGGGAGCTGAGTGATGTGGGAGCTGAGTGATGTCTGAGGTGAGTGATGTGGGAGGTGAGTGATGTGGGAGGTGAGTGATGTGGGAGGTGAGTGATGTGGGAGGTGAGTGATGTGGGAGGTGAGTGATGTGGGAGGTGAGTGGCTATCAGGGCCCAAACCTCAGCCCTTGGTCCCAATCATCCTTTCAGCTCACAGCCCTCCTCCCACCCACATACCCATCCCTCAGGCCGCTGCCTCACTCTTCCCTCCTATTTAGTGCCACTCCTCTATCCTGATCCTCCAGACCACCATAGCCCTCCTCCCCCTTCCCCCAACCCTTTGGCCCTGCTCTCATACTTCCACCCTCTCCCCTCCACGGATCCCACCTGCACAGGTTGCCCCCCCCGCCCCCATACTTCCACCCTCTCCCCTCCACGGATCCCACCTGCACAGGTTGCCCCCCCACCCCCATTTCCCCCCTGTTCAAGCGAGTGACTCCCCACAGTGGCAACCATCAGAAGGCACTCTGCAAGTTCTACCTGGGAGCAGTGGCTACTTGGGGTGCTACTATTGCATCTCCCAATCACAGAAATCTCCCAAATCTCTCAAACCCATCTCCCAGTCACAGAGAGAGAGAGTGAGACAAGCAGTGGATTAATAAGAAAGGGGCTGAGTGATAGGTCCCCAAGGTCAAGTGAAGGGCGAAAAATGATGCTGAAGGTGGAATTATGTGATCCAAATGTTGGAATTCTGCCAAATTGTGGAAATTTCCCATCCATGAGTGCTGTGTCAAGGTTGACATTTCATTTTTCGGTATGCCTGAAGTTGCTCCTGGCATTCGCTCCTGCACTCTTCAATGAAGCAGAGTTGATGGCCCGGTTTGGTAGGAATGGTAGAGTGAGATACATGCTCGACCACGAGGATATAGATTTTGGTTGAATACTATTCAACTGCTGCGGATGATGGCTCATCTCATTGATGCTCGGTTTTGAGTTGTAAATGTGGTCTCAATATGTCCCAGTTAGTACAAGTTGAAGTATATTGAAGAAACTTATTCAGCTTAACCACTTCCTTACCTTGCAGGTCAGCTGTTCGGGAGAGAGAGGGAGCCAGGACCTTGGAAACAGCGCGGGAGTTTCAAAAAGTGCGGGAGCTGCGAGGCAGAGGGGACAGTTTAAAAGGGCGCGCTGTGGGTGAGGTAAGTACTGCTTAACCACTTCCTTACCTTGCAGGTCAGCTGTTCGGGAGAGAGAGGGAGCCAGGACCTTGGAAACAGCGCGGGAGTTTCAAAAAGTGCGGGAGCTGCGAGGCAGAGGGGACAGTTTAAAAGGGCGCGCTGTGGGTGAGGTAAGTACTGCTTAACCACTTCCTTACCTTGCAGGTCAGCTGTTTGGGAGAGAGATCAGTTTTGGGAGCAGGCCTATTGGCTGACTGTAAATCAGGAAGGATACAAAGGGTGTGGCTGAAGTGCCTATAGAAACAGAGTGCTGAAGGCAAAGAGAGTGTATCTGAGTTTGGGTAAGGCTGAGTTCGGGTAAGAGGGGAGTGACAAAAAAAAAAAAAAAAAAAAAAAAAAAAAAAAAAAAATCAAATTAATTAAGTAAATTAATTAACTAGTTAAGGGAATTTGGTGCTCACCTGAAGGAGGTGCAGAGAAGCAGACCTGTGAGGGAGTCTCTGGAGCAATTGCATCACAGCCAGCAGGTAAGTGATTGGCTTGTAACTGGTAAGTGATTTCTCTCTCTTTGACTTTCTCTTAGCTGTGCAGTGTAGTTCAAATTTAACTTCAGGTTTAAGTCATGGCAGGAGAGCTCAGACCCGTGTCATGCTCCTCTTGTGAGATGTGGCAAGTCAGGGACCCTTCTGGTGTCCCTGACTCCTTCATCTGCAAGAAGTGTGTCCAACTGCAGCTCCTGTTAGACCGCTTGACGGCTCTGGAGCTGCGGATGGACTCACTTTGGAGCATCCGCGATGCTGAGGAAGTTGTGGAAAGCACATTCAGTGAGTTGGTCACACCGCAGATTAAAATTACTGAGGTAGATAGGGAAAGGGTGACCAACAGACAGAGGAAGAGTAGGAAGGCAGTGCAGGGATCCCCTGCGGTCATCTCCCTCCAAAACAGATTTACCGTTTTGGAAACTGTTGGGGGAGATGGCTCACCAGGGGAAGGTGGCAGCAGCCAGGTTCATGGCACCGTGGCTGGCTCTGCTGCACAGAAGGGCGGGAAAAAGAATGGCAGAGCTATAGTGATAGGGGATTCAATTGTAAGGGGAATAGACAGGCGTTTCTGCGGACGCAAACGAGACTCCAGGTTGGTATGTTGCCTCCCTGGTGCAAGGGTCAAGGATGTCTCGGAGCGGCTGCAGGGCATTCTGGAGGGGGAGGGTGAACAGCCAGCTGTCGTGGTGCATATAGGCACCAACGATATAGGTAAAAAACGGGATGAGGTCCTACAAGCTGAATTTAGGGAGTTAGGAGTTAAACTAAAAAGTAGGACCTCAAAGGTAGTAATCTCAGGATTGCTACCAGTGCCACGTGATAGTCAGAGTAGGAATGACAGGATAGCTAGGATGAATACGTGGCTTGAGAGATGGTGCAAGAGGGAGGGTTTCAAATTCCTGGGACATTGGGACCGATTCTGGGGGAGGTGGGACCTGTACAAATCGGACGGTCTGCATCTGGGTGGGACCGGAACCAATGTTCTCGGGGGGGGTGTTTGCTAGTGCAGTTGGGGAGGGTTTAAACTAATGTGCCAGGGGGATGGGAACCGATGTAGGAAGTCAGTGGGGACAGAAACAAAAGGCAGGAAGGGAGAGTGTGTAAAGCATGACCAGAGAAAGCAGGGCAGAGAGCAAGGAAGGTCTACATTAAACTGCATTTATTTCAATGCAAGGGGCCTGACGGGCAAAGCGGATGAACTCAGGGCATGGACGGGCACATGGGACTGGGATATTATAGCTATGACTGAAACATGGCTAAGGGAGGGGCAGGACTGGCAGCTCAATGTTCCGGGGTACAGATGCTATAGAAAGGATAGAACAGGAGGTAAGAGAGGAGGGGGAGTGGCATTTTTGATTAGGGAGAACATCACGGCAGTACTTAGAGGTGGTATATCCGAGGGTTCGCCCACTGAGTCTATATGGGTGGAACTGAAAAATAAGAAGGGAGAGATCACCTTGGTAGGACTGTACTACAGGCCCCCAAATAGTCAGCGGGAAATTGAGGAGCAAATATGTAAGGAGATTACAGATAGCTGCAAGAATAATAGGGTGGTAGTAGTAGGGGACTTTAACTTTCCCAACATTGACTGGGACAGCCATAGCATTAGGGGCTTGGATGGAAGGAAATTTGTTGAGTGTATTCAGGAGGAATTTCTCATTCAGTATGTGGATGGACCGACTAGAGAGGGGGCAAAACTTGACCTCGTCTTGGGAAATAAGGAAGGGCAAGTGATAGAAGTGCTAGTGAGGGATCACTTTGGGACAAGTGACCATAATTCCATTAGTTTTAAGATAGCTATGGAGAATGATAGGTCTGGCCCAAGAGTTAAAATTCTTAATTGGGGCAAGGCCAATTTTGATGGTATCAGACAGGAACTTCCAGAGGTAGATTGGGGGAGACTATTGGCAGACAAAGGGACGGCAGGTAAATGGGAGGCTTTTAAAAATGTGTTAACCAGGGTGCAGGGTAAGCACATTCCCTTTAGAGTGAAGGGCAAGGCTGGTAGAAGTAGGGAACCCTGGATGACTCGAGATATTGAGACTCTGGTCAAAAAGAAGAAGGAGGCATATGACGTACATAAGCAACTGGGATCAAGTAAATCCCTTGAAGAGTATAGAGATTGTCGAAATAGAGTTAAGAGGGAAATCAGGAGGGCAAAAAGGGGACATGAAATTGCTTTGGCAAATAATGCAAGGGAGAATCCAAAGAGATTCTACAGATACATAAAGGGGAAAAGAGTAACTAGGGACAGAGTAGGGCCTCTTAAGGATCAACAAGGGCATCTATGTGCAGAGCCACAAGAGTTGGGTGAGATCCTGAATGAATATTTCTCATCGGTATTCACGGTGGAGAAAGGCATGGATGTTAGGAAACTAAGGGAAATAAATAGTGATGTCTTGAGAAGTGTGCATATTACAGAGGATGAGGTGCTGGAAGTCTTAAAGCGCATCAAGGTAGATAAATCCCCGGGACCTGATGAAATGTATCCCAGGATGTTGTGGGAGGCTAGGGAGGAAATTGCGGGTCCCCTAACCGAGATATTTGAATCATCGGCAGCCACAGGTGAGGTGCCTGAAGATTGGAGAGTGGCGAATGTTGTGCCCTTGTTTAAGAAGGGCAGCAGGGAAAAGCCTGGGAACTACAGACCGGTGAGCCTAACGTCTGTAGTAGGTAAGTTGCTAGAAGGTATTCTGAGAGACAGGATCTACAAGCATTTAGAGAGGCAAGGACTGATTCGGGGCAGTCAGCATGGCTTTGTGCGTGGAAAATCATGTCTCACAAATTTGATTGAGTTTTTTGAGGGAGTGACCAAGAAGGTAGATGAGGGCAGTGCAGTAGACGTTGTCTACATGGACTTTAGCAAAGCCTTTGACAAGGTACCGCATGGTAGGTTGTTGCAGAAGGTTAAAGCTCACGGGATCCAGGGTGAGGTTGCCAATTGGATTCAAAATTGGCTGGACGACAGAAGGCAGAGGGTGGTTGTAGAGGGTTGTTTTTCAAACTGGAGGCCTGTGACCAGTGGTGTGCCTCAGGGATCGGTGCTGGGTCCACTGTTATTTGTGATTTATATTAATGATTTGGATGAGAATTTAGGAGGCATGGTCAGTAAGTTTGCAGATGACACCAAGATTGGTGGCACAGTGGATAGTGAAGAAGGTTATCTAGGATTGCAACGGGATCTTGATCAATTAGGCCAGTGGGCCGACGAATGGCAGATGGAGTTTAATTTAGATAAATGTGAGGTGATGCATTTTGGCAGATCGAATCAGGCCAGGACCTACTCAGTTAATGGTATGGCGTTGGGGAGAGTTATAGAACAAAGAGATCTAGGAGTACAGGTTCATAGCTCCTTGAAGGTGGAGTCGCAGGTGGACAGGGTGGTGAAGAAGGCATTCGGCATGCTTGGTTTCATTGGTCAGAACATTGAATATAGGAGTTGGGACGTCTTGTTGAAGTTGTACAAGACATTGGTACGGCCACACTTGGAATACTGTGTGCAGTTCTGGTCACCCTATTATAGAAAGGATATTATTAAACTAGAAAGAGTGCAGAAAAGATTTACTAGGATGTTGCCGGGACTTGATGGTTTGAGTTATAAGGAGAGGCTGGATAGACTGGGACTTTTTTCCCTGGAGCGTAGGAGGCTTAGGGGTGATCTTATAGAGGTCTATAAAATAATGAGGGGCATAGATAAGGTAGATAGTCAACATCTTTTCCCAAAGGTAGGGGAGTCTAAAACTAGAGGGCATAGGTTTAAGGTGAGAGGGGGGAGATTCAGAAGGGCCCAGAGGGGCAATTTCTTCACTCAGAGGGTAGTGAGTGTCTGGAATGGGCTGCCAGAGGTAGTAGTAGAGGCGGGTACAATTGTGTCTTTCAAAAAGCATTTAGATGGTTACATGGGTAAGATGGGTATAGAGGGTTATGGGCCAAGTGCGGGCAACTGGGACTAGCTTAATGGTAAAAACTGGGCGGCATGGACTGGTTGGGCCGAAAGGGCCTGTTTACATGCTGTAAACTTCTATGATTCTATAACTGACAGTAATCAGATGTCACCATAAACCAGAGGGAAGATGATGGTTCAGATCTTCCGGTCACTGGATGGTTGCACCTCGGAGGTATCCCTGAAGATGGGCCGGGGACCACCCGGATGTCCCAACACAAGGACTCCACAGGAATTGCCTGGGAAATTTCAACTTCCATTGAAAAATTATCCTGAGTCTGGAACCCTCTGAAACTCTGGGGGGGCGGGGGGTGATTTTCAGCCATTGTTTGCCGCAGACGGAAATGGGACCACATGAATGAGGTATTTCCCACACTGCACCAGTCACGCCGTAAGGTTCCCATCCTTTAACTACATTTAAATAAATTGAAATGGCTTCCCTGCAAGATGCTCCTTCATAGAGAACTCTCACCTCGCTGACGTGATGTTTATAACAGATTCTGTAAAATGTGAAGCAGTTGAGGGGAACACCGGGGGGGGGGGGGGGGGGCAAAGGCAAGAATAGCCCCCGGGGGCGGGGAACACATGTCTGGGCATTGTTCTGGCACGTCCCCTTGGCAGTGCCGCCCGAGCAGTGCCAGGGCCACAGATCTGTGCCTGAGTAGTGTCCAACCACCCTCTGGGGGTTGCCCCGATGCGTTTGGAGGTGGGGGGTTTGCCCCTGTGCTTTGGGGGGGGGGGGGGGGTGGTTCTTCTTAATGCTGATCATGGCATTCTTTAAAGGTGGTGTACCGATCTCTGTGGAGCCGGTAGCACTGCTATTATCAGACCCCGCCCGGCCTGAGTGATGGCGAAATCCATGGCCCCTTGATTCTCTGTGCAGAATGTCGGAAAATCTGGAGGGAAAACCCGGTTTGTGCATCTGGAGCGCTACACACTGCTTTTATCACTGAAAGTGATACTCTGAAAAAATATTGGAAAATTCCACCCTCTTGAATTAGAGTTGGCAACTTTGGATAATCTGACTTACTTATCAGAATAGTTACCGCGGAAAAGTTAGCATGAATAAAATTAGCTCTAACCCCTGGGTGAC
Organism: Scyliorhinus torazame; assembly: GCF_047496885.1. Lineage (NCBI taxonomy): Eukaryota > Metazoa > Chordata > Chondrichthyes > Carcharhiniformes > Scyliorhinidae > Scyliorhinus > Scyliorhinus torazame. The sequence goes on from NC_092707.1 coordinate 293,618,293, forward strand.
CTCCACCCACCGCCTCCCCCACCCCCCACACACGACCATCCAACTATGTCCTCCCATCCCGACTAGCCTCTCCAGCCTCTGACTGCCCTCTCAACTCCCCACCTCACCACTACACCCACCCTCCCCCGACTAAACCCCCACACCACCTTACCAACATACTTGACACACATTCCATCTCTCCTGGCTTGTCAATGTGACTCTGAACCATCTAAAGACACCAGAGCACGGCAGCTAATTCCATAAAAAGGGGACATGGCATTGCTTCTCCCTTTTCCTACATTTCGAAGCTAGGGGTGCGATTCTCCAGAAAAATTTCCAAGTGCTGCAGCGAACAGGAATTTCCGAATTTCCCGGCACTCGGCCGGCAACACTATTCAACGTTAATTGGTCCACTTAACAAGGCCTCACGGACTTCTCGCCCTAAATGCCGGCTGATTCGCTGGGATCGCGCTCGCCAGCTCCCTGCTAACATGGTCGGGCTCAGCCAGCTCGCAACAATGGCGCCGAGGAAACCAGCCCCAACATTCGGGGATGTTGACCTGGGGAGGCTGCTGGACACAGTGGGGTCAGGAGGGATGTCCTGTTCCCCCCGAGGATCCAGGAGAGTGACCACAGGGCCCTAATGGCACCGATCGGAGGAAGTGGACACTGGGTGCCAAGCCGAACCCACCACACAGAGTGGCGACAGTGGCCAGCAGCTCCCTCGAGTTCCGCCCCTCTGGTGAGGCTGCCTTTTGCAGCCAGAACACGGGACAGGACGGCACGGCTGTGCATGTCCCGGGTGCTGGGACCCTCTGGCCGCAGAGCCCCCAGAGGACACCCACCAGGGGCATCGAGGACCACGGGTGGCTGCCTCCACCTCAGATGTGCATCCTGGGGAAACACCAAGACGTAGTAGAGCTAGGAGGGCCAAGTACGTTGAGGATCACTGAGGACACCGGGGTAGGGGGGAGGGGATAGGTAGGGAGTGGGGAGAGGGGTTGGGCAATCGGGAGTGAGGTATTGTCCAGCACATTAAATAACTTTTTGCACAAGCATTATGATGCCTCCTCCACTTTCGTCTGCAATGCGGCTGACCCCCGGACCCTTTGCCCATCTCTCCAGGCAACCCCCCTCCCTCCCCGTGGCACCCACCCACCGTCTGGCCATGGTCCGATCCCCGGAGCTGTGTCCCACCTCCTGGGTGTTCAGATGTTGGCTGCTACATGCGTGGTGTTCAGCGCAGTGTTCAGGCATCAAGGTGTGATTGGAATGCTAGGCCCGCCCACCCACGGGAATCCATTTGGGATGTGTGAAGTGCTCACCTAACCACGATTGCCAATTCCCTATTAGGAACAGCCTTCAGCCGCACAGCGATAGGCCTCGGCAGTCAGTAGGGGTTATGTGTGGTCGGTGGGGCCGACAGGCAGAGGCTAGGGTAGCCCCCGGAACTGGTACACATGATCCAGGGGTTGACATGGTGGTGCAGCGGCGATTACTCCCCCAGAAGCCCCCCACCCTCCCATTGTGGCACACCCCTACGGAGGGTCCCCCCACCCCCAGCCCCCGCTGAGCACAGGGGAAGGAAGCACAGTGCCCCCCGGGCTCTTTGCCTGTGAGCAAAGATTGCTACTCACCTCCTCGGCTCCTCACAGAAGCCTTTCCGCGAGGTTCGGATTTTGCTAAAGGAGTACTAATTGGCACCAGGCTGAGCACTTGCTGGGGAGGCCGCTGAATGACAGGAGGTCGTTGCATAAGGGGTGGCTCTCGTTAATTGTATGGAAATGGGGGCTTAAATAATGATAATTGGTTTTTCGCCACGCTATGGCGAGATTCCGAACTCCACGACGGGAGCGGGCCGGTTGCATCGCAAACTGTTTGCCGCCTGGTGCGGTTCCCATTTTTGGCCATTCCCGTTATTCACCGGCCTCGTTACGCTTGAGCACAAATGTAACAAGGATGAAGATCGTGCCCAAGGACTCTGTAATGATATGTAGACAGACATGTAATCACAACACCTAGCTATAACACTACCACTAGAGGGCTTTACAAAACCCACTATATAACTGAGCTCCAAAAGCTCTAGTACCCTTTCCATGCAGGAGTTATCAGATAGCAGCAGTGTAGCAGAGTAAGATCACAGCCTAGACACCACGTATAGCATAGATACTGTTTGCACAGTGAATTATCCTTACTTTATTGCTCGAGTTAGTTCAGTGGAGTGTCAAACTCATTTACTAGTTTTATTGTTACTTAATAAATTCTTTCAGTTTACTCCGAAGACTCGAGTGTTCTTTAACATCATCTACAGTTAGTAACGACATATATTACTTAAACCCAGTAATATAACAGACTCCAGGAGCAGGAACTCTCCACATTTCTCAGGAGACCCATTTTGGAAGTCTAGGCAATAAAGGTGACTGAACAGGTAGACGAGGGTAGAGCAGTTGATGTGGTGTATATGGATTTCAGCAAAGCGTTTGATAAGGTTCCCCACGGTAGGCTATTGCAAAAAATACGGAGGCTGGGGATTGAGGGTGATTTAGAGATGTGGATCAGAAATTGGCTAGCTGAAAGAAGACAGAGGGTGGTGGTTGATGGGAAATGTTCAGAATGGAGTACAGTCACAAGTGGAGTACCACAAGGATCTGTTCTGGGACCGTTGCTGTTTGTCATTTTTATCAATGACCTAGAGAAAGGCGCAGAAGGGTGGGTGAGTAAATTTGCAGACGATACTAAAGTCGGTGGTGTTGTCGATAGTGTGGAAGGATGTAGCAGGTTACAGAGGGATATAGATAAGCTGCAGAGCTGGGCTGAGAGGTGGCAAATGGAGTTTAATGTAGAGAAGTGTGAGGTGATTCACTTTGGAAGGAATAACAGGAATGCGGAATATTTGGCTAATGGTAAAGTTCTTGAAAGTGTGGATGAGCAGAGGGATCTAGGTGTCCATGTACATAGATCCCTGAAAGTTGCCACCCAGGTTGATAGGGTTGTGAAGAAGGCCTATGGAGTGTTGGCCTTTATTGGTAGAGGGATTGAGTTCCGGAGTCGGGAGGTCATGTTGCAGCTGTACAGAACTCTGGTACGGCCGCATTTGGAGTATTGCGTACAGTTCTGGTCACCGCATTATAGGAAGGACGTGGAGGCTTTGGAGCGGGTGCAGAGGAGATTTACCAGGATGTTGCCTGGTATGGAGGGAAAATCTTATGAGGAAAGGCTGATGGACTTGAGGTTGTTTTCGTTGGAGAGAAGAAGGTTAAGAGGAGACTTAATAGAGGCATACAAAATGATCAGGGGGTTGGATAGGGTGGACAGTGAGAGCCTTCTCCCGCGGATGGATATGGCTGGCACGAGGGGACATAACTTTAAACTGAGGGGTAATAGATATAGGACAGAGGTCAGAGGTAGGTTCTTTACGCAAAGAGTGGTGAGGCCGTGGAATGCCCTACCTGCAACAGTAGTGAACTCGCCAACATTGAGGGCATTTAAAAGTTTATTGGATAAACATATGGATGATAATGGCATAGTGTAGGTTAGATGGCTTTTGTTTTGGTGCAACATCGTGGGCCGAAGGGCCTGTACTGCGCTGTATTGTTCTATGTTCTAAATGTGGAGCTCCAGTGCAGGGTAAGTATATAAGGGTGGAGTGACAATCTGACTGTCACTGTTTGGAAGATTTGGCCCAAGATGTTTTTTAAAAGAGCAAGAGGCTACAATCTGGAGTGCATTGTCTGAAAGGTTAGAGAGTGCAGATTTAATATAACTTCCCAAGGGGAATTGATAAATAGTTGAAATGGAAATATTTGCCGGGAAAAGGAAAGAAGAAAGTGGCACTAATTGAATTGAATAACACTTTCAAAAAGCTGGCAAATCAAAATGGGCTGTAGCCATCAGGGATGGCCACTTCCCGATTTAAAAATGGACACTTTGCAAAGATTGCAGGGAAAATGGACAAAACTGAGAAAACAAGCAGGTTCAGGGTTTGTCTGTTTATTGGAGCCGCAGCTCCCAGACAAGACCAAAACTGTAGGCCCATTAGCATCCTAATGGTCCATCTCCGGGAACAAAAGAGTAACATTTAAGTAACCCCGGCGCCAGAGGAGACCAGAACAAAGCAGGCCAATGGCCACCGAGGACACGCCCAGCAATCAGGGCACCCACCCCTTTATTGGATGAAATCGATAGGAGCGATCGTGAAACGGCCCAATTGATTGGGGCCAAGTTCAAGGCCCGCCCAAAAGCGCGCAAAGCCCCTTTGGGTATAAGGAACCCCCAAGAGAGAATCGTTCTCTTGGATCCGGCTCTCACCGAGGAGAGACCTGCCCAACAGCTGCACCAGAAGCAAGTAAGTCCAAGGTCAATGCTCGCTACCAGACAGGCGACCTTAGCTGTTCCCCTTCACCAATTCGACCCCAGCAGCCTCAGATCCGAACAACGGCCATTGTTCCTCTGACTGAGTGGGCGCCCGAAGCTAAGTATAGGCTTTAGCAGTAGTTATAGTTTAGTCTGTAGTATTTGTGCATGAGTATATTTAACTGTGTGTGTAAATGAATAAGCATTTGACTTTGAACTAACTAACTGGTGTATCAAGTCTTTGATCAGTATTCAGTTTGAACCTTGTGGTGGTATCAAAAGATACCTGGTGACACTAGAGCAAACGCAATTAGAATTAAGGAAGGCGACCATATTGACCGCCATATTCAGAGCCAACGAAAAAGAGCCAAACATTTAGCAACAGGGCCCAATAGCCTCCTGTGTGCATCAGCTCTGACTTTCCATCCACTATGCCAAGGTGTACCTGGCCTCTGGTTAACACATGTAGAAGACATTTGATATTGGGAGAATTAGAGTAATTGACCCTCTGGTTATCCACTCATTTGGGCTTGTGCCACTGCTTTCTGTTTGTTCCCCCAAAGAAGGTAATATATAATAATAATTCATTTGAAACACACAATCAATTAGACTAATATTGAGTGATTTTGTTTACTTCTTTCACTTGTGAAAAGGTTTGTGACGAATTGAGATGATTCTGGTTATATCAGTGTTATACATCATTTGTTGCTCAGAAATATACATTAAACAATGTGATAAGAAAAGGTTATTCAAATAATACGAAAATCCTTCAGTTCTCCGTAGATCAAACAGGAATCATAGATACCTGTTTAAGACCACTGAGTCGCCCGTTTAAGCTATTGTGATAAACCTGGAGTCCGATTGCTGCTCCTTGCACTCAAAGTTTGCTGTAATCCTTTTGAAGAATAGCATTCATCGTTCCAGGTCATGCACAAACCCTTTTGAGAGATTCCTTCATCTTTGAAACCAGCGGCAAGCTCAAATGCTCGTTTCAGTATCATTCACATCTTGTCTCAACTTGGGCAGTTTTGTATTAAGGTTGCTTTGATGTTTGGATGGGTCAAATAATTTAGAGGCATCTGCCATCCAGTTACAATGTTGAGGTGTACTTTCTTGAAGAGATTTGTTGCTAAGTGCTGTGTTGGTACTGCACAGTTTAAAGGGACGGTCATTGTCTTGTATCTCACACGCAGCAACAAGATTCTGCCCCGGATTCCTTTGGAAGGCTTTCACAACAAAGTCAGTTTGAGAGTGGGGTGCTGCAGTTTTCTTCCTGCGAGGAGGTGCTATTGGAGCAGAGGTTCCACTTTCTCTGTCTGGGTTATGATGAAGTTCACTCAATGTGCTGTTGCTGGCACACTGCTCCTCTGGTTCCAGTCTACACTTCAGCAGCGACTGCGAGAGGAGTTGCCTGAATGTTTCAGAAGCTCTGCTACAAGTTGCTGTGGTGTCCGGTGGGCAAGAGCCTGGTGCAGCTGTTTGATAAGACTTTGGTTCCTTTTTATTCCCGGCCTGTGAACTGAGGTACTGTTGAGGTAAAAACATGCTTGTTACAAATTGAGTCCAATATATTACATTAATAAAAAATACAATTGGCCAAAGTACTACAACGGTCACATATTTTGTATTTTACAGCTGAAACTCCAGCTTTGTCTACTGCACGGTTCACTAAAATCTGTGATACTGTTATGTGAAAATACTACTTCAGCCCTAATTGTACTCTATGTAGTTTGAAAGGGCAGCACGGTAGCACAGTGGTTAGCACAGTTGCTTCACAGCTCCAGGGTCCCAGGTTCGATTCCCGGCTTAGGTCACTGTCTGTGTGGAGTCTGCACGTTCTCCCCATGTGTGCCATGGGTTTCGGCCGGGTGCTCCGGTTTCCTCCCACAGTCCAAAGATGTGCAGGTTAGGTGGATTGGCCATTCTAAATTGCCCTCAGGGTCCAAAAAGGTAAGGTGGGGTTACAGGGATAAAGGGGACAGGGTGAAGTTGTGGGGCTTGGGTAGGGTGCTCTTTCCAGGGGCTGGTGCAGGCTCGATGGGTTGAATGGCCTCCTTCTGCACTATAAATTCTATGAAATGGGCGGGCGATGTCATATGACAATGGAATAATAATTAATTAATTTGGTTTGATCGCTTATACTTCGGTTAACAATCAGTTGGTTACCACTCTTTTTCTCCCCCCCCCCCGATTGTTTTTTTTTTAAAACACGGCTACCTTCTTTGGGTGGGAGGGGGGGGGGGGGTTGATACGGTAAAAAGGTTCTTTTCGGGGTTCAGGTAAATCCAACGTTATGCCAATGTGATCATGGAAACCCCGGCCTAAATCAACCCTTTGTGCTGGACCTGGTGAACTGACACCTAAACCAGATAAGACAATGAAGAGCCCCACAGGGGAGGACTGAGGGAATTTAAACAGAGTGTAGGCAGAATTAACAATGCCGAGGGAAAGCATGGTGCCGCATGGTTAGCACTGCTGCCTCACGGCACCGAGGACGCAGGTTCGATCCTGGCTCTGGGTCACTGTCCATGTGGAGTTTGCACGGGCGAGATTCTCCACTCCTGCGCCGGTTGAGAGAATCGCCTGGGCCGCCAAAAGTTCCAGGGACGCCGGTCCAACGCCCTCCCGCGATTCTCCCAAGCGGCGGGAACGGCCCCGTCGAGTTCCGCGGGCCGCAGGCCGGAGAATCGCCGGAGGCACCCAAAATGGCGATTCTCCGGCACCCCCACTATTCTCAGGCCCGGATGGGCCGAGCGGCTAGGCCAAAACGGCGGGTTCCCCCCGGCGCCGTCCACACCTGGTCGCTGCCGTCGGGAACAGCGCGGGAACGCTGGGGGGGATCCTGCACCGGGGGGTACCTCAAATGTGGCATGGCCCGCGATCGGTGCCCACCGATCGTCGGCCCGTCCTCTCTGAAGGAGGACCTCCTTCCTTCCGCGGCCCCGCAAGATCCGTCCGCCATCTTCTTGCAGGGCGGACTCAGAGAGGACGGCAACCACGCATGCACGGGTGACGTCAGTTATGCGGCGCCAGCCGCGTCATCTATGCGGCGCCGCCTTTGCGCGGCGACAAGGCCTGGCACTTTTAGATGATGCGGCCCCGATCCTAGCACATTGTCGGGGCCTGAATTGGTCGGGATCGGGGCCGTTTCGCGCCGTCGTGAACCTCGACAGCGTTCACAACGGCATGGGCACTTCGGCGCGGGAGTGGAGAATCCTGCCCCACATTCTCCCCATGTTTGCATGGGTTTCGCCCCCACAACCCAAAGATGTGCAGGGTAGGTGGATTGGCCACGCTAAATTGCCCCTTAATTGGAAAAAATGAATTGGGTACTCTAAATTTATTTCTAAAAAAGAATTGACAATGGAGAGCCCCACAGGGAGGAGTGAGGGAATTTAAACAGAGTGGAGGCAGAATTGACAATGCCGAGCAATGCAAACATCAAGGGCATTTGAGAAAATGGCATCATAGTAAACACAAAGGACAAGCTTAATGAAAGTCCTTGAAGAAAAGGATAAATAGATTAAGAAATATTTTTAAATAATTGAATTTTTGCATTCATATATTAAATCACGTGAGATCCACTCATTAATAGTTAAATGAATAATTATTACATAATTAGAGGGGATAAAATGAACCAAGGGAACATGGCATTAAAGGAATCTGTAATTATATTAAATTAGAATCTGATCTACATTAACATTAAATATATCAATAAAACAAGCACAATCCTGTAGATGCTATAATCCGAAACAAAAACAGAAAAGGCTGGACAGACCCAGCAGGTCAGGCAGCATCTGTGGAGAGAGAAACAGAGTTAACGTTTTGAGTCTGATGACTGCTCTTCAGAACTGAAGAGGGTTTGAAATGTAATGGATTTTGACATTGATATAGCCATAGATGTAATGGAGAAAGAATTGTGGGAGATAGTAGAAGTAGAACTGAACTGCTCCACATACCCCTCAAAAAGATAGGCATAATTGGGCCCATGCAGGTACCCATAGCCACTTTTTATTTGCAGGAAGTGAGGCAGTTAAAGGAGTGGTCATGGATGGGGACAGTTTGGGCCTCTGCCTGAGGAAGAAGCGGAGAGCTCTCAAACCCTCCTGCTGGGAGGATAGAGGTGTGGAGTTATGGGACATCCATAGAGCAGCAAGGTAGCATAGTGGTTAGCACTGTGGCTTCACAGTGCTAGGGTTCCAGGTTCGATTCCCTGCTAGGCCACTGTCTGTGCGGAGTCCGCACGTTCTCCCAGTGTCTGCGTGGGTTTCCTCCGGTTGCTTCCTACAGTCCAAAGACGTGCAGGTTAGGTGGATTGGCCATGCTAAATTGCCCTTAATGTCCAAAATAGGTTAGGAAGGGTTATTGGGATACGGGGATAAGGTGGAAGTGGGAGCTTAAGTGGGTCGGTGCAGACTCGATGGGCCAAATCGCCTCCTTCTGCACTGTATGTTTTATGTTCTATAGTGAAGAGGAGGTGGTTCGGGCTGTGAAATTGGAAATTGTTGATGTGACGTAGGGCATCAGAGGAATCACAAATGTTGGTGGGAAGAGACTGGGCAAGGGGCAAGAGAATGGAGTCAGGAAGAAATGAGTTCAGTCAGGGAGGTACAGGCTGATATGATGGGTCTACCCGGGCAGTCCTGTTTGTGGATTTCATGTCAAGTTGGAAACAAATGAGTTCAGTGGGGCAGGAATAGAAAACTTGCAAATTTTAGCTCTGGACTTTTGATTCAAATTGCCAAGATTAATGCAAAATCATCCTTCTGCATGGGCAGGCCATACAAATTTTCAAGAAACTGAGGAAGTCTTAAACTAATCCACAGCCATCTGCAAAAATGCTCCTTATAATTCATTGCCAAATGAGCAAAAGAAAGCTGAGAGTCAAGACACATTTTTCTCTCACAGTAAAGGAGCACACCGCACTTGAGCATAATAGAACTGACCTGGGGAGTGCTTAATGCTGACACTCGGGGCGCGATTCTCCCCAAAGATTTCTAAGTTAATTTGTGGCGGGTTTTTCCAGAGAGTTTCCCGCTGGTTCTGCCGGTGAGTTCCCCACCGCTATTCAATGACACTTGTCATTTTTTTTAGCCCTGGGGAGTTTCTCACTGGTTTAGCCCACATTTTTAATTTTTTTTTAGCACTGAGGAGCTGAACTCAGAGATCGGGCTGCCGTTTGAAAAATGAAATGAAAATGAAATGAAAATCGCTTATTGTCACAAGTAGGCTTCAAATTAAGTTACTGTGAAAAGCCCCTAGTCGCCACATTCTGGCGCCTGCCTGCCTTGGTCTGCTTTAAAAGCCAGCTCTTTAGCCCTGTGCTTAAAGGGTGCCCCAGTCTCTAAGTGAGCTTGCATCCCCACCCCCACACATGGGTAATGTCACTCCCACACACATGGACACGACCCCAATCCCCACAAGTGAGGACACCCCGCAATGGGGTCCCCCCTCTTCAGGTACCCCCAGCCCCCGAACAGCACCATTTCCCTTCCAGGACCCCACCAGTCCCCCCGCCCCCCCCCCTCCCGGAGGCCGCTACTTACCAGAACTGCACTCCCCCCTCCACCCTCATTTCACAGACATGTTCGCCTTGGCCTTGACCCTTGGCAGTGCCACACTGGCACTCGGACAGTGCTCCTGCCAGCTTGGCAGTGTCACCCGGCACCTTGACAGTGCCATGGTGGCAGTGCCAAGGTGCCAGTTGGGTAGTCAAGGTGCCCACATTCCAGGAGGAGGGCCAGGGGGCCACCCTACACTGACCCGACCACCCAGGGGTCTCCGATGGCCTGTGAGGCCCCCGCCCAACCTCGGGTACCGTTCCTCCTGGTCCACCACTGATCAAGGGAGGCCGCTGGATCCCGGGCAGGTAGGTCATAAGTAGGTTTACGACCTACTTCCGTGAGCGTCATTTGGTCCCGTCCATTTCGGGCGGAGTTCTGACTGATGTCTCGCTGGACTTCGGTGAATCCCAAGAAGCATGGAGCCTGTCGGGAGGTCCACTGGAGGGCTCTCCCGGGATTCTCCCGCCGTGTTGTGCTCGCGCCTGAGTGCAACTTGGCAAGAAAATCGCGCCCTAGGGGTCAAAAGCGAGTAGAGTGCTCGATAGACATCTTTCATTTCAGAAACATCACCATCAAAGATAATTGAAATGACTTACCAAGTCACTTTTAATCCCTGTTCCTTTTGGAGGGAATGGTCTTGCAGAAGAATGGCTTTGAGCAATTGATTGTGCCAGCAACAGAGGCATTGAAGGAGCAGAATAAATTCCATCATGCTCGGGAGGAAGAGTTGTATTAGACTGGGACTTGAGAATTGACTGTATTAGAGATGGCTTTGCCTTGGCTGCTGAATCCAAACTTCCTGAAACAGAGAGGGAATGTTAAAAAAAAAACTACTTTGGTGTCCAGTGCTGTTAACAACACAGTTGTACAGGTTTATTCAGTGGGGAAGACTAGAACTTTGCTTATGTATTTATCCTGTTTACATCAACAGTGAGGCAGACCAACATCGACAATCGTCTGGTTTTGAAGTAAATGCCATTATTTTTATCACATCTTGTGTATAGTCTAGCGGCGCTGACCGAAATAAAATACTCAAAAATAGTCTCTATCGCCCCTCAGCACTTGCTGCTGTCGTGAGGTTAGATGTGGACAGCGGTTCTGGTGGTAATGCTGGAAGACCAGTGGGAAGTAATGGCATGCTGGGCTGGTTTAGCACACTGGGCTAAATTCTGATGCTCGGGGGGCCCCCGCTGGCGTCGGATCAAGGTTCGTACCAGTGGGAGGATGCAAATGGGTCCTAATGCCCATTCGCAACCATTTAGTGGGCCGGGCACCATGTTCTCTGAGCCCATGTGGTTCTCTGGTCCTCTGGGGAAGGATTACAATAGGTATGGACAAACGTGGCCCTGACGAGGTGGACCTCGCGGTGGGAAAAGAGGGTAATTCCTTAAGGGAGTTGCTCCCAACGTCCATCCTGGGAAACCTTCATTTAGATGGGGGTCCGTATATTTAGGGGAATTTGGGGGGGGGGGTCAGGTCACCTCCGTAGTTGGGATAAGTTGAGGGACCCAGATAATCCGGGCGTGGGGGGCCGAATTACGATGCGAGGTGTGAGGTGGCCAACCACAGGACCTCGCTATTGGGCGGCCTGTTATCGGGATATTTACACGGCGAGGGATTGGGAATCACTTCCTGATCTGCGCTCCAGTGGGAGCACAAATTAGTTGCAATTCAGCTCCGTTGGGAGAACAGTCTCCCAAATGGAGAATCTCATCCCAACTCTCATGAATTGATCACAAAAGATGCAATTTGTCGCTTATATTATATTTCTCATACTCATAAGGGGATTTCAAAATCTCAGGATTCTACTGATGAAAGGCCAGAGGTTCATAAGATGTAATTCATAAGGTATAGGAGCAGAATTAGGCCATTCAGCCCATCGAGTCTGCTCCGCAGATGGCTGGAGTAAGTTGGAGGCCTGGTAAAGACAGAGAGAGAGAGGGAGAGCACAGGCTGACAGCTGCTTCCAGTGATGCAAGACCTCAGTAATGGCGACAGCTGTTGACGTTGCGAGTCAGATGAATGGACGGCCCAGACCAGTGTCTTGGACTGAAGTGTTGAACTATTAACAAATTGTTCAGCTGTCCACACCAGGAATGCACTGAACTCTTGTCACTGTCTGTGTTTGCTGTGTCCAGCCGGACAATGCAAGGGTCCCAAGTAGGCCTTGTGTTCAATGAGCTATGGAGAGCGAAGGAGGTGCGCCCCCGCCAGCAGCAGGACTCTCCATCCCGGCAGCCGGCTAATGGAGCTTCCCACTGTAGGCACTGCCAGCGAAATGGAGGATCCCGCCAACGGAGAATCAAGCCCAATATCTTTTAAATGGTGCAAAAATATTTAATGTTAGCGTTCAGCGGGATTCGGGTCTCTGCACAAGAAACACAGACAATTAGCATGCAGGTACAGCAAGCAATTAGGAAAGCAAATGGTACAATGGTCTTTGTTGTTGTTGCAATGGTGCGGAGTGCCAGAGCAAGGAAATCTTGCTGCAGTTGTACACACTGCTCAGGTGAGATCACACCTGGAATACTGTGTGCAGTTTGGACTTTCTTACCCAAGGAAGGGTATAGTTGCCTTAGAGGGTTGCAACAAAGGTTCACTAAATTGATCGGTGGGACAACACGGTTATCAAATGGTGAGAGATTGAGATTAAAAGAATGAGAAGTGATTTCATTCAAACATAAAAGATTCTGAAAGGGCAGATGCTGGGAGGATGTTTCCTCTGGTTTGAGAATCTAAAACTAGGGGCACAGTCTCAAGTCAATCCATTTAGGACTGAGTTGAGGAGAAATCTTTGCGCTCAGAGACTTTTGGACTCTGTCAAAGGACATGGAGATTAAGCGGGAAAGTGGAATTGGCGTTGACGATGAACCATGATCTTGCTGAATAGTGGAGCAGGCTCAAGGGGCTGTGTAATCAACTTTGGCTCCCATGTCTTACATTCTAATTATGATGTGGAAATTCCGGCGTTGGACTGGGGTGAGCACAGTCAGAAGTCTTACAACACCAGGTTAAAGTCCAACAGGTTTGTTTCGAATCACTAACTTTCGGAGCGCAGCTCCTTCCTCAGGTGAATCCTCATGCGGTCCGAAAGCTAGTGATTTGAAACAAACCTGTTGGACTTTAACCTGGTGTTGTAAGACTTGTCACTATTCTAATTATGAAGTCATAATAATATCATGTGAAAGGACTTAGAAACGGCACGGTGGTACAGTGGTTTAAACTGCTGCCTCACAGCACCAGGGACCCGTGTTCAATTCCAACGTCGGGTGAGTGGCTGTGTGGAGTTCGCACATTCTCCCCGTGTCTGCATAGATTTCCTCCGGATGCTCCGGTTTCCTCCCACAGTCCAAAGATGTGCAGGTTAGGTGCATTGGCCGTGATAATATTACCCAAAAGGTTAGATGAGGTTCTGGGGATAGGAGCAGGGGATTGGGCCTAGGTGGGGTGCTCTATTGGAGAAATGGCCAGTGCAGGCACGATGGGCCAAATGGCCTCCTTCTGCACTGTAGGGATTCTATGATACTATGAAAATGTGTACATAAGGACATTCAAATCCTTTAATTGAAGTAGCATTTTCATGTCATTGTCTAGGACTTTGAGCTTATAGTGCATCATAAACACTACTGTACAGAGATAAAATACACTTTCAATTGTCCCTGACTGCACCAATAGCTGACTGCAAATACTACACTGCCACTGATCAATCTATTCACTCATCTATTCGCTGCCATCTGCAGGCTACTCCATGTACTCACCTCACACAATACAAGTGCATTTGCTGAGTGTGGTGGTTTCATATGGACCAATTGCCAAGATAAATGTCTACCATAATTAATTTACTGGGAGGATATACCCTGTGAATGAATATAGGTTTCCGGGAAAATCAATTTTGGAAAACTGCTTCAATACATTTTTAACTGAATATTCATACTGAAACCGGTTTTGTGTTTATTGTTTAATTGTGAAATAAACAAAAGAAAGATACAATAATTTAGAAAAATATTGTGACAGTTTTCTTATGATATCCATTGTCAACTAATTTCATATAAATAGTATTTAACTGGAAATACTCTGGCATACATTAGCTCCAGAAGTTTTTTCGAGAAGGGTGTTTATTAAAAAGTCTCCTGTCATGCAACTCTTAGCTGGTTTAACTTGATAAAATATTGCAGTAATAACATCTTTAAATATTTCTAAGTGCATTTGCTTTTCCTAAACATGTTGCACTCACAATCTGTTCTCTTATCTTATATTCATGCACTGCTGGGCAGCCAACAGTATATTGGCATCACACTTTACATAACAAGTTTACCTGTTTTCAGCTCCATTAAGTGCCTTATTGTCTCTTCTGCTTCTCTGGTAGATGTCGTTTTAATTTGTTTCACATTATATGGTTTGCTAATTCCAGTTCTAGATGAGGACTGAGAAACAAGATTACATTGAGTTCAACTGAAATGTCAAAAAATGAAAACACATCAAGCAAAACCCAAGATAGCTAAGGAAGGCCTTCTGTGTGTGTGTGGGATGGAAATACTATTCAAAAGCAGCTTTTTTTAAGAATGACCACTTGATACTAATATTGCACTTTACATTTTGTGGGTCAACATTACAAATCTCAGTTCTACTCTGGATACTTTTATCAGCATCACTGGTCTCTCCCAACAGAGGAATCAGGAGTTTATCTTTCCTGCCTAATAACTGCTCACAGATAGTGTGGGCAACGGTTATAGCAACAAAACCCCATACTAAATGAACTAGAGAGTAATATCACACATGCTTGCGGTGCACTTCTCCAAACTTTGACATGGACTACTACATTTTGCAATGAGCAAACTAGTCTATTTTAAAATGGATACCTCAGCACACATCTGTAGTAAATCTTCACTTCTACTTAATGCTGCATCATTGCTTGCAACAAAAAATATATCCTATACTTACATATCCTCTGGTCAACCCTCTAATACCTGTAGAGCTCTAGCTGAAGAAAAACTGCCTTGGTCACTGTGGTGACTGACCCTTTAAGAACAGCACAGGCCACGTGTACCTTACTCTGCTGTTACCCTTAAAGGGACAAACCCCGCAGTCACTAAACCTCCCTCATCAGACTTCCTGGATCTGACTTAGTTAAAATGTTTTGATCTATATTCCTGGCTGGATAAGTCAACAATTCATCTTCTGAGTTTCCACCTAGTCAGGAGTTAATCAGTAGAGCAGTCAATCAAATAAAGAATGAGAAAAACGATTGTAAATTAAATGGTATAAGTGCAGGAGAGGTTGTATTTACACAATTCTTTGAAGGTAGCAGGCCAAGTTGAAAAGGCTATTGGAAAAGCTGACGGAATCCTTCACTTTATTACCAGTGAAATAAATGCTTATATTTAACAGGAGGAGGTTTCCGACTGGGGATGGAGATGGGAAAAGCTATGGTGGTCAAGAAACACAGATGTCTGGACTTCCCTGACAATCAAAGTGTCCATAGCATGTAGACATTTTTTAAACCAATTCCTTGACTTCGGTCTGTCAGGTATGAAACACTACAGGAAAAACAGCAGCTCAGGATTGGGGACGTTTTATAATTGTTGGGGGTAGAGATTATGTGGGGATTGGATGGAGTATGTATGGGACGTTCAGGGATTATTGAGGGGATGGGTGGGGTTTGGAGGCCAAGGTGTCGAGGAAAGATGTCGGTAATCAGGGAGGTATTGGAGTGTGGTCACGGTTTGGAGAAAGGTCAGAGGTTGGTGATCATGGGGATGTAGGTAATGGTGGTGTTAAAGGAAGGAGATTGTAGGGTCTGTTCACAGGTTGCCTTTTTAGATCAGGAGGAAACACCCCTGCTCCTCCTAGCCCACAAGAAGTGCTGTTAATCCACTTAGCATATGACTCCAGTCCTTCTCGTCTCCTTTCATTTGCTGGGTGTCTCAAGACCTGGGAAACTGGCCAACATATGTTTAAAATAGAAACTGTACAAATAGAAGCACACAGCCTCCTTAAAACATTTCAATAAATCACCTGCTTGCTCTAAGCGAATTGGTCACCTGCAGACGTTTTTAGGTTCAAAGCTATTTTAGGTTTTTAAACATTTTAACCTCACACCCATTTGTGGTATTTAAACTTACTCCCATAGAGTAGAAAAGCAAGGAGGTTGCAGTCAACCATTAGCCAATGTTCAGGTCTCAGCTAGATTATTCTGTCTAAATCTATACACTACATTTTTGGAGGGATGTCTAGGCCTTAGCAAAGTTTCAGAGGTGATTTACTTGCATGAAATCAAGGATCTGGAAATATTATGTGGAGAAAACACAGAAGTTTTTTTTTTTCCTTTGAGCAATGAAGATCAAGGGGAAATTTATTAGGAATATATGAACAAGGGCAGCACGGTGATGCAGTGGTTAGCATTGCTGCCACGCTGCCGAGGTCCCAGGTTCGATCCCGGCTCTGGGTCACTGTCTGTGTGGAATTTGCACATTTTCCCCGTGTCTGCGTGGGTTTTGCCCCCACAACCCAAAGATGTGCAGGGTAGGTGGATTGGCCACGCTAAATTGCCCCTTAATTGGAAAAATGAATTGGGTACTCTAAATTTTTTTTAAAAAAGGAATATATGAACACCATTCAGCACTCAAGTCTTTTCCACCATTCAATGGGATCATGGATGTTGTGTAGTTTAATTCCAACATGCCTTGATATATTCTTGGCTAGTATCCATCAATCTCAGAATTAAAATTATTAATTGAGCTTGCAAGTATTTTTTAAACCAATTCCTTGACTTCGGTCTGTCAGGTATGAAACACTACAGGAAAAACAGCAGCTCAGGATTGGGGATGTTTTATAATTGTTGGGGGTATTTTGTATGAGAGAATGCAATACATATGTGGAGATAGGAATATAAATGTTTGATTTAAATGGGATTAAGTACTTTTAAAAAAAATCTCTTTATTGCCATTTCTCATATTTCTAAAGTTGTATATATATATATATATATATATATTACAATTTTCTTAGGAGGGATCCTGAGTTTAGGGGTTGAGGAGCCTCAGCCCTTGACCTTGTCCAACAGGTATGAGGTACTTGCTCCCTGTGTGGATGAGGAAGAGGGCTGTAGGGAGGATGCGTTGACTGACCACTGCACCGTGGTACAGGAAGCCATTCAAGAGGGGGGGAGCAAAATGTGTATGCGCCAAATTGGGATGATGTGGAGTTTATAAAGAGGATGCTGGGGAAGTGGCTAAGGTAAATATGGTCCTTTGGAAGATGAGAAGGGAGATTCAATAATAGGAGACAGGGAAATGGCTGAGGAGCTGAACAGGTTTTTTGGGTCAGTCTTCACAGTGGAGGACACAAATAACATGCCAGTGACTGATGGAAATAAAAATATGATAGGTGAGGACCTTGAGATGATTGTAATCACTAAGGAGGCAGTATTGGACAAACTAATGGGGCTAAAGGTAGACAAGTCTCCTGGCCCTGATGGGATGCATCCCAGAGTGTTAAAAGAGATGGCTAGGGAAATTGTAAACGCACTAGTGATAATTTATCAAAATTCACTAGACTCTGGGGTGGTCCCAGAGGATTGGAAAGTAGCAAACGTGACACCACTGTTTAAAAAAGGAGGTCGGCAGAAAGCGGGTAATTATAGGCCGGTAAGCTTAACTTCGGTTGTAGGGAAAATGCTGGAATCTATCATTAAGGAGGAAATAGCAGGGCACCTGGAGGGAAATTGTCCCATTGGGCAGACGCAGCATGGGTTCACAAAGGGTAGGTCGTGTCTGACTAACTTGGTAGAATTTTTTGAGGACGTTACCAGTGCAGTAGATAACGAGAGCCAATGGATGTGGTATATCTGGATTTCCAGAAAGCTTTTGACAAGGTACCACACAAAAGGTTGCTGCATAAACTAAAGATGCATGGCATTTAGGGTAAAGTAGTAGCATGGGTAGAGGATTGGTTAACTAACAGAAAGCAGAGAGTGGGGATAAATGGGTGTTTCTCTGGTTGGCAACCTGTAACTAGTGGGGTCCCTCAAAGATCAGTGTTGGGCCCGCAGTTGTTCACAATTTACATAGACGATTTGGAGTTGGGGACCAAGTGCAATGTGTCAAAGTTTGCAGACGACACTAAGATGAGTGGTAAAGCAAAAGGTGCAGAGGATACCGGAAGTCTGCAGAAGGATTTGGATAGGTTAGGTGAATGGGCTAGGGTCTGGCAGATGGAATTCAATGTTGCCAAGTGTGAGGCTATCCATTTTGGGAGAAATAACAGCAGAATGGATTATTATTTAAACGGTAAGATGTTAAAACATGCTGCTGTGCAGAGGGACCTGGGTGTGCTGGTGCACGAGTCGCAAAAAACTGGTGTGCGGGTGCAACAGGTGATTAAGAAGGCGAATCGAATTTTGTCTTTCGTTGCTAGAGGGATGGAGTTCAAGACTAGGGAGGTTATGCTGCAATTGTATAGGGTGTTGGTGAGGCCGCATCTGGAGTATTGTGTTCAGTTTTGGTCTCCTTACTTGAGAAAGGACATATTGGCACTGGAGGGAGTGCAGAGGAGATTCACTAGGTTGATCCCAGAGTTGAGGGGATTAGATTATGACGAGAGGTTGAGTAGACTGGGACTGTACTCATTGGAGTTTAGAAGGATGTGGGGGGATCTTATTGAAACATATAAAATTATGAAGGGAATAGATAGGATAGATGCGGGCAGGTTGTTTCCACTGGTCGGGGAAAGCAGAACTAGGGGGCATAGCCTCAAAATAAGGGGAAGTAGATTTAGGATGGAGTGTAGGAGGAACTTCTTCACCCAAAGGGTTGTGAATCTCTGGAATTCCTTGCCCAGTGAAGCAGTTGAGGCTCCTTCTTTAAACGTTTTTAAGAAAAAGATAGATACCTTTCTAAAGAATAAAGGGATTCGGGGATATGGTGTACGGGCCGGAGAGTGGAGCTGAGTCCACAAAGATCAGCCATGATCTCATTAAATGGCGGAGCAGGCTCGAGGGGCCAGATGGCCTACTCCTGTTCCTAGTTCTTATGTACCCGCGCTAATTTACTTTATTGTACAGAGGTTTATTTAGTCCTTCATTTAACTGACCCGTTGTACATTTCGCTGCACTCTGGATCGGTCTATAGTTTCCCCCCCCCCCCCCACTTTGGCTTCAGCTATGTTTTTCTTTTATTTTCCGGGAAAGAGGGGGGTATCCACCCCCTCCCCCCCCTTCTCTTGTGGCTTCCCCACTTTCCTTCCAGTGTCCCCCCTCTTCCCTGGGTTACGCAGTCCTTTGGTTCCTCATCTATCTTGGTTTTTTATTCTTTGCTTACTCGTCATTGCTGACCTCGAACAGGTTTTGGAACAGGCCGGCAAACTGCCCCCAAGTATCCAGGAAGCATTCCTCCGACCCTCGGATGGCGTACTTAATCTTCTCCAGGTGGAGAAATTCCGAGAGGTCAGCGAGCCAGACTGCAGCTGTGGGTGGTGGGATAAAGTACTTGAGGGGATTTAAATTATTGAATGGGCTTTCTTTTTTCTAAATTCATTAACAGGATGTGGACTTCACTGGTTAGGCCAGCATTTATTGCCCATCCCTAATTGCCCTTCAGAAGATGGTGGTGAGTTGCCTTCTTGAACCGCTGCAGTCCGCGAGGTGTAGGTACACCCACTGTGCTATTAGGGAGGGAGTTCCAGGATGTTGCCCCAGCAACAGTGAAGGAACGGCGATATATTTCCAAGTCAGGGTGTTTGTGACTTGGAGGGGAACCTCCAAGTGGTGGGGTTCCGAAGTATCTGCTTCTCTTGTCTTACTAGATGGTTGTGGTCATTGATTTTGAAGGTGCTGTCTGAGGAACCTTGGTGAGTTATTGCAGTGCACCTTACAGATGGTACACACGGCTGCCACTGTTCATCGGTGGTGGAGAGTTTGAATGTTTGTCGAAGGGGAGCAATCAAGCGGGCTGCTTTGCCCTGGATGGTGTCGAGCTTCTTGAACTGTTGTTGGAGCTGCACTCATCCAGGCAAGTGGAGAGTATTCCATTACACTCCTGACTTGTGCCTTGTAGATGGTGGACAGGTTTTGAGGGGTTAGGAGGTGAGTTACTTGCCGTAGGATTCCTAGCCGTTGATCTGCCCTGGTTGCCACAGTATCAATATGGCTAGTCCAGTTCAGTTTCTAATCAATGGTAACTCCCAGTACATTGATTGTGGGGGATTCAGTAATGATAATGCCATTGAATGTCAGGGGGTGGTGACTAGATCCTCTCTTGTCGGAAATGGTCATTGCCTGGCACTTGTGTGGCACGAATGTAACTTGCCACTTGTCAGCCCAAGCCTGGATATTGTCCAGGTCTTGCTGCATTTGGACATGGACTGCTTCATTACCTGAGGAGTCGCGAATGGTGAACATTGTGCAGTCATCCGCAAACATCCTCACTTCTGACCTCATGATGGAAGTGAGGTCATTGATGAAGCAGCTGAAGATGGTTGGGTCTCGGACAGCAGTTTCTTGATATCCCGTCGAGTGAATCGTATTGGCTGAAGACTGACATCTGTGATGCTGGGGATTTCTGGAGGAGACCAAGATGGATCATCAACTCTACACTTCCGGCTGAAGATTGTTACCAATGCCTCAGCCCTGTCTTTTGCACATATGCCCTGGGCTCCTCCATCATTGATGATGAGGCTACTTATGGAACCTCCTCCTTCAGTGATTGTTTAATTGTCCACCACCATTCATGGCTGGATGTGGCAGGGCTGCTGAGCTTAGATCTGATGTGTTCATTGTGGAATCTCTTCGCTCTATTACTTGCTGCTTATGCTGTTTGGCACCCAAGTAGTCCTGTGTTGTAGCATCACCAGGTTGAGACCTCATTTTTCAGTATGCCTGATGTTGCACCTGGCATGCTCTCCTGCACTCTTCATGAATGAAAGTGTAGCCAGGGGTACGCTTCATTGCTCCTACCTCACCTAGCCTGAGTGAAGAAGGTTGGGTGAGACAGAGGGGCGAAATGCTACTAAAAAATGAGTATCATTTCAGGTGGGAAAACTGGTTGAGTGAATCCAGGAGAGTTTTTTGTGCCAGTGCACTGATAGTCCTATGGGGATGGGGAAATGCTAGACCTAAACCTAGGAAATGAAGCCGGGAAAGTGGTCAAAGTGTCAGTGGGCGAACATTTAGGGGTTAGTGACCATAATTCTTTAAGTTTCAAAGTCATTATGCAAAGGGATAAGGATGGTCCAGAAATCAAGAGCGGGATTCTCCTCGCCGCAATCACACTCAGCGTGGGGGTGGAGAATGGGCGCCAGACCCGTGATCGGGTCCAACGCTGCTCCCGCGGACCGGAGAATCGCCACCAATCGCACATGCGCGCGGTGAACGCGGTGCCGCTCGGGGGCCATTGAAAGAGGCCCCCCGCGGCGATTCTCCGCCGACAACTGGCCAAGTTCCCGCCGGCGTGGTTCACTCATGGTTCCACCCGGAACCCCACTGGTTTGAGCCAGTCCGCGGCTACCCTGGTGGCGGGGCGGGGTGTCCGTCACGGGATGGGCCTCCAGGACCCCCCCCCCCCCCGCCCCGCCGGGCCCCGGCCGGAAATGCAGGGCCCCGCCTCGGCAGCTGGAGCTGCAAGGACTGCTCCGGGGACCTGCTAGCCCCCTTCAGGTAAGTGAATCGCTCTGGATTTTCTTCAGGAAAGTCCAGAGTGATTCGCGCCTGTTTTCCCACGGGTGTGGGGACATCGCCCCATTATCGGAGAATCCCGGCCCAAGTGTCTGAATTGGATGAAGTGCAATTTCAATATTATTAGACAGGTAAATCTACATTTGGAAACTTTGAGTCTTTTAAAAGTGAAATAGTGAGAGTTTAGGTCCAACGTGTTCCTCTAAGAGTGAAGGGAAAGTCTAGGGAAAAATGCCATCTAGGCACCCTGGCATTGCCAGGGTGGTACTGCCATGATGGCATCGGGAGTGCTAAACGATGCCATGGCAGGGTCTCCAAGGTGAGACCATTCAATGCGGGGCCTTGGGAAACTCCGGTGTAGACATATTCAAGTGAGACTAACTACTCATTTGGACAGGATCCAGGTTGTGATGCTGCGCGAGATCTTCTGAGGCGTAACAAGCATTGTAAATCTCACGACGGCCTCGTCGTTTCCCCGAGTCGGGTTCGACGAGGCTAGTAAATTGCAGCCATGATCTCCAAAACTATATAGATGGGTTGGTGCAGTGGGCAGTAAAGTGGCTGATGGATTTTAACACAAAGAAGTGTGAGGTTATGCATTTAGGGAGGACAAACTGTTGTGGGGAGTGCATAATAAATGGGAATATACTAAGAGGGGTAGATGAAATGAGAGATCTTGGCGTACAAGTACACAGGTCCCTAAAGGTAGCAGTATAAGGTTGTAAAGAAGGCATATGGAATGCTCTCCTTCATTGGCAGAGGCATAGAATGTAAAAGTAAGGATATAATGTTGGAATTGTATAAAGCAGCTGGAGTATTGTGCAATCCTGGCCACCACATTACAGGAAGGACGTAATTGCTCTGGAGCGAGTGCAGAGGAGGTTTACAAGAATGCTGCCAGGCCTAGAAAAGTGTAGCTACGAGGAGAGATTGGATAGGTTGGGGTTATTGTCCTTGGAACAAAGAAGGCTGAGGGGTGATTGAGGTATACAAAATTATGAGGGGAAGCAATAGAGTGGACAGGATAAAATTGTTTCCCTTGGTGGAGAATTCTAGAACCAGGGGACATGAGGAAGAGCTTTTTTATGCAGAGGGTAGTGGGTGCCTGGAATTCGCTGCCCGAGTTGGTGGTGGAGGCAGAGACCCTAAATTTTAAAAGTACCTGGATCTGCACCTTAAGTGCTGTAAGCTACAGGGCTATGGGTCGGGTACAGGAAGGTGGGAGTAGAAAGGGCACCTGGGTGTCCTCGGGTTGGCATGGACAAGATGGGCCGAATGCTCCCCTTCGGTGACTGACTAGGGGACACTGATTTTAGCTTTGAAAAAAAAGAGGGGACATGAGGAGAAGTTGTTTTACACTGCTACCTGGCATGCACTTGCTGAATAGATGGCAGAAGTTGTTTCAATCGTGACAATCAAAAGGGAATTTGATAAACACTTACAAAGGGAATGTTTTCAGCCAGGAGGAATGGGCAGGGGAATCAGTCTAATTGCACAGCTCTTTTCAAGAGCTTGCACATGCATGATAGGCCAATGGCTACCTGTTGTGCTTCATCACTTTAAATTTCAACTGCAGATAGAGTATCTTAAATTCTATTACCCGAAAATGGGCCATTGCGAAAACCGGGCATTCATGCATCAATTTTAATTGAATAAAACAAAAACAAAAAACTTACCTGGTCAATTCGGGTAGGCGTTGCATTGGTGCAATGTGGCTCCAAGCTAGATACCAGCTACACCGCTTCACATGCTGCTCTATCCCACGCTCCCAACAACCCTTGACCCCGCCCATCCCAGATTGACCCAAATTATCCACAGCCCAAACTGCTTGACCCCAAATCCGATAATGTCCAAAATCCAGCGCGGCCCCGGCCCCGAGGGTGCCGGATTTGAGGTACCGTACCTGTGTAAAGTTTACAGGTTGCCCAGTTGTCACTTGAAGAATCTGGGATGCATTTGAAATCAAGGCCTGGAAAGGACTTTCTTCAGATGAAAGCAAAAGATCAGAAGAAGACTTCTTCATGTTTTGTACAGCTAGAATAAAAGCTTGAGATTTATATTCAGTTCAAAATAAATGCAATTAAATAAATGTCTGACGTCCATCGATTGCTAGGTGTACTAGGATATTGATCTATAAACTGGACAGATAACTGTATAGTTGTTCTTACTTGGAGGAGGTGGTCTCTGTGGAGGCGGTGGGCGATCAGGTACTGACAGAGATCTACTTGCTGTACGTGGTCGAAATTCACTTTGTGGAGTCACCTCCTGATCAATTGTGGAACATTTTGCATTGTCTAAAACAGGAGTTTCGTATTCAGATGCCATAGAATAGTTAGTTAAGAGCAAAAATCCCCAGCTTTTATTAAAATAAATACATTTTGCCATTGATCATGTTCAAAACGTGATTATATACCTGTTATTTCTTCCTTTAGAGGATGTGGTAGTCTGTTTAATATCGGAAACTCACGGACCTCTTTAACATTAGATTCAGGAGACTCTTCAGGGGTACTTTTGTTATTCTCTGCTTGTCCTGTCACCAAGTGCTGTGGAACTATTTCTTCTAAATCTTCATCTATGTCTCCTACACAGAAAGAATGTGCATTTGGTTAACTTCAGTAACATACTGCATTTGATAGATCATGGGTTCTCAAGTGGGGTTCTGAGAGAAATATTTACGGGGTCCACTCTGCAGGGTTTCCAACACCATCAACCTAGCCCCTGGATCAATTTGACTCTTGATGACAGCAGATCACAGTCATCATACCACCATCTAATCCACATGACTTCTCACCTCTTTCATGAGCCAGCAATTCATTTACAAAATTCATTATTAATACAAAACTGCAGAGAACATTTTCCACTCTAGATCCAGAAATAAATTGTTACTTTATGACTGCCTGATGTTTGACTTGTTACCATTCTCTCCAAAGGTTGCTCCCCACTCTGGCTCCTGGATAGCACAGGCCAATTGTTCTGTTTCAGTCGTCAGCTCAAGTGGGATTACAAATTTATTTTGAGAGAGGTCACTGTGTATTGAATCTGTGAAGCAACCAACCCAGGCGTATGGGGAACATTCAGATAAGAGCCAGAGGCAGCAGAAATCCCTGGGGAGGGGAAACTAGGCGGTGAGAAAAGCCGACAGAATTGTTCCCTCACAGGAGGCAGACCTGGCAGAAATTGTCAAAAAGGCGAGAACTCGCTCAAAGCTATGGGTAGGGGACTTCCGGTGACGGCGGGCGGGAGGCGGCCGCACAATGGAGGGCTCCCGTTCGGGAACGGCATTTTCGGGGCTTTAAACCCGGTCCCAGGGTCCATGGAGGCGGCAAAAGCAGGGAGAAGGCACGGATGCGGCAGAGTGAAGAAAAATGTCTAGGGTGAGCAAAAGAACGTCCGTAAGGAAAACAGCTGAAGGCCCGTCGGGGAGTGGAAAGGTCACCGCGGGGTCACCAAGAAAATGGAGACTGGAGCGCCAGGGAAGGCCGCATTGCTCACGGCTGAATAAATAACTGAGGTGATGGCTGCGGAATTCGAAAGGCAGTTTACAAAATACATGGAGACAATGAGGAAGGAGATGAGAGAGGATTTGAATGCGCTGGTGGAGGAGGCGATTTCCCCGGTGACGAAGGCGGTGGCGAGCGCAGTGGCGGAGGTGCGAGAGCAAGGGGAGGCGCTGAAGGAAGTGGAGGAGACATTATTGCAGCACGGTGATCAACTTGCCTCAATGGGGAAGGAGATGCGCAAGGTGATGGACATTAACGAGGATCTGCGAGGAAAAATGGAAGACCTGGAAAACAGATCCTGGCGACAGAATTTGAGGATTGTGGGACTGCCCGAAGGAATTGAAGGACCGAGGCCGACTGAGTATTTTGCCGCGATGCTGGTGAAACTATTGGGGGAGGGGGAGGATCCCACCCACTATGAACTGGATCGGGCTCATCGGTCGTGGAGGCCTGTACCAAAGGCGAGTGAGCCGCCAAGGGTAGTGATTCTGTGATTCCGTAGGTACAGTGTGAAGGAGAAGGTCCTGAGCTGGGCCAAGCAGAAGCGGGTAGTGCAGTGGGCTGGAGCTGGTATACGTGTATACCAGGACTTTACGGTGGAGCTGGCGAGGAGGCAGGCTGCCTTCAACCGGGTGAAGAGGGCACTGTACATTAGCAAGGTGCAGTGCGGCATTGTATATCCAGTGAAGCTGAGGGTGACTCGCAAGCTCAGGGACTTTTATTTTGGAACGGCGGAAGCAGCGGAGGAGTTTGCGAAGGCAGAAGGACTGTGGCAGAACTGAAAAATTGAGAAATGGCCATGTGCCGATGTAACCTCATGACTGTATTTTCTTCTTTTTTGTTTCACTGCGTGCGGGTGTATGGGCTAAAGGAGCCAATGTTGTATATGGACAAGGGAAATGATGGGACTTTCACCCGAAATGAGGGCTCTTTGGTGTATAGGTAGATATGCGGGGTTTGTGTGCTAAAAGGGGATTTCTGGGCTTTCTAGGGCCGGGCAAGGGGGAAAGGGACCCGGGCGGGGGCCTCCACGCTGGCCAGTTTAAGCCGGCCAGTGAACGGGAGTGAGGTGGGGGGAGGGCCATCAGAGCCTGGCAGAACAGGGTCTGAGTGGTCTCCCCGGGGTGGAAAGTTGGGGGGGAAGGAACCGAGGTTGGGGGAGGAGTTTTACAAGAGGCAGTGGACGGGAGGAGTTGGAGACTGCGAGGGGGGGGTATAACTCTTGGGTATCATGTACGGTACTCTTTCAGAGGTTGGAGGGCGTTGAGTGTAGGGGGGGGGGGGGGGGGGGAGGGGGAGTGGTCTCTATAGGTCAATGGTGACCATGGGCGGTCCCGGACTCCTTTTTCTGTTTCTCCTTTGTTTTTGTTTCCACCGTGGGAGGGTTTGTTTTATTGGATGCATATATTAACAGGTGGGCCGTTGTTTGGGGTGGTGGGAGGATGGGATCGTTGGTATTGTTCAGGGGATTGATTTTGTATTTGTTACCGTTTACTGTTTGTGGGAGGGGTGTAAATTTTGAAGGAAAATGTGAAAATGGAGAATAAAAACATTTTTTTTTAAAAAGCTATGGGTGGGGGAAAATAGGCCTTGTCACTTCTGTATATAGATTAATATTTGCAACTGGAGTTGCTATAAATGACCAGAAGTATGTAGGGAGGTGGCAGGGACAACCCACAGGATGAGAGAAAAACATTGATCATTTATTTAAAGATAGCCAAATGGGAAACTGAAACAAGGGAAGGAAAATTGGGGGTAGTTGTTCCAAACCTGCTTTTGTGCGTAGATCGCTTTGGAATATTGGTGATGCCTTAGAGCTGTCGGACTATTTGAATCGCACTGCTACAAGGTATCAGTTTCTTCAGTTAATCACCTTCCAGTTTGTGTACCAAGTACCTCATAATGTTTGATCGGGTGGCAGAAACAAACTCAATTACAGCAGCTTTCAAAAGGAAATTGGATTAACGCTTGAAGGAGAAAGATTGCAGGGATGTGGGGACCAGACGGATGATGGGGCTAATTGAGTGGTGCTTCAAAAGAGCTAGAACAGCCTAGATGGGCCAAATGGGTTCTTTCTATGCAGTTGTCGAAGATACCTCAGTACCAGTAATATGTTTCACATTAAGTAAATAAACAAAAATATGGACAATTATATAATATTTTTCCTTGTAAAATATTTTATATTGTGCTGCAAAGGACCCATGGAGGGAAGGCCTCAGGAACAAAGGGTTAAGAATCCCAAAACAGATCAATTCGGTGTTTGCTATACGTCGCTGCCTGTAAATTGACTGCTATGTTTACCTACATAACATCTGTGACTACAGTTCAAAATAGTTCTTTGGTTGTAAAATGCATTAAGAATGTGACAGAGATTTATACAAAAATGACAGAAAATGCTGGACAATCTCAGCAGGTCTGATAGCATCTGTGGAGAGAGGACGGAGCTAACATTTCGAGTCTGGATAACTTTGTTATAGCTGGAGAGAACTGGAAATAGGATTAGATTTATACTGTTGGGGGCAGGGGGGCAGTATGGAGGAGTGGGGCTGGATAGAGGGCCAGCGATAGGTGGAGATTGATAAAGATGCCCTGGACAAAAAGACGTAGAGAATGTAAATAGTGGTGATAATGACTAAGAAGGGTGTTGATAGTAGCACAAAGTCCAGCAGACAAAATGGTCTCAATACTTGAGCACTGTGGTTGTACCTACACCACAAGGATTGCAATAGTTCAAGGTGGAAGCTCACCACCACCTTCGCAAGAGCAATTAGGGATGGGTAAAAACTCCTGGCCTTGTCAGTGACACCTCCACGAATAAAAACAATATTTTGTTTCTAGTTGCGTTTCCCACAAGAGACAGGAACGTCAACAAAACAGTTTTGCTATCTGTATTGTGATACAGTACTGACATGCCTATTAAGGAGCCTGAAATACACTGAATTACATATTTACACTTTCTGCAACAAGAAAAAAAAAGTTTTGCCCCGCTGGAGAGAGATGATTTGAGATTAGGAAAATAATTTGGTCTCTTCTTACTGAGGTGGCAAAATTCCTGTTGGTAGAAAGTGGGGAATTTTCTTTTGATCAGTGGTACCCTGAAAGAATGTTAAAACTTTGCTATTTACTATTTAATTATTAGCCTACTGTGGCTGTTGTATCCACCAGTTCTCAAAAATACATGTGCGAGAGTGAGGACTGTTGAAGGTGTTCAACTATCACAAAGGCAGCACGGTAGCACAGTGGTTAGCACTGTTGCTTCACAGCGCTAGGGTCCAATGTTTAAGGTGGTCAGGAAGAAGTTTCCAGTCTTTATTGCTTTTCTTTCCTACATAGTCGGTCTTTTTGTTTTTGCTTTTTCACTGAAGATTACAAGGCTCTATACAGGGATAGTGCAGGAAAATGTTGTTGAAGTGGAAGATCAGCCATGATCTCATCACTGAATGGCGGAGCAGGCTCAAAGGGGTGAATGGCCGACTCTATTCCAATTTTTGATGTGCTTATGTAGGTGGGGGGTATGCATGTTAGTATATGCTGTAATGCACAGGACAGTTTAGATGGACCAGTGTGTTCTTTCCTGTTCATAATGTTTGTATATTAATGCTGTGAGTCGGCTCACAAACTTTGGCCTGGAATCCAAATTAAACGAGTGCCAATATAAAGTTAACTGGAGTATTATCAATGCTTAACTTGCAGCTTGCCACTGGAATTGCATACAACAAATTCTAACACACATTCAATGGATCAGAATAATGAAGCCATATAATAAACTGCCACGCTGTTAAAGACACCAGTACAGTTAGATGAAGGACAAATTATTTCATACTACAATTTTATTCCCACAAATTTGCAAATTAACTCTTTGACAGTACCACAATAATACTAGACCAAGTTATTTTCATAATCTTTAATCAGCTTTATCCAGTCAGGCAGAATGTTTCTTTTCTTGATAAATAAACCCTTGCAGAAAATGTAAATATGTTATCAAATAAATGTACTTGGAGCTCTTTGCTGGCATGTTATTAATGTACAGCAATACAGATAGGAAAAAGCTTTCTCCAATCTTGTGCAGCTGGTGATGGTCTGTGATTTATGCTGTTTAGTTCAATTATGATTTTTATAAAAAATATATTCTTTAGGTTTGAGTGACACACGGAAGGCAGCATTTATTGCACATCCTTACCTTCTCTGAACTCATAAATATTTAACCATGTAATGTGGGACTAGGGTGAAGTGAGAGGTCTTACGGAGTTTCACCTCCAACACTGTAGCACTCCTTCAGTACTCAGAAGCACCAGACTGGCTTATGTGTTCAAGTGTCTTAATTCAGTTCAATCCTGTTAGCTTCATTTTAAATTGTTGATTACAGAATCAAAATATCTAAGTTGGCAATGCCGTACAGCAAGTTCATCTGTAAATGCTTTTAATTACAGTTTAGTGGAAAGATTGTTGATGGAGGAACTATAGTATTCTACCACCAATTAAACATTCTTCAACAAAATATACTTTGTTGAATTTGAATAGCTTTTGGATTTCGTTTTGTTACCTGATGTTAGCCGGCAGGTAGCAAAATATTGTCAAGAAAGTTCTGTCAGGACACAAGTGTGAAGATACCACTGACAACAAAAAGATTATGCGAATGCTAATCACGTATTGCAAATTGATAGCGAATACAGTTAGAACAATCACCCTAAGAAACAAATTCAGTGAGCTTTGACAAAGATTCATCCAGACTCAAAACATTAGCTCCCTTCTCTCTCCACAGATGCTGTCAGACCTCTTAAGATTTCCCAGCATTTTCTGTTTGTGTTTCAAATTCCAGCATCCGCAGTAATTTGCTTTTATCAGCAAGCTGCATTGTTGGCTGATGTACGTTTGGACAAGTTTGGATATTATTTAGGCGATTGTTGCCAATCAGTTTAGAAGTCTGTTGGATAGATTAGGGTAATCCCCACTCAACCCTTGCTAATCACTGAAATTCTGAACTCATGCTGCAGAGAATTGCAGAACAATTGCCATCCTGGAGCAACAACAAGATGCTCCACTGAACTTTTACTTGGTGATAATTCTATGCAAGACTCGAGTGATATATGATTTACCTTCAGTATCATAATCCAGACTGTTGAAATCAAAGGTTTCTTCCAGCAGGCAAGAATTTGCAGTCGGAGACATTGGTGCAATACTGTTCCTGTTGATATTAATTTCTTCATGTAGATCATTCAGCCAGTTTCTGGTCCGGGGTCTTATACTCACCACTCTGCCATTAACCTTAAAAGGTGTTAAATCACATTCATTTTAATGAATGGAACAGCACAAATAAATAACTGCACAAAACTTGCTTCCACATGTTTTTCAATGTACATAGTAACAAATTGCTTAGTTCAACAGAAATCTGGGGCTGGATTCTCCGCAATCGGCGTGATGTCCGCCGACCGGCGCCAAAAACGGCGCGAATCAGTCCAGCATCGCGCCGCCCCAAAGGTTCGGAATTCTCCGCATCTTGAGGGGCCGAGCCCTTTTTGAAGAATAAAGGGATTAAGGGTTATGGTGTTCGGGCCGGAAAGTGGAGCTGAGTCCACAAAAGATCAGCCATGATCTCATTGAATGGTGGAGCAGGCTCGAGGGGCCAGATGGCCTACTCCTGCTCCTAGTTCTTATGTTCTTATGTTCTTACCTTGAGGGGCTAGGCCCGCGCCAGACTGATTTCCGCCTCGCCAGCTGGCAGGAAATGACTTTGCCGTGCGGCACATGCGCGGGAGCATCAGCGGCCGCTCACGGCATCCCCGCGCATGCGCAGTGGAGGGAATCTCTTCCACCTCCGCCATGGTGGAGACCATGGTGAAGGCGGAAGGAAAAGAGTGCCCCCACGGCACAGGCCCGCCCACGGATCGGTGGGCCCCAATCGCGGGCCAGGCCATCATGGGGGCACCCCCCGGGACCAGATCGCCCCGCGCTCCTCAGAGCCCGCCCGCGCCGCCTTGTCCCGCCGGTAAGAGAGGTGGTTTGATTCTCGCCGGCGGGACCGGCATTCCAGCAGCGGGACTTCGGCCCATCGCCGGCCGGAGAATCGCCGGGGGGGGGGGGGGGGCGCCAACCGGCGCAGCGTGATTCCCACCCCCGCCGAATATCCGGTGCCGGAGAATTCGGCAACTGGCAGGGGCGGGATTCACGCCAGCCCCCGGCGATTCTCCGACCCGGCGGGGGGTCGGAGAATCCCGCCCCTGATCTCTCCCCTGATGCACTGTCAATCACCTGAAATTTGTGTGGTCTGGTTAGCAAACCTACAATCTGAAACAGTTTCTCATTACCTACTGTATCAAAACCTTGCTCAATGTTGAACCCCTCAATCCAATCCAATTGCCCTTTAAAAACCTCTGTTCTAAGGACAGCAATTCCAGGTCCTCTGAACTTCCACATGACTGAAGCCCTTCATCTCAGCACCATTCTGTAGACCAAAGGAGACTTTACAGTGCAGAAAGAGGCCATTCAGCCCAGTGAATCTGCACCAACCCTCTGAAAGAGCACCCTACCTAGGCCCATTCCTCACACTATCTCCGTAACCCTGTAACCCCACCTAACCTGCCCATCTTTAGACACTATGGGGCAATTTAGCATGGTCAATCCACCGAACTTGCACATCTTTGGACTGTGGGAATAAACCATAGCACCCGGAGGAAACTCACGCAGGCACAGGGACAAAGTGCAAACTCCACACAGACGGTCACCCAAGGCTAGAATTGAACCTGGGACCCTGGAGCTGTGAGGCAGCAGTGCTGACCACTGTGCCACCCCAAAATAAAATTGGCTGTCCTCCCTCCTCCTCCTCAGCCCTGGAGGTTGAGAGCAGCTTCCCTCGACGGCCATTAGCCGACATCTCCTACTCCCCTCCGTCCGAAATCTCTCCCGCAAATTCTCCAACACTTTGACACCCTCCCTAAAGTGCAATGCTATTCAAAATATTAATTTTGCTGCAAGTCAAAATTTTCCTCAATTCTGTTTTTATTAAAGAACATAAATTAGCTCTTATTTTCTGGCCCCCCGCCACCCCTCCCCCTCATTATAAATCATCTTGGAGCACTGAAATCCCCCTACTTCACATCTTTGGGCTTTGGGGGTGAGACCCACGCAAACATGGGGAGAATGTGCAAACTCCGCACGGACAGTGACCCAGGGCCGGGATCGAACCTGGGTCCTCGGCGCCGTGAGACAGCAGTGCTAACCCACTGCACCAGCGTGCCACCCAGCTCTGAAAATACTATGAGACTATTCTACAGGCTGGCACTCTGAGGCTAGAATTTGCCTGCCATGAGTATCTCATAGTGTTTTAAACTTAAATAAGGGCAATTGTAAGGGTGTGAAGAGGGAGCTGGCTAAAGCGAACTGGGAAATTATATACTGTGGCAGACATTTAAAGAGATATTTCAGAATACTCAAAAAAGATACAATCCAGTGAGAAAGAAAAGACGCTAAGGGGAGGGTGCACCATCCAAGACTTTGACTGTATCAAAATGAAAGTGTATAATTTCACAGAGACGAGTGACAGGGAGAAAACTAGACAGGATTATGAAGAACAGCAAGGAAGGACAAAAAGATTAATAAGGAGGAACCAAATAAAAGTTTGGGAGAGAGCTAACTAGAAATATTACAATAGGTAGTAAGTGTTTCAACAGGTGCTTATAGGAGAAAAGAGCAGGTAAAGTGAGCGCTCGTCCTCTAGAAAGTGAGAATGGGAAATTAATAATGTAAAATAAGGAAATGGTGGATGAATTGAAATTATATTTTGCATTAGTCTTCACCTTAGAGGATTCAAATAACTAAAGCAACTAAAACAAGTACTACTACTACTACTACTACTACTAATAATAATAATAATAATAATAATAATAATAATAATAATAATAATAATCGCTTATTGTCACAAGTAGACTTCAATGAAGTTACTGTGAAAAGCCCCTAGTAGCCACATTCCGGCGCCTGTTCGGGGAGGCTGGTACGGGAATTGAACCCGCGCTGCTGGCATTGCTCTGCATTGCAATCCAGCTATTTAGCCCACTGTGCTAAACCAGCCCCTTGTACTATCACCAAGGAAAGGATACTGAGAAAATTATTACAAATAAAAGCTGACAAGTCTCCAGGTCTTGATGTACTTCATCCTAGGGTGCGAAAAGAAGTAGCTGCTGAGATTGGTTAGCTACATTGGTTTTAATTTTCCAAAATTTCCTAAATTCTGGAATGGCCCCATCAAATTGGCAAATAGTGAATGTGGTTCCCCTGTACAAGAAAGGAGGGAAACCTACAGGCCAGTTAGCTTAATATCTGTCGTAGGGAAATTGTTGGAATCTATTATTAAAGAGGTTTTCAGTGGTCGCACTGCAGTCTCACGGCGCCAAGATCCCAGGTTCGATCCCGGCTCTGGGTCACTGTCCGTGTTGAGTTTGCACATTGTCCCCGTGTTTGCGTGGGTTTTGCCACACAACCCAAACATGTGCAGGCTATGTGGATTGGTCATGCTAAAATTGCCCCTTAATTGGAAAAAATGAATTAGGTACTCTAAATTAAAAAAAAGAAAATTAAAGAGGTTTTCGTGGGGCATTTAGAAAATCTCATAAAATCAGGCAGACTCAACTTGGTTTTGTGACAGGGAAATCATGTTTGAATACTTTATTGAAGTTTGTGAACAAGTAATAAAGATGAAGGGGAACCTGTGGATGTGCTGTACTTCGATTTCCAGAAGGCATTTTAGAAGGTGCCACATTAAATATTTCTATGCGGGTGGAGGGGAGGGAAGGAAAGAGTGGAGACATATTGGCATGGATAGAAGATTGGTTATTGAAAGGAAGCAGAGTGTAGAGATAAATGGGCCTTTTTGGGTTTGCAAGATGTGATGAGTAGAATGTCAAAAGGATCCATGTTGGGCCTCTACAATTTACAATTGATATCAATGACTTGGAGGAAGGGACTGCATGCATGATTGCCAAATTTGTTGATAACACAAATTTAGGTAGGAAAGCAAATTGTGAAGAGGACATAAAGGATGCTATCTGATCTAACAAAAAAAAATGTCCCTTTTGGGCAGGATTAGCAGGGTCATTCCCAGCACTACAGGCAGCACTACAGGCAGCACCCCAGCAAGAAACGTCCCGCCAAGGCCACACTCAGTGTAATTTCCTGCATGGAGGAGCTCCTTCGTGCAGGAAGAGATTGGGATTTTTAAATAGTGTCCCAATCTCTCGACACCCGATGCAACCCCTGGACCCCCCTGGATCCCCCCCCCCCGCCTGCCCCCCCCCCCCGCCCCCCCCCCCCCCCCCCCCCCCCCCCCCCCCCCCCCCCCCCCCCCCCCCCCCCTAGGTAGAGTGATCCTTCGGAGGGTTTGTGTAGACCCGATGGGCCGAATGGCCTCCTTCTGCACTGTAGTGATTCAATGATTCTACAGGATGTTGGTGTAGAATACTGTGTATAATCTTGGTTTCCTTATTTAGGAAAGGCTATAAATACATTTGAAGCAACTCTGAGAAGGTTTGCTTGACTGATACTGGGATGAGGGGGGGGGCTTATCTTTTGAGATAAGTATAAAAGATTGAGAGGTGATCTTATTGGAACATGAGGGGACTTGACAGGGTGGATGTTGAAAAGATATTTCCCCTTTTAATAGAGTCTAGAATTCGGGGACACAGTTTGAAATTAAGGGGTCCCCCATTTAAGATGCCGAGGAGAACAATTCCGTCAGTGGGGTCAGGAGTCATTGGAAATCTCTTCCCAGGAGAGCAATGGAAGTAAGGTCAATAAATTTTTTTATGGCAGAGGTAAATAAATTCTTCACTAACAAGGGAGTCAAAGGCTATCAGTGATAGGCAGAATGTGGAATTCAGGTTCCAATCAGATCAGCTCCTAATTTGTCTGTCTGTCTATATGTCTATCAAAGGTCCACTCTTTAACAACCAACCATAAGCCACTGGAGATGTACCTCATATTATCATATAGAGCAGAAGGAGACCATTTGGCCCATCAAGTCTACACTGACCCTCTGAAAGAGTACCCTACCTAGGCCCACTCCCCCATCCTAGCCCTGTAACCCCATCTAACCTAAGGGTCAATTTAGCATGGCCAATCCACCTAACCTGCACATCTTTGGACTGTGGGAGGAAACCGTAGCACCCGGAGGACCCAAGCAGACACGAGATAATGTATAGATAGTGCTAGATAACTGCAAGAAAAACACCAGAACCTGGGCTGGTTTTGTCATTTCCATTAAATGACCGTTTTAACTTTGCAGTTTTGTAAGCAATGTACTTTTAAAGTAGGAGTACGAGCAGGCAATGTCAGCATGTCATCTATATGGTGCAGAGATTGGAAGTTTATTAATATTTAAGGGCAGGTGTAGTAGTTGTAAGAACTGTTAATGTGGAGAGAGTTTGAGGAAGATTTCAGGATAATGAATAAACAAAATAAAGTGCTTGGAGATTAACTGATCCTGTGCATGTTTGGCTCCAATCGGTTTTCTTTCTCCTCTTCTACTACTTGCCTTTGTATGAGTCCTCCGCACTTCACTGGATAAGGGAACATAAGAAATGGAAACAAGGGAAACTGTATGGCCTGCCGAGCCTGCTCCGTTATTCAACATGGCCATGGCTGCTCTTGGGGGCTTCAACTCCACTTTCCTGCCGCTCCTCATATCGCTTGATTTCCTGAGACACCAAGGGCTGGATTCTCCAATTTGCAGACAAAGTGCTGACGCAGGCGTGGGAACAGTGGCGTTTTATGCCAGAAAAACGGCGCAAAACATCTGTCTTTAACTCAGACTTAAATATTTTCAGTGATATTCCAGATGTGGTCTCACCAACCCTAAACAATTGCAACAACGCTTCTCTACTTTTATACTCCAGTCCTTTTGCCCCCACGGCACAGGCCTGTCCCGCCGGCGAGAATCAACCCACCTCTCTTACCGGAGGGACAAGGCGGCACGGGCGGGCTCCGGGGTCCTGGGGGGGGGGGGGCGCAAGGTGATCTGGCCCCGGGGGGTGCGCCCACGGTGGCCTGGCCTGCGATCGGGGCCCGCCCACCGATCTGCAGGAGGGCCTGTGCCGTGGGGGCACTCTTTTCCTTCCGCCTTCACCATGGTCTCCACTATGGCGGAGGCGGAAGAGACCCCCTCCACTGCGCATGCACGGGAATGCCGTGAGCGGCCGCTGACGCTCCCGCGCATGCGCCGCACGACAACGTCAGTTTCGTGCCAGCTGGCGGGGCACCAAAGGCCTTTCCCGCCAGCTGGCGGGGCGGAAATCAGTCCGACGCAGGCCTAGCCCCATAAGGTTAGGGCTCGGCCCCTCAAGATGCGGAGGATTCCGCACCTTTGGGGCGGCACGATGCCGGACTGATTCGCGCCGTTTTTGGCGTCGGTCGGCAGACATCGCGCCGATTGCGGAGAATCCCGCCCCAGAAGAGAATCACAGAATCCCTAGTGCTGAAGGAGGCCATTCAGCCCATTAAGTCTGCACCGACCCTCTGAATGAGCAGCCCCCCCAGTCCCACTCCCTCGCCCGATGCCCGTAATCCCAACTACCCTTTGGACACCAAGGGGCAATTTATCATGGCCAATCATTTTCATTTCATTTCATTTCATCTAACCTGCACACCTTTGGACTGTGGGAGGAAACCAAAGCACCTGGAGGAAACACACACAGACACAAGGGGAAAGTGCCAACTCCACACAGACAGTCACCCAAGGTTGGAATCAAACCTGGGCCCTGGCACTGTGAAGCAGCAGTGCTAATCTCTGTGCCACCGTGTTGCCCCATTCCGAATCAAGCTACTGGCCAAGTTATATATTAACTTGGATTTAGATGTTAATTGTGTATCAGTTATGTTTAATTATAGGCAGATGGAAAGCATTCATTGAAGTTTCACATGAGCACAAATAAAGAGAAACTTCCTAAAACAGGCATGTGGTTGAATTAGGTGATATGTTTGACTCTGTAACACTGAGTGAAGATTGGCTCCAGTATTAGCCTTCACCAACTAACTATCTGAAATAGAATATTAAATGTTTTTGAACAATAAGATGCAAGTGAATGATAGCACTGGATGTTCAGATGATACAGTTCATCTGCTTTAACTTCTTTGCAAAGATCAAGTTTTGGAAAGAAAGACAATTTTTGAAAAAAACTAATAAGAAAGGCGGGGAAGAAACATGAAAAGAGGCTGCAACTAACATAGAAGGAAATCCCAAGGTCTTCTATAACATATAAATAATAAATGGGCGGTAAAAGAGTAGGGCCGATTAGGATTATAAAAAGGAGACTTGCACATGGAGACAGGAGGAATAGCAAAAGTTTTAAATAAATACTTTGCATCTGTCTTTACAGAGGAAAAATATGCTACCCATGTTGAGGTGAGAGAGAAGGTAACTGGTACACTAGAAGAATTTAAAATTGAGGAGGTGGTGGTATTAGAAAGGCTATCTTTACTTATAATTGATAAGCTACCAGGACCAAATGAGATGCATCCAAGGATATTGAGGGACATGGGAGTAGAACAGGGTAGGTGCCAGAGGACTGGAGAATTGCGATTGTTACACACTTGTTCAGAAAGGGGTGCAATGATAAAGCCAGCAAGTCAGTTTGTGGTAGGGAAACCTCTGGAAACTATGGTTAGACGACTGCAGGATAATTAAGGAAATCAAGGGCCACACTGTTGATGTGGTGTATATGGATTTTCAAGAGGCATTTGATGCTGTGCCCCACAACAGTTCTAGCCCATGGAATAATAATGGCCAATAGTGACAGCCTACTCATGAATGGGTCCGAGGCCGTCATTTTCAGCCCTGAAAAGTGCCCAGTCTATCACAAATTACCCTGGAAGAGCAAGGTATCGCGAAGATTTGAAAAACACTTGGAAGTTAGCTGTTTCACACTGCTGCTATTCAGTAGCAAGATGCGTGGTTTTCGCCACTAACAGGATGCTTCCCTCAAGCCAAACGGATGTTCTGCCCATTACACAAATTAGTAATATGGTAGGTAAATTTCAGTTCCAGTGTGACAATGGTATGTAGGTCCTACGTCCCAAAAGACTGGGGGATCGTGTCAAACAGCATACCCCTTCTGTTACTCGCACTGAGCAAGGACAGGATATATCCAACCAGCCCGTGCTTGCAAAACTCAAAACACAGTGTCCACATTATATGTGATTCCGCTATTGAACAACATTTGCTAAATAATCCTCAGTGAACTAAGAATTACGACGATAAACATTTTAAGATCGTCAGTCAGGCTCGCAGTGTGACATGTACTGGAAGCTGCATATATTAATACACAAGAGCACTGTTCTTTGCATATAGAAAGGACAACGTGTCTGTTTCAGCTAAACAAAACAAACAGCAGCTATTCACTGGTTCATTCTTAGGGCAATGCCTTGAGCAATCACAGTCAAGCTGCCTGGTTTAAATTTCAAACAATGTTTGGCAGTCAACTGTCAGTCACTACCAACTGGTGCATTCTCCGTGGCACCGTTTCTACCAATCAGAATCCACTTGCCAACCAAGCAGCACTCTCTTCTGATACAGTTTAAATCTGTTGTTTCCCCTGACACAGTACTCTTACAAATTGCCCTGATAAGTGCAAGACCAAAAGCTTCGACAAAAAACGTCTCCCTTTTCAGAAATACTTAATTCTGCTACCGGAGGAGGTGGTGGAAGCAGGGACGATAGTGACATTTAAGGGGCACCTTGACAAACACATGAATAGGATGGGAATAGAGGGATACGGACCCAGGAAGTGTAGAAGATTGTAGTTTAGTCGGGCAGCATGGCCGGCACGGGCTTGGAGGGCCGAAGGGCCTGTTCCTGTGCTGTACATTTCTTTGTTCTTGTAATACCAAACAATTATTTCTAGTGGGATTGCTACCTAATTGTAGCCAAGGAACTCTGGGAAATTAAAACTGATGCATTGACCATCTCTGCAGCCACTTCTTTCAGAACCTCAAGATTTAGTTCACAAGGGATTTGTTGCCACTTAGTCCCATTCTCTTGAAAATCATTCCACCAGGTTTTACTCAACTGATTCAGTGCAAAGCAGACACCTATTTTTAAATGCTAGAATTGGTTTGGGGTTTTAATCAAACATAATTTGAATACATCAATGCGATTATTGCTTGCTTAGGCTTCACTTAACAAAACTCTGCTGTATAGCGCAAGGCAGGAGGCAAGCAGTAAAAAGGGAAAGCGTTCTAAACCTTCTATTTAATGGATTTACTGATCCCTATCCATGGAAGGAGTTAAAATGCTCTTATGACTTATTCTGTGCCCCTTAGTGTCCAAAAGGTTATGTGGGGTTACTGGGATGGGGTGAAGGTGTGGGCTTAAGTAGAGTGCTCTTTCCGGGGGCCGTGCACACTCGATGGGCCGAATGGCCTCCTTCGCACTGTAAATTCGATGATTCTGAATGCAGTATCAACTGTTATGTTGTTGTGATGATCACTACACTAAAATGTGTCTGAATAAAAGCTGAAGTGACAACACACACACACACACACACACAATCTGTATCAAAACCAGCCTTACCTTTCTCCCATCTAGATCCAAAACTTTCAGAGCCATCCGGCTATCTTGAAAAGTTACGAGCATCTGTCCATGATCAAACCTAACAGGAATATAGTAACACAGTTATTGTACAGCCATGTAGAACATTCTTTAACAAAACCAATGGGAGAAAAGCAGCTCCCATCAGGATGGACTCCTTAGAGAAGTCACTGAGATTGTTTCCATTGGTCTAGGAATCTAAATCCTGAGGGGCACAGTCCCAAGATAAGGGGCCGATCATTTAGGACTGAGAAGAGGAGAAATGATTTCACTCAACGGGTTGTGAGTCTGACTCTTTGGAATTCCCTACCTCAGAGGGTTGTGGATTCTCCATCATGAAGTACATTTAAGGCTGAGACACAGATTTCTGGACTCACAGGGAATCAAGTGATACGACTACGTTGGGCGCCATTGTTGGAGCAGCCTTGAAAAGCCAAATGGTCTCCTCCTGCTCCTATTTTCTATGTGTCTATAGATAGAGCACTTGGGGTGAAGGGATATAAGGATATGAGGGGGGGGGGTGGGTGGAGGAGGATGCTGGATCAGGCTATTGAGTTGGATGCTCAGCCATGATTATAATGAATGGTGGAACAGGCTCAAAGGGCCGAATGGCATCCCCCTGCTCCTATTGTCTATGTTTCCAGATGGAGAGTGGCAGGAGCTGAAGCCCAAGGTCAGCCATGATCGTACTGAATTGTGCTATAGACTCAACAAGTTCTACTCTTACTCTATTTCTTGTAAACCGGGTAGACAGTCACAATATACAGGGTCACATCAATAACATTAATCTACTGTAGAAATTATTTTCAGTTTCGTAGCAGTTGGATGTACAATGACACATAACACTGTTGCTATTAACACAATGAGGGCAGGCACCAAAGCAGTCGGTGTCCATATGCAAAAAGACCTGGATGAAACCATGGGCGGCAAGGTGGCACAGTGGTTAGCACTGCTGCTTCACAATCCCAGGGACTCGGGTTCGATTGTGACCTTGGGTGACTTTCTGTGTGGAGTTTGTACATTCTACCAGTGTCTGCGTGGGTTTTACCAGCCGTGTGGAAGATGGAAGCCGGCCTCTGCTGCATGGAGACACTGCCTGGTGAATCTTGAATGTCTTCTTGTAGGATCAGGGTGGCGGGGGGGGGGGGGGGGGGGGGGGGGGGGGGGGCTTCTATTCAAGCATGGAGGAGGCTCTGCTGAATGGAGGGGCCCTCCCACAAATGGGAGAAGCAGGGTTGCCCCCGAATCATTGTCGAGGACCCCAGCCGAGTCAAAACAAATCTTGGCCTTTCCTCCACCTGTGCCTGAGTATTCCCAGCAATTTTTATCTTTATTACACATGCTGTTCACGCTGGAATGAACTTTGGCAATAGATAGCAATAGTTTCCTATTGGTACTGGCACAACAATCAATAATGATCATTTTTGTCCAAATCTTTCTCTTCAATAAAAGACAAAGCTAAAATTGAACCAGTGTTTTCAGGGTCATATATTCCTGGTAACACCACTTACCTCACCAATAGGATAGTGCCATAACTCTGAAAGCAATTAATTATCTCATTGCTTAGGTCATCTGGAAATGCTTCTCTTTCTTCATTGGTTGCTCCTTTGAGACATATCACCACAGTTGCATCCGACGGCCCCTGGGAGGATGTAATGTCTTGGAATACCTCCTCGCGTGCAAAAACATCCACCTCCTGAATATTCACTTCAAAGATAGCTAACACAGGCCTGCATTTGAATTGCGAAATGGGGAATTGTTAAAGTATGAAAGACGAAACATCATTAAAACTGGTGTGAACGCATTAACACTTGAGTAAACATCATCAGGGTTTTGGCTGTTACATTACCGCAATTCAAAATGTTCCCTGCGGCTCTTTAAAAGTCACAGCCTCTTCACAGCCAGATTTAAATACTGGCATCATATTTTACTTGAATTCCAGTCTTGCATTCAAATTGTTAATGAAAAGTGTAGCAGTTAATTCTGCTGAAAAGAGAGAGACCGAGCAAAGAAGATTTGCATTGCGTCAGGTCCAACCTGGCAGGTAGTCCACTATTGATGTCAATGCCTCTCTTCATAAATACCTGCAGTGACAAGCCGAATTTCAAAGGTCAAAGTAAAACAGAATTGTAATGTGGTTCAGTTATACTGACCATAGAATTCACAGTGCAGAAGGAGGCCATTTGGCCCATCGAGTCTGCACTGGCCCCTGGAAAGAGCACCTTATCTAGGGCCACACATCCACCCTATCCCCATACACCAGTAACCCCATCTTACTTTTATTTTTGGACACTAAGAGCAATTTAGCATGGCCAATCCACCCACGCTACACATCTTTGGACTTTGGGAGGAAATCGGAGCTCCCGGAGGAAACCACGCAGATACGGGGAGAACGTGCAGACTCCGCACAGACAGTGACCCAAGCCGGGAATCAAACCTGGGACCCTGGAGCTCTGAAGTGACTGTGCTAACCACTGTGCTACCATGCCGCCCAGTACAAAGTTTTCTCTCACTTCTTCAGTGATAGCCCGCTCACAGCAGCATCAGAAGATTAAATCATTGAATACATCAACATACCAGTGTTCACTGTGCTCATCAACCTAAAATCTGAACAGGTTATTATAAATATCATAATTGATCTCAGGTCCTGCACATATATTTAGAGTTGGATTTTCACGGAATCTGCCTAACCCCGCTCACCTGTACCAGGAAGAGCAAAGAGATTATCCGTGGGGGAAGCTAGTCAGAGGAGGGCAGATAAACTAACT
Source organism: Scyliorhinus torazame (assembly GCF_047496885.1). Taxonomy (NCBI): domain Eukaryota; kingdom Metazoa; phylum Chordata; class Chondrichthyes; order Carcharhiniformes; family Scyliorhinidae; genus Scyliorhinus; species Scyliorhinus torazame. The sequence goes on from NC_092707.1 coordinate 293,660,694, forward strand.
GGTTGAGTCTAATAGTTCTGGAGACCAGGATGATTTGAAAACGAGAGAGGATGATGCCACATTCAGGAGAGTCAAGTTGGAAGATGGCCATGGACTAACAAGTAATGAGATTTGAGACAAAGTCTTTAACAGCCCATATTATTGAAACATCACAGGAACATTAAAGGGGTGAGGTTATTGAGAGGTGGATAGTTTCAGCAGAGCTTTTGCAGAATTGGCCCAAGTAAGTCACTTTTGTGCCAAAAATCAGCCTCGAGTACAATTTTCAGGATTTCCCAGGTTTGGCACCCAATGATATTTACAAGTCCAAATTACAACACTACAGTGGTAGATGAAGGTGTCAACGTGATCATGCAACTGTGCAGAAACAGCGATATTCTCAAATATGCCTTTAAAATACTTTATAAGCAGGATGGTAGTATACTGTGTATGTTACTGGACTAGTAATCCAAAGTTGCAGGTTCAAATCACTCCTACCTAGATTCAATATACATGGAGAAAAAGTAAAAATCACACAAAGCTGTTGAATTGTTGTAAGGATCCAACTAGCTCACTATTATTCTTTCGGGCAGGAAGTCTCTCGTCTCTTTCCATTCTGGGGCATACGTGACACTGGCCCCATACTGATATGGCTGATACTCAACCACCCTCTGAAGGAACCCAGCAAGTCGCTCAGTCATATCAAATTGCTACTTGGATGGAGCACTTGGCATCAAATTGGACATGACAAAGGCACACCCAGCCCAGGAGATGGTAATCTGCATGAGGCATTTTTGCTCACGTTTGATCTGTGTGGTCCAAAGCAAATTTGTGCAAAGCAATATCGTAAACTTGGCACAATGGTGATTTTCAGCACAAAACTGACCCCTTTGGACTCATTCTGAACAACCTCTAATGAAACTATCCACTTCTGATTAGCAGATCACCATCTCTTTGTAAAACACCCACCATCCCTTCTCAGCAGGCAAATCAGTACTCCTTCATTTGGAAGAAGTACTGAGGGCAGCAAGAGCTGGAAGGTGCTGGAGACCTTCATTGTCCACCCCCAAAGTAGCATGGTAGTAATACTGCTGGCCGAGCTACTAGAGACCAGAAGGGCAATAAATGATGACTTTCTATGAGATAAATGATGACTTTCTGTGAGCTTTCCTAATTACTCGCTGAAGTGCATACTAGTCTTTTGTGATTCATGTACTTGGACATCCAGATTCCTCTGCAACTCAGAGTTCTGCGTTCTCTCGCCATTTAGATAATGTGCTTCTTTTATAATCTTGCTGCCAAAATGGCCAATTTCACATTTTCCCACATTATACTCCATTTGCCAAATCTTTGTCCACTCAATTAACCTATCCACATCTTTTTGTAGCTGTGTTTCTGAGAGAGAGGCCTTCACACAAAAACATTAATGAATCTGGTCAAACAACAAATTTTAATGCTTTAAACAGCCTTTTGTTCTTAATGAATTGTGTAGAATTGAATTTCAAATAATACATTTATTTGCAATGGTTTATGCAGGGGCCTCAAACTTTTACAATTCACATCAATGATTTAGATGAGTGGAGCGAAGGTATGGGCGCTAAATTTGCAGATGACAGAGGTACATTGGAAAGTATGTTGTGAAGATGCAAAGAGTTTGCAGATGTATACAGATTGATTGAGTGGACAAAAATCTGGCAGATGGAGTATAATGTGGGAAAAATGTGAAGTGGTTCACTTTGGCAGGAAGAATAAAAAAGCAGAGTAATTAAACGGAGAATGACTGCAGAATTCTGAGGTGCAGAGGGATCTAGGTTTTCTAGTGCATGAATCACAAAAAATTAGTATACAGGTGCAGCATGACATCAAGAAGGCTAATGGACTTCCGGTTGCAGCGATGCGGAGCTATGCCGCACATTTCGGCAGCTCCCGCTATAACGGACTTTTGGGCTCTCCGGAGGAGCCCCAACGGAATTTTCTTTGACTAAATTCCGTGTGGGAAGGTGAAGTAAGGGCCCCCTTCCGTCGTATGGAGGGGATTAGCAGTGGAGCGGCGGAAAAAGAGGCTTTGGAGCAGCGGCAGAAACAAGGGGGGAAAAATCAAGATGGCGGAACTCGGAGATCGAGCAGCATGGGGGCCGGACCAGCAGGAGTTTCTCAGGTGCTGCGTGGAGGAGCTTAAAAAGGAGGTGCTGGCGCCAATGCTGTTGGCGATCGAGGGGCTGAAGGAGACCCAGTAGGCCCAGGCGGTAGAGCTCCGAGAGGTGAAGGACAAAACTAACGAGAACGAGGACGAGATCTTGGGCCTGGCGGTGAAGATGGAGGCGCACGAGGCGCTGCACAAGAGGTGGGCCGAGAGACTCGAGGTCCTGGAGAACAGGTCGAGGAGGAAGAATCTCCGGATTCTGGGTCTCCCCGAAGGAGCGGAGGGGGCTGATGCCGGGGCGTATGTGAGCACGATGCTCCATTCGCTGATGGGTGCGGAGGCCTCTCCGAGCCCCCTGGAGCTAGAAGGGGCTCACCAGATCCTGGCGAGGAGACCCAAGGCTGGCGAGCCGCCAAGGGCGATAGTGGTGAGGTTCCATCGCTTCGCGGACAAAGAGAGTGTCCTGAGATGGGCCAAGAAGGAGCGGAGCAGCAGATGGGAGAATGCGGTGATCCGAGTCTACCAGGACTGGAGCGCGGAGGTGGCAAAGAGGAGAGCTGGCTTCAACCGGGCCAAGGCGGTGCTGCATAAAAAAGGGGTGAGATTCGGAATGCTGCAGCCAGCGTGACTGTGGGTCACTTATCAGGACCGACACCACTATTTCGAAACGCCAGAAGAGGCTTGGACCTTTATCCAAACGGAAAAATTGGACTCGAACTGAGGGACTGTGGATGTGGGGGAGATGTTGACTGTATACAGGGTTATAAATATGGGTAAAGAATGTTTCACGGGTGGGACGATGGATGGGGGTGGGGGAAGAGTTCTTGATGGGGGGACAGTGAGGAATGTGGGCGTCGGTGCTGGAGGGAGGTGAGACTCGGGGTTGGGGGAATTGGGATAAGGCCGCAACAGGAGCTGCGCCACAGGGGGCGGGGCTGGCTCAGGAAAGCGCGGGCTTTTTCCCGCGTTAGGGAGGGGGGGGGGAAATGGAGGAGCATAAGGAGGAGGAGGGATTTCCACATGGGGGGGGGTCAACGGGAGTCAGCTGACTTACGGAAGTATTATGGGGGGAGCAAAAGAGCTAGATTCGGATCTAGCAGGGAGGGGGGCAGGGGAGGGTGGGGGAGGGGGTGACAATAGGGTTGCTGCTGCATTGGCCGAGGGGGAACTGAAACTGGAAGAGGTGGTTGGGGCGGGGTTTCCCCGTCAGGGGGACTGGAGGGTGCGGGAGACGCGGGCACGGGACTGGCCTACGATAGGACATGGCTAGTCGGCGGCGGGGGGGGGGGGGGGGGGGGGGGGGGGGAGGAGCCCCCCAATCCGGCTTATCACATGGAATGTGAGAGGCTTAAATGGGCCGGTTAAGAGGGCCCAAGTGTTCGCGCACCTAAAGAGACTGAAGGCAGACGTGGTCATGCTTCAGGAGACACATCTGAAGGTGGCAGATCAGGTCAGGTTAAGGAAGGGATGGGTGGGACAGGTGTTCCATTCGGGGCTGGATGCGAAGAATAGAGGGGTGGCAATACTGGTGGGGAAGCGGGTGTCGTTTGAGGTCAAGAAAATAGTGGCGGACGATGGAGGCCGCTATGTGATGGTGAGCGGAGGTTGCAGGGGACGTGAGTGGTATTGGTAGATGTATACGCCCCGAACTGGGACGATGCTGGATTCATGAAACGGATGTTGGGGCGCATTCCGGACTTGGAGGTAGGAAGCTTGATAATGGGTGGGGATTTCAAAACCGTGTTGGACCCAGCACTGGATCGCTCCAGATCTAGGACCGGAAAGAGGCCAGCTGCAGCCAAGGTGCTTAGGGGGTTTATGGACCAGATGGGGGGGTAGATCCGTGGAGATTTGCCAGGCCTTTGGCCAGAGAATTTTCTTTTTTCACAAGGCCTACTCCTGGATAGATTTTTTTGTTCTGGGCAGGGCATTGATCCCGAAAGTGGAGGGAACGGAGTATTCGGCCATAGCCATTTCAGACCACACCCCGCACTGGGTGGAACTGGAGCTGGGGGAGGAGAGGGACCAACGCCCGCTGTGGCGGTTGGATGTGGGACTGCTGGCAGACGAGCAAGTGTGCGGAAGGGTGCGGGGGTGCATCGAAAGGTATCGGGAAGCCAACGACAACGGGGAGGTGCAGGTGGGAGTAGTATGGGAGGCACTGAAGGCGATGGTCAGGGGAGAGTTAATCTCCATCAGGGCTCATAGGGAGAAGAGAGAGGGCAGGGAAAGGGAGAGGATGGTGGGGGAGATCTTAAGAGTGGACAGGAGATATGCAGAGGCCCCTGATGAGGGACTACTCAGGGAGAGACGAAGTCTCCAGACGGAGTTCAACCTGTTGACCACAGGGAAGGCAGAGGCACAGTGGAGGAAGGCACAGGGGGCGATGTATGAGTATGGGGAGAAGGCGAGCGGATGCTGGCACATCAGCTCCGTAAGAAGATGGCAGCGAGGGAAATAGGTGGAGTCAAGGATGGAAAGGGAACTACGGTGCGGAGTGCGGTGAAAGTGAATGAGGCATTCAAGGCCTTCTATGAGGAGCTGTATAGGTCCCAGCCCCCAGGGGGAAAAGAGGGGATGCGACGATTCTTGGACCAGCTGAGGTTCCCGAGGGTGGAGGAGCAGGAGGTGGCTGGTTTGGGGGTGCCAATTGGGGTGGAGGAGCTGGTTAAAGAACTGGGGAACATGTAGGCAGGGAAGGCCCCGGGACCGGATGGGTTCCCGGTGGAGTTCTATAGGAAGTATGTAGACCTGTTAGCCCCATTGCTGGTAAGGACCTTCAATGAGGCAAGGGAGGGGGGGGACCCTGCCCCCGACAATGTCGGAGGCGACGATCTCTTTGATCCTGAAGCGGGATAAGGACCCACTGCAATGCGGGTCATATAGGCCGATCTTGCTCCTCAACGTAGATGCTAAGTTGCTGGCAAAAATGTTGGCTACGAGGATTGAGGACTGTGTCCCAGGGGTGATTCACGAGGACCAGACGGGATTTGTAAAGGGCAGGCAGCTAAACACCAATGTGCGGAGGCTCCTAAATGTGATAATGATGCCATCGGTGGAGGGAGAGGCGGAGATAGTGGCAGCTATGGATATGGAGAAGGCCTTTGACCGAGTCGAGTGGGAATATCTCTGGGAAGTGTTGCAGAGGTTTGGGTTTGGGGATTATCAGTTGGGTTAAGCTCCTATATAGAGCCCCGGTGAAGAGTGTGGTTACGAATCGGCGGAGGTCGGAGTATTTTCGGCTGTATCGAGGGACGAGGCAGGGGTGCCCCATGTCCCCCCCTGTTGTTTGCATTAGCAATTCAACCTTTGGCCATGGCATTAAAGGAGTCCAGGAAATGGAGGGGGGTGGTTCGAGGGGGAGAGGAGCATCGAGTGTCGCTGTACGCAGACGACCTGTTGCTGTATGTGGCGGACCCAGTGGAGGGGATGGTGGAGGTCATGCAGATCCTAAGGGGGTTTGGGGACTTCTCGGGCTACAAGCTCAATGTAAGGAAGAGTGAGCTCTTTGTGGTGCATTCGGGGGATCAGGGATAGACGACCTACCGTTGAGGAGGTCGGAAAGGAGCTTTTGATACTTGGGGATCCAGGTAGCTAGGAGCTGGGGGGCCCTGCACAAACTTAATTTGATGCGGCTGGTGGAGCAGATGGAGGAGGACTTTAAACGGTGGGACATGTTGCCACTCTCGCTAGCGGGCAGGGTATAGTCGATTAAAATGGTGGTCCTCCCGAGGTTTTTTGTATTCCAATGCCTTCCAATTGTGATCACCCAGGCCTTTTTTAAGAGGGTAGGCAGGAGCATTATGGGTTTTGTGTGGGTAAATAAGACCCCGTGGGTAAGGAGGGGGTTCCTGGAGCGTAGTAGAGATAGAGGAGGGCTGGCATTGCCGAATCTGGGTGGCTACTACTGGGCAGCCAACGAGGCGATGATCCGTAAGTGGGTGCTGGAGGGAGAGGGGGCGGCATGGAAGAGGTTGGAGATGGCGTCCTGCAAAGGAACGAGCCTGGGGGCGCTGGTGACGGCACCGCTGCCGCTCTCGCCGACAAGGTACACCACGAGTCCGGTGGTGGCGGCAACGCTAAAGATCTCGGGGCAGTGGAGACGGCACAGGGGTGAGATGGGAGCCTCGGTGTGGTCCCCGATCAGAGATAACCATTGGTTTGTCCCAGGAAGGATGGATGGGGGGTTTCAGAGCTGGCATCGGGCAGGGATTAGAAGAATGGGGGACCTGTTCATCGATGGGACGTTTGCGAGCTTAGGGGCGCTGGAGGAGAAGTTTGGACTACCCCCGGGAAATGCTTTCAGGTACATGCAAGTGAGGGCATTTGTGAGGCGGCAGGTGAGGGAATTCCCGCTGCTCCCGGCACAGGGGATTCAAGACAGGGTGATTTTGAGCGTATGGGTCGGAGAGGGCAAGGTGTCGGTGATATACCAGGAGATGAAAGAAGAGGGGGAGGCTTTGGTAGAGGAGTTGAAGGGTAAATGGAAAGAGAAGCTGGGGGAGGAGATTGAGGAGGGTCTGTGGGCTGAAGCCCTAAGTAGGGTTAATTCCTCTTCCTCGTGTGCCAGGCTTAGCCTGATACAATTTAAGGTTGTTCACAGAGCGCATATGACGAGGACGAGGCTGAGCAGGTTCTTTGGGGTGGAGGACAGATGTAGGAGGTGCTCAGGAAGCCCGGCAAACCATGCCCATATGTTTTGGTCATGCCCGGCACTGGATGGGTTCTTGAGGTGAGTTGCGAAAACTATATCCAAGGTGGTGAAAGTCCAGGTCAAGCCAAGTTGGGGGCTAGTGTTATTTGGAGTAGCGGACGAGCCGTGAGTGCAGGAGGTGAAAGAGGCCGGTATTCTGGCCTTTGCGTCCCTGGTAGCCCGGCGGAGGATCTTGTTAGTGTGGAAAGATGCGAAGCCCCCCAGTGTGGAAGCCTGGATAAATGACATGCCAGTGTTTATCAAGTTGGAGAGGATAAAGTTTGCCCTGAGAGGGTCTGTGCAGGGGTGGCAACCGTTCCTAGACTATCTCGCGGAGCGTTAGATGGAGTTCGGTCAGCAGCAGCAACCCAGAGGGGGGGGGGGGGGGGGGGGGAGAGAAGGAGGGACGGGGAAAGGGGGGTCTTTCTGGGGGGGTATCTGAGCAAGAAAATACATAAATGATCCGGAAAACTGATATGTACACGAGGAATCCAATGTACAAAGTTCTGTATCATATTGAATTGCCATGTTTATGTCTTGCTATGCGAGCTTTCTTTTCTTTTTGTTACGGGGGCGGGGGGGGGGGGTAAAGATTCTTAAAGATTTAGAAGAGTGAGGGGCAATTTGATTGAATAATCCTGAATGATCTTGACAGGGTGGACGTGGAAAGGATGTTTCCTCTTGTGGGCGAGTCCAGAACTAGGGGGCACAGTTTTAAAACTAGGGGATCACTATTGTAGGACAGAGATGAGGAGAAATTTTGCTCTCAGAGGATTGTACAACTTTGGAACTCTCTGCCTTAGAAGGCGGTGGAAGCAGAGTCACTGAATATTTTAAAGGCAGAGGTGGATAGATGCTTATTAGGCAAGGAAATCATTTTCTTTTAAGGGGCAATTTAGCGTGATCAATCCACCTAACCTGCACATATTTCGTTTCTGTGTTGTGGGGGTGCGGCCCACGCAGACAGGGGGAGAATGTGCAAACGTCACACGGACAGTGACCCGGGGCCAGGATCAAACCCGGGTCCTCGGCACCGTGAGGCAGCAGTGCTAACCACAGTGCCATGGTGCTGCCCTTAGGCAAGGAAATGAAAGGTTATCGGGGTAGATGGGAACGTGGAACTCAAAACAAATGGCAGGCTCGAGGGTCTGAATGGCCCACTTCTACTCCTCCTATGCATGTTCATATGTCACAACCAGTTGGAGAAACTTAACTGAGATGGAATAAAATAAGTGTACACCCCTTTCAACTAAAATATGCTTCTGTGAATATATCTATTAATTGGGTCATCAGAATAGTCAAAAATGAGAAAATAGAATAAAGATTTATGGCACAAAGTAAATGTTACATTTACACGAAGTAAGAATGTGCATGTCTATTGTCAAATCTGTGGTGTTCTTCTGTGTCAGAACACCGAGTAGAACTACACTGCCACCTTAAGACTGCTGTTTGTACTGCCATGAGGATCTGTTTTCATATGGAATTGCCAATTCAACTGGCATTTGAAACACTAAATTTAGACAAAGAGCTTGATCAAAAATGTGTCAATAGGGAGTAAAGTTTGTGGACAGGAAATGAGTGCAAGAGATGTTTAATTATTATCAAAGTATTTTTAAATTAAAATTATTTAAATTATAAATAAAACAGATTATCTAGCAATTTTACTGCATATGGTAGTGACATCTGCAAGCAGATAATCAATATTACACCATCCTTTAAATGTTTTTAAAATTTAGAGTACCCAATTCTTCTTTTGCCAATTAAGGGGCTAAATATAATTTAGTGTGGCCAATCCACCTATCCTGCACATCTTTGGGTTGTGGGGGTGAGGCCCATGCAAATACGGGGAGAACGTGCAAACTCCACACGGACAGTGACCTGGGGCCGGGATTGAACCTGGGACCTCGGCACCGTGAGGCAGCAGTGCTAACCACTGCGCCACAGTGTCGCCCCCCCATCCTTCAACATGCTGATCGGTTTGGATATCTATCCTTTCAATATTCATCAGAATGGCCACTTAACTATGATACATAGCCAGATCTACCACATGCATCGCAACGTATGTTCCACTCAACATGCTAATATTTAATCAGCTAATTGCAAACTGTCCTCCACTATCTTGACATCCATAATAAAAACAGGGTCACAGTCACACACCTATGATCAGAAGCATTCAACTCTGCTCTCCCATAATACAGCAGATCACCTGGAGTCCACATGTTCCTGACATTTATTTCTGCTTCATATTCAGGCCCTCTTAGATCCATACCTGAAATGCAGAAATTGAAAATGTTGAATAAACACTGTGGATCATCCATCACTTAAAAGTCCAACTTACTTATTGCCATGATTAAATAGTCATAGAGCCGTACAGCGCAGAAAAGGCCCTTTGGCTCTTCGAGAGTGTACCGAGACAATAACTATCATTAATCGTGTGCTAATCCCACTTACCAGCACGTGTCCCATATCCTTGAATGTGATGGTGTTTCAAGTGCTTTTTAACGGTCATGAGGTTTCCATCCGCCACTAGATTCCCAGACAGTGCATTCCAGGTTCTCAAATCCACTCGGAATCTCCTGCCCCTCACCCTAAAACTATGCTCCCTTGTGATTGACCCCCTCAACCAAGGGGAACAGATACTTCTTATTTGCCCTGTCCAAACCCTCATAATCGTATACATCTTAAATCATATCCCCCTCAGCCTTCTCTGCTCTAAAGAAAACAATCCAAGCCTTTCCAGTCTCTCCTTATAGCTCAGATGCTCCATTCTAGACAACATCCTGGTGAATCTCTTCTGTGCCCCCTCCAGTGCAATCACCTCCTTCCTATAGCGAGGTGACCAGAACTGCACACAGTACTCCAGCTGTGGCCTAACCAACGTTCTGTACAGCTCCAACATAACCTCCTTGCCCTTATATTCCATGCCACGACTGATAAAGGCAAGTGTCTCATATGCCTTCTTAACTTCCCTATTCACCTGCTCTTCCACCTTCACGGATCTGTGAACAAATACCCCAAGATCCATCTGTTCCTCTGAGCTTCCTAGTTTCCTGCCATTCATTACACACTCTATTAACCTGTTTCTTCTTCCAAAGTGCATTACCTCACACTTATCAGGGTTAAATATCATCTGCCACTGCTCTGCCCATCTGACCAACCCATCTATATCTTCCTGTAACCTATGACCCTCTTCTTCACTGTTAACCACCCTACCAATCTTGGTATCATCTGCAAACTTATTTATCTTCCCCTCACGTTCTCGTCTATATCATTTATATATATATATAACAAACATAAGGCACCGAGCACTGACCCCTGTGGTACACTGCTGGACACCGGCCTCCAATTACTCAAACAGTCTTCTACCATCACCCTTTGTGTCCTCTTTCTAAGCCTGGTTTGAATCCATCTCAACAGGTTTTCTTGATTTCATGTGCTTCAACCGTCTCAATCTGTCTCCCATGTGGCACCTTGACAAAGGCTTTGCTAAAATCCATGTAAACTATTTTGTTCATCCACACACTCAGTCATTTTATCAAAAAATTCTATCAAATTCGTTAGGCATGACCTCCCTCTGACAAAGCCATGCTGACTATCCATAATCAATCCATGCCTTTCCAAATGGAAATTAATTATTTCCTTCAGAATTTTCTCCAATAGTTTCCCTACTACTGACGTGAGGCTCAACGGTCTGTAATTCCGTGGCTTTTCTCTACCAACCACCCTTCTTGAAAGGTGAAACAACATTAGCTGTTCTCCAGTCCTCTGGCACTTCTCCCTTGGCCAGAGAGGAATTAAAAAACTCGCTTCAGAGCCCCTGCAATGTCTTGCCTCCCACAGCTGCCTGGGATGCAATTCATCCGGGCCTGAGGATTTGTCTATTTTAAGCCCGTCAAAGCGTCCAATATCTCCTCACTTCCTGTGTCAAACTGCTCACGGTCTTCACAGTCCCATTTCCTGAATTCGGTACCTACATCCTCTTTCTCCTCAGTGAAGACGGATGAGAAGTATTCATTTAACACCCTAGCAATGTCCTGCAGATTCACAGATTGCCCCCTTGGTCTCTAATGTGCCCAAACCGTTGCTGGTTAGCCTCTTCCCCTTAATGGATTTATAGAATATCTTGGGTTCTCCCTAGTCTTACTCACAAGTCCTTTTTCATGCCCCCTTTCTGCTCTTCTAATTGCTTTCTCAAGTTTCCTCTTGCACTTCTGTTATAACCTGCCTGCTTACCATTGGCTGGGAACTAATGACAATCCCACAATCCTGTGGGAGTATGAGCTTCCCCAATGAGGGGGGCGGAGAAACCATTAATAAACTCCATGTATAAATAAAGCTGGCCAGTTTGGAACCAGCAGGAAGGAGTGTGCAGCAAGGGAAGTCGCTGCTGTTATATGTGTATATATATATGTTATTGTAAATAAATCTTATTACTTTGTATCCTTAAAACTCGTGCTGGATTCTTTGTGGCCCTCACAAAACTGGCGACGAGGGTTAAAGTGAATAGCTGTCTACACTGCTGAAGCCACCTCCCTGGATTTTTGTTGGATACAGGTTGGAAGTTGTTTTCTATTATACCATGCCTCTGTACGGACGTTTGGATGTTTTTGATGCTGCGCTGGAAAGCTGGATCCCGTACGCACAACGGATGCGTTACTATTTCCGGGCAAACAATATCACCAAAAACGAGCGGCAGTTGGTCATATTGCTCGCCGCCTGCGGCCCGCATAAGTTTGGGGTGATTAGGAGCCTTACGTACCCAGCTGCGTCAGACACCAAAATGTTTGATGAACTTGTGAATTTAGTGGGGCAACATTTTAACCCAACCCCGTCCACGATAGTCCAGCGTTACCGGTTTAATACTGCTGAGAGGACCCCAGGAGAATCCCTTGACGACTTTCTATCCAGGCTACGCAGGATTGCGGAGTACTGTGACTATGGTGAGACCTTGTCAGAAATGTTACGCGACCGTTTGGTTTGCGGTATTAACAATGCGGCCACCCAGAGAAAGTTGTTAGCTGAGCCAACATTGGCTTTTCAACAGGCCATTCAAATAGTATTGTCCCGAGAGAGCGCAGAACAAGGAGTGCAGGCGCTACAGGGAATGGAGGTGTATGCCTTGGGGCGCAACCCCTTCCGTCCGAAAACATCCCCCTGCACTCCTGCGGTACCTTGGGCGAGGTGACGTCTGGATCGACGCCAGTGGCCGTCGGACATTCCTCCCCGAAGGGAGCCTTCTCCAGAACCAATGGATGAGGAGCCATGTCCGTGTCAGACTTGTAGGTGCCGACCCCGTCGCGGACGCCGGTCCTGGGGGCGCCAGAGGCGCCGTCGTTCCGACCGAAACTGGGACGAGCCCATGTGGATGAACCTGCGGCAACTACTCCTGAGGACTTGGAGACGGAGGACGACTGCCTGCAGCTGCATTGTGTGGCAGCTCCCCGTGTGGCCCCCATTAAGGTGACAGTACGGATCAATGGTCACGCGCTTGAGATGGAGTTGGACACTGGCGCAGCGGTCTCCATGATCGCCCAGAGGACATTCGACCGCATCAAGCAGGGTATACAGACCCTTACATTAACCGACTCACAGGCCAGGTTGGCCACCTACACGGGGGAACCACTGGACATTGCAGGAACTACAATGACCCCTGTTGTTTATGGACGCCAGGAGGGGCGTTTCCCACTTATCGTGGTGCGCGGCCATTATAGCCACCTAAAATGGCTGACTCCCGATTAGAATGGTCAAACCCCGATCTAAAATGGCGAACGAAAGAGGCTGATGGGAAAATCAGCCACAGGACTCAAACGGACAGCTACAGGTAAAACAGTGCATTCGCCTCTGGGGAAGTCAGCCCAGACCGATACCTGCAGCCATTAACATCACAACAACCCAGCCATCTGCATAGTAATCAGCCATCCCCGGGAACAATTGCTACAAATTAGCAATTGAAAGCCGACCCAGGCCTTTTGGCGCCAGCAGGGGCTGACACAAAGGAAGGTAAACGACCACCCCCGATCAAGGAATCGCCCCATTATCGGGGCATATCGAACTAAGTGATTGGGACCAAGTCCAATCACTTGGAACCAGGTACGAGGTCCGCCCCGAGAGGCGGTAAGCCCCTGGGGACTATAAGAATAGGGGCCAAGTTCAACTCGACCCTTCTCTTCCTGCTCGCAACCTTCGAGACCCTGCGACAAAGAAAACCATAAGTGTTACTCCAGCGATCGCTACCAGATAGGCGCTCCTGACTATCGACTTGTACCAGCCTTTGAATCCCGCAGGCCAGAACCAATTCGAAAGACCATTCGTTTCCCTGACCTGGTGGGCCATTTCCAAAGTTAGTATTGGCCTTTAGTGGTAGGTATTAGTCTAGAAGTAGGATTATTGTATAAGTATTTATTGCTGTATATAATAAATGAGCGTTGATTTAATTCTTACTAAGTGGTGTGTTGCATTATTAATCATTACTTGGACTTGAACCACGTGGCGGTATCAGAAAGATACCTGGCGACTCATGAGCAAAGGTGACAGAATTAGAGGTAATAAACTAAGGCTAAAATACGCAACATTTTGGCGACATCCTGACGGGACCCGATCTAGAAGTGGAAAACCACTCCGGGAGAGCCCAAGAAATTTTGAATTAGAATCCAATTGGAAACAAAAACCACAAGTGTTCAAGCAGTTCTGATTAATCTGTCATAATTCAGAAGTGTGTGTATGCATGCGTAAGTAACAGGGCTATAAGGTAAAACTGATAGATTTTTGTTGCGTCAAAACTGTCGGAAGTCTGTATTTTCGGAAATTAGCGCAAGCCGTACCCGCATCTACGACACCACCTTAGCCCCCTGTTCCAAATTTAAATGAAGCAAGCGGATAGGAGAGACGGCCATGCAGGCAATGCAATGCCTCATGAACCCCGAGGAATTTGCGGTCGCAGCGACCAGCAGCAGTAGAGTGGGACAGTGTCCCATTTGGGAAGAGGAAATCCGGAAATATCTCAAGGGCAAAGGATGGCCCATGTGGAATGATTTCTGCGATAATGAGGAATCAGGTCCCGGAAGTATCGGGCATACTTGGTGGGAGAACATGAGTGAGATCCATAAAAAGAACTCCGCAAAAGCTCGCAAGCCAATGGCAATTGTGTCCTGTCTGGCACAATTGTGAGGCACAGAGGAGGTCGTCAAGACGCTCCGCAAGGAAGTAGAGGGCATACGTCGTATGAGTAAAGTCGATGTATGCGAGGTTGAGAAAGAGAATCTGGAATTAAGGAGGAAATTAGCAGCAAAGGACGAAGAGGTGGCTGACGCCAAACGGGGTCACCAGTCTTATCTGGCGCATTTGAGTAGTTTCCAGTCCCAGTATGAAAAGGCTTATCAGGACACGCAGCATGCAGCCCTGGTGAGGAAAGAAACAGAGAAGCAGGTGGAGACGCTATGGAAACAATGTAGTGATCTCAAGGCAGCCTTGAAAGCGCTCCACTCTGCAACCACAGAACAAAGACAGAGCACCATAGACCATGCAAAGTGCCGGAAGCAAATTGCAGACCTGCAATCACTGCTTTCTGTCTAAAAGGGATTTCAAGAAACCTTGGGGGAAAAATTAGACCAGGAAGACGGCCCTGATTGGGAAGAGTTACAGGAAACAGCGCAGAGGTATGTTCAGGGAACATGTGCGCAGGGAAAGCCCCAAAGGAGAAAAGCACCCCCACACAGCAGGTAGTTCAGGCTCCCATGAACCCTGTAACAACCCACCACACAGCCACATCAGACGAGGCGGAATTCCTATATTCCACCCCCCTCACAGTGACCCAATTACAGGACGCGTGTGCAAAAATCACACCGTTCCTCCCTGCTTCAGACCCACACCATTTCTTTGCCACCGTCAAATATCAGGCGACCATGTACGGCCTGGATGAGAGAGAGCATGTAAAGCTCATGGTTCTAAGTTTGGATCCATCGGTAGTAGCAGCCCTTCCCGACCCACATAACGTAGGAGGAGGCGCCCTTGCAGAAATGCATACCGCGATCCTGGATGCGATCGGGTATAACCGGGGTGACCCCGTAGATGGCCTAAATAAGTGTAGGCAGAAGAAGTCTGAGCACCCCACAGCGTTTGCAGGACGCCTGTGGATTCACTTCGAAGCCGTTTTTGGAGACGTAGACCGTGCCCATTTGTCCCCAGACAATATGGCCAAATGGACCAGCACCCTTATCTCCCATGCCACAGTGGCAGGACAGATCGCCTGTAATAGTTATGATCCCTCGGAGGAGGCCCATAACGAGAAGTGGGTGGTTAAAAGATTGTCCCGCGTTTGGGAGCAGTCTGTTCAGAATAAACCCGCTGTTAAAACCACCGAGGAAAAGCAAGCCGCCGCAGACATGCAGGCAGTAAAAGCCACACCTCACAACCCCGCCTGGGTAAATGAGGGAAAGAACAGCCCCCCACCGAAATCACAAGAATGTTACAACTGCGGACAGTTGGGACGTTTTGCAAAAGAGTGCAATGGCCCTAAAAAGCCACAGAAAGCCCAACCAACAGGCACTCCGAGTAAGAAAAAGGCAGAGCCCATCCATAGCATAGTGCCCGTTCGGATCAGACGGACTTGACCGAAACAGACTGGCGGTGTACGGGCTCCCCCAGTTGGGTCTGCGATACCCTTTAGGATAGGTCAGGACGACCCGTAGTCGCAGCGAAAATTCGGGGACAGCCTATCGAGTTTCTTTGGGACACAGGAGGATCCCGCACCACCATAAATTCCTCCAACCTTTTTCAAAAGGACACGCGGCCCACTACAGCCACTATCACCCTCAGCGGCTTTACAGGCCACTCGCAGCAGGGACACATCACAGCCCCTGTATCCATTCAAATCGGAACCCTAACCACAAAACACCCCGTAGTTTTAGTAGACCTGCCCCACACAGCAGAACACATCCTGGGGATTGATTTTATGAATTCCCACCACCTATCCTTCAATCCAGTCAACCAGTGTGTCTGGAAGATGGCGAAATCCGCTAGAGCCCCCGCAACGCTCAACACAGGGGACTATATGAACACAATTAGCGCAGTAGGCGAGTTTTGGTTCAACCACACCACGCTTAGCACGGACAAGCAGGTTAGGGCAGTCCTGCAAAAGAACAGGGCAGCATTCGCGACCCACAAGCACGACTGAGGGCGGATGACTGGCTCCGTACAAGTAACAGGACCTGACCCTAGACCCCCAAAACAGTACGAATTCCCCCTAGAAGCAGAGGGAGAAATCCTAAAAGTGATAGAGAGTTTATTAGAGCAGGGCGTACTAAGATCAGTAGCCTCTACTAATAATGCCCCGATTTGGCCAGTAAGAAAGCCCGACGGATCATGGCGCCTGACCATTGATTATCGGGAACTCCATAAAGTCACCCCCGCAGCAGCCCCCACCGTAGCAACAAGTCCCGAGACCATGCTCAAGCAGGGACTCAATTCCCGATATTTCACTGTTTTGGACATCAGTAATGGATTCTGGTCCATTCCATTGGCAAAGGCGTGCCAGTACAAATTTGCCTTCACTTTTAGAGCGCAGTAGTACACGTGGACATGCCTTCCACAAGGTTTCCACAACTCCTCCTCCATTTTCCACCGACAGCTGGCAAATGGACTAGCAAAATGTTCTCGCCCCGAATGTCTGGTACAGTATGTGGATGATCTACTACTGCAGACAGACACTAAGGTAGAGCACATTGAGCTTCTGTCCGAACTCCTGGAATTATTACATTCCATTGGCTGTAAAGTCAACCCCAAAAAGGCCCAGATATTGGAAGAAAAAGTGGTATATTTGGGTACAATTATCACACACGGCAAACGCAAGATCGAGCATAAAAGAATTGACTCGATCGCTAAATTGCCCCTTCCCCAAAACGTTTCAGCCCTCCGGTCGTTTTTAGGACTGGTTGGCTACTGCCGAAACCACATTGACGGTTTCGCCAGCAAGGCAACACCCCTCTCGGAACTCCTAAAGAAAGGAGCCCCCTGGGAGTGGCTTCCGCAGCATACGGATGCTGTGGAATCATTAAAACAGGCGCTCATAGCCGCCCCCGCACTACAAGTTCCAGACCCGCTTTCCCCTTGGAGGTAGCGACCACAGACCGCACCCTTTCAGCCGTGCTCCTGCAGGAACGGCACGACCAGTTAAGGCCCGTGGCTTATGCCTCCCGAATTTTAGATGCTGCGGAGCAGGGATTTTCAGCCTGTGAGAGGCACCTGCTCGCAGTTTTTTGGGCAGTCCAGTACTTTTCATACATTACCAGACTGAACCCCATCACCATTCTGACCGAACAAACCCCCACCCAACTTTTACTGGACAGACGACTTAAGGACGGTACCGTCAGACAAATACGCGCAGCTAGGTGGACCCTTCTCTTGCAAGGACGGGACATCACAGTAAAAGTGACGAAGATTCACACATACTTAGCGGACAATTTGCAGTACCCTATGAATGTGAGAACATCTCTCCACACCACAACACAGGCCCCTTTGTAGCAAAAACACCCCCCAGAAAAATAGAAAATCCATCTCAGAGCCCCCCTCACCCGGACACGTGTGAACCCATTAGGATTTATGTGGATGGATCTTCCACAGTCTTAGATGGGCAACGCATAACAGGTTGCGGGATTTATGTTGAGGACGCGCAAGGACGCGCCCTTGAGGAAATAGCATTAAAACTCCCCGGGCACTTAGGCGCGCAGGCAGCAGAGCTTGCGGCCATCCCGTACATAGTAGCCCACCATTACTCCGCTATATTTTACAAAAAGCCCAGAACAGGACTTTTGGCATCATAAAAGTCCGCAGCCACCATCGTTCCTCCCCCCCGGAAATGTAAAAGCCGACGCACTGGCTAAGGCAGGATCCAGGCATAGGTATTTCTGGAAACCCCCCGAAAGCGCGCCAGTGAGTGCGCCAGTGAGTGCAGTTCAGGTCACGCAGACTAGGATCGAGGATCTAATAGAGGCCCAGAAGCAGGATAGCGCTCTCACTGAGATCATGAAAGGGAAGTTTCCAGCCTCTACGAGAGGTTCAAAAATACACTAACCACACATGACGGTGTGGTGTTAAAGGACACCCTTTATGTAGTTCCTGAGCAGGATAGGAACCAATTGATTTGTTTATTCCATGATGGTCATGGACACCAGGGAATCGATCCCACCACAGCCCACCTCAAACAGCTTTGTTGGTGGCCAAATCTCAAGGAAGATGTAAGCCATTACATTGAGAATTGCCTTATCTGTGCGCAGAACAACCCCGATAGATATGCCAAAAAGGCCCAACTCAGCCACACCCGACCCGTTAACGGCTCCTGGACTAACCTCCAGATTGATTTTATAGGTCCATTGCCCCCTTGCAGGAATGGCTATAAATATGTACTTGTGGTCATAGACACTTTTACAAAGTGGGTGCAAGCATTTCCAGCCCGCACCAACACCGCGAAAACCACAACCAAGATCCTAACCCACCACATCTTTACAAGATGGGGACTCCCCCGCAGTATTGAGTCGGACCAAGGTTCTCACTTTACGGGACGGGTCATGCAGAACTCCTCACGATATTTGGCATCACCCAAAAATTCCACATTGCGTACCACCCACAGTCGAGGGGTATAGTGGAGCGCATGAATCGGACCCTAAAAACCACCCTCAGGAAAATGGTCCAGCAGAACAACACCACTTGGGACTCAGTCCTCCCTTTTGCGCTGTTTTTGCGTAACACTGTTTCCACCTCCACAGGTTACACCCCACACACTCTCATGACCGGACACCCCATGAAAGGGACAGAATACTCGTTAGGTTTAGACCTGACCAGCCCTGAAGTAACGGCTCTCACCCACGAGAAAGCCGTGGAGCAATTAGTTGCTAATGTCAAAACGGCTCAGTTAGCAGCCGCAGTTAAATTGGGCACCAAAAAGAAACAGAGCAAGGCCTGTTTCGATAAGGCAGTGCATGCAACGGAGTATGATATAGGACAGCAAGTGATGTTGTCTGTACATAATCCCAGCACATTCCTGTCTCCAAAATACTCGGGTCCGTACTCCATTTCGGATAAAGTAAGCCCATCAGTATACAAAATAAAGTACCCAAATGGTAAGACTGCGTGGTTTCATATAAACCAGTTAAAGGCTTATGGAACACAGTCAAACCACACACACCACGTCATGCTTGACGCAGCAGACCACACACACCCCACCCACAGCCAACATAACCCGACCAACCCCCAACACATCCAGCCCAGCCACAGACTCGACCTCGACACCACCTCCAAAATATACACTCCGCCCCGGAACGCCCACAGACTGCAGCTTGCATGCGGATTTCGCAGGCCCTTTTCAAGGATCCATGTTCCTTCTATTAATCGCGCCCAGTCTAAATGGCTAGAGGTGCATAAGATGCTGGGCACAACTCCCTGCACCTTCTGCTAAAGAAAAATCACACCTGGGTTTGGGGTCAGCCGCAAGAAACCGCTTTCCGGCGGGTAAAGCAACAATTGTCGTCGTCTGGGTTACTAACCCACTATGATCCTGGAAAGCCTTTGCTCGTCACATGTGATGCATCCCCGTATGGTATTGGGGCCGTCCTGTCCCACAAGATGGAGAACGGGGCCGAGCAGCCGATAGCTTTCGTCTCCCGCACATTGACTACAGCGGAGAAAAAGTACACGCAGATCGAGAAGGAGGGCCTGGCAGTGTTTTTTGCGGTGAAACGCTTCCACCAGTACGTGTATGGCCGCCATTTCACTATCATGACTGATCATAAGCCTCTGCTGGGACTTTTCAGAGAGGATAAGCCAATACCGCCCATTGCTTCCGCACGGATCCAGCGCTGGGCTTTGTTGCTTGCTGCATACGAGTATTCTCTGGAGCACAAACCAGGACCGCAGATAGCGAATGCCGACGCACTGAGCCGATTGCCTTTATCGACCGGCCCCATGTCGACCCCCACGACCGGTGAGGTGGTTGCAACCCTAAATTTTATGGACACCTTGCCTGTCACGGCATCACAGATCCGTGAGTGGACCCAGACGGAGCCAGTCCTGTCAAAGGTTCGGCACATAGTCCTGTATGGTGGGCAGCATAGACAGCTCCCAGGCGAGTTGCGGGCATTTTCCTCCAAGCTTTCAGAATTCAGCGTGGAAGACGGCATCCTCTTGGGGACGCATGTGATTGTCCCGGAAAAAGGACAGGAGCTGATACTAGGAGACTTGCACAATGGGCATCCAGGTGTGACCAAAATAAAAAATGTTGGCCCGGAGTTTAGCACAGGGCTAAATCGCTGGCTTTGAAAGCAGACCAAGGCAGGCCAGCAACACGGTTCGATTCCCGTAACATCCTCCCCGAACAGGCGCTGGAATGTGGCGACTAGGGGCTTTTCACAGTAACTTCATTTGAAGCCTACTTGTAACAATAAGCGATTTTCATTTTCATTTCAGTTATGTCTGGTGGCCAGGCCACGACACAGACATTGAGAAGGTGGCCCAACACTGCTCCATTTGCCAGGAGCGTCAGAAGCTTCCGCCGGCCGCGCCCCTACATCATTGGGAATGGCCAGGGCGGCCTTGGGCGCGCTTGCATGCGGATTTCGCAGGCCCTTTTCAAGGATCCATGTTCCTTCTATTAATCGCGCCCAGTCTAAATGGCTAGAGGTGCATAAGATGCTGGGCACAACTTCCTGCGCAACAATTGAGAAGATGCGTTTGCCTTTTAGTACGCATGGCCTCCCCGAGGTGCTGGTCACGGATAACGGCACTCCATTCACGAGTGAGGAGTTTGCGAGGTTCATGAAGATGATCGGCATACGCCATATCCGCACTGCCCCTTACCACCCGGCTTCAAATGGGTTGGCAGAGTGCAGACAATCAAACGAGGCCAAAAGAAGCAGTCTTCCGGATTAATGGACACGAGACTGGCTCGCTTTTTGTTTTCATATAGGACCACCCCCCATGCGGTGACAGGGGTAGCTCCCACAGAACTCCTAATGGGCCGGAGACTTTGCACCCGCCTTAGTATGGTTTTCCTGGACATTGGCGCAAAAGTACGCCGCACACAAGAACGGCAGGTACAGGGTTTTTCTCGGCATCGGCCGATTTGGCAATTTGTGCCCGGTGACCCAGTGCTCGTTCGGAATTTTGCTGGTGGTGCCCAGTAGGTTCCTGGCATAATCTTTCGCCAAACGGGCCCTATATCTTACCAGGTGCAAGCCCAGGGTCGTCTCCAGCGCAAACATGTAGACCACGTTCGGTCCAGAAGACTATCCCTTCCAAAGATTCCCCGCCCCCGGGGCTCATTGCTACAGCCACAGAGACCAGAGACAATGGAAGGTAGTCCTCACAATCTTCCTCTGGTGCCTCACTCAAAGCCTGCGCAGGTCGTTACAGAACGGAGATAGAGATGCCGAGATGACAGAGGCAGCAGACTCTGACTCCGAGATGGAGACACAGGACGCATCAGAGGGGGAATCCTCGGGCCCACGGGCCGTGGATGTACAACCGTTACTCCATTCATCACAGAAGCGCCGGTCTCTGTCTCGTTACACGCCGCCTGATCCAGCGCCGCGTGCAAATGGTGTCCGGCCTGCGGCAAAACGAGTCCGACGCCCTCCTTCGCCAGGGTCTTCGGTGGATTCCTTGGACTTTGGGGGGGGGGGGGGATGTTACAACCTGCCTGCTTACCATTGGCTGGGGACTAATGACAATCCCACAATCCTGTGGGAGTATGAGCTTCCCCAATGAGGGGGGTGCGGAGAAGCCATTAGTAAACTCCTAGTATTAATAAAGCTGGCCAGTTCAGGAACCAGCAGGAAGAAGTGTGCAGCAAGGGAAGTTGCTGCTGCTGTTATATATATATGTTATTATAAATAAATGTTATTACTTTGTATCCTTAAAACTCGTGCTGGATTCTTCGTGGCCCTCACAAAAACTTCCTATATTTCTCTGGAGCTGCAGTTGAATTTCTCCCTTTGGATTTGATAAATGTCCAATGAGCAGCATTATTCCTTTCATGGAAAATAATTATCTTGACTCATTATGAGAATTTCTCTATGCTAATTCCTTACAATGTTTGTGGCTACAACTTCTGGGATAGGCAACATTGAATATGGAAGTATGAGGTATTAACAGAAAAACTCAAAGGAATTAACAAGAGCGTGGTTTAACACCCAACGAGTTAAAGGGAGGAAATCTGAAAAAGAATCAGTTCTTCCAAAATCTGGCTAGATAAAAGGACATGCAAAAACAAAGCATGCTATCTCAAAATGATAGAAAACTGCATTCAATTTCACACGAAGCAACAACTCGTTCACAAGCAGACACACAAATTATTTGAGAAGGTGGAAGATGGGTGGAAATTAGTGGCAGGAACTTGATCAGAAAAGGTGAAAGCAAAAATATAATTACTACCAATCAGAGTAAGGTTGCCAACCAATCGGCAGTCTTTTTCTCATACAGTTGTTGTTTCCTTTGAAATTTGGTACTCTTGTGTCTGTCCCGATGAGTGCAGTATGAAAAACTTTGACAGCAGGTCTCTTGCTTCAATAATGCTCAAGTTTTGAACTACCAAGCTATTAATTGGTCACCAAGTATATTTGTGTTCAATTAAGCACTGGTATTTACATATTCCAATTAAATTTATGAACAATGTCAACGGAGATCAACTAATACCAATTAACAAAAATATGTGTTCACTGTACACAAGTGAAATTATTGCTCTATATCTACTGAAACAGTTATTCATAAGAACAAATACACCTTTTAAAAAAGGTCTATATGTAGATAAGTCTATATGTAGATAGGTCTATATGTATATATGTAGTGACCCACTGGGTCACTGTCTGTGCGGAGTCGGCACGTTCTCCCTGTGTCTACTGTGGGTTTCCTCCAAGTACTCCGGTTTCCTCCCACAGTCCAAAGACTTGCAGGTTAGGTGGATTGGCCATGTCAAATTGCCCTTAGTGTCCAAAAAGGTTAGGAGGGGTTATTGAGTTACAGGGATAGGGTGGAAGTGAGGGCTTAAGTGGGTCGGTGTAGACTCGATGGGCCAAATGGCCTCCTTCTGCACTGTATGTTCTATAAATTGGTTCTGTCCTCTGGTGGAAGTTACTGTCTTGCTGCCTGAACATTGCGACAAGATGCAAGCTGCACCAATTATCATTGTTATTTCTTTACAATGTAGATGATACATAATTTTAGCTAAAGTTTCAATTTGTTATGATCATACCCAATGTATTAGAGGGCCATTTTTTTCTCCACAACAGCACTCGGTCAGTCCAGGCAGGGGTTCTGCATTTGTCACTGCTGTCATAAACAGCTGTTCCCACATCATATTTGTATGTTGGAGCAAAGTTGATGGTGCCTTCAAAGAAATCTTTAAAAATCTCAATGAAAAAATGCATGTTATTTTAATTTAAAATAGCAATAAACTGAAAAACATATTTTTAAATATACAAGAAAGCCTTCAGAAAATCTGACAGCTCCAATTTTGAACTTAGCAGTTTAACAGTATCACGCACTTTTCCCATGGACTATAAAGTTTGTACTGAGCCATCCATGATACTCATCGCATGGCTTGTTAAAAAACTGATAATCTGGAAACCACTGCTGCATTTCAAGGCAGGTGTTGTAGCAAAAAAAGGATAGATTGAATAATTTCTAAATTGCGAAAAGCTATGAATATTAGAGGAACGAACAGTCAAAATAGCTAATCGAATGATAGCATTTATAATAAGGGCACTGAAATTTTAAAGGGCAAGGTCTCCCTCAGTCATATAAACCCCTGGTCTGAGCACCTCTGGAGTATAGGTACAATTCTGAGCACTGCATGTTTGAAAATCAACATTGCCCTTGGAAGGAGGGCAGCACTCATTCACCAGGCTACATAGGTTAAATTATGAGGAGAGATTACATTCATATTGCCTGCAATGTAGAGAATTTAGGGTGATTTGGTTGACATTTTAAGGGTTTTGAAAGGGTAGGTATGGCATTGCATGCTGATGAAGGAATCTAGGATGATGCAATATAACCTCAAAATCAGAGCCAGTCCACTCAGTGAAGCATTTAGAAAACACTTTTTCACGCAAAAGGGTGTTGGGAGTGTGCAATTCATCATACTGAATTTGGGACTGCTAGATTTTTACTAAGCCAAAGTATAAAAAGATAGCGATCGAAGGTAGGTAGTCATCACCTCACTGAATACTGGGACACAGTAGAGGGGCTGATTGGTCTACTCCTGCTCCCATGGTCAGGATTTAACAAGGCAGTAGTGGCCCTGATCAAACCGGAAAATCAGGGGCAACTCTGCCTTGGCCAGTCATGGAAGCTCCAACAGCATTTTACATTAATTAGGCAGCTAGCTTCTTGCAGTCAGGGCTTCTGTCCCTTTGAAGGAAAAGGTCCGGCGCCTAATAGCTACTGGCCAATTGGAAGGTCAGTTGCTCTTCAGTCCTAGCAGCGCCACTGGGAGAGGTGGCCATTGCTGGGATTGCAGCTGGCCAGGACCAACCACAATGGAGGCTGCCTCGGAATGGAGGTATGTTGGATCAAGCTCACGGGCCAATAAGGCAGCGTGCAAGGGGTGGGTCATCCGCGAGGGTGATCTTCCAGCAGATTTCTTTGCCATCGGCGGAACTCTGTGGACCACAGGGTACCCAGTCAGGAGGGTTCATCCTCAAGCTTGCAAGGAAGCCACAAGAGTTTGCATGGCAATCTCACCACGTGGCAAAGTGCCAACCAGCAGTGGCTGGAAGAGGTTCTGAATTGGTCTAAGGGCAGTAAGGGCTGTCTGGCACCTTCCCCACCTCTGGTAAAGTGTCAGCAACAGGAGGAAAATAATAGACATGCCACCCAAACCCCATACATTTTATTTTATGGTTGCACATCAAAGATCTGAGGGGGTTGGACTTCCGGGTGCGGCGATGACCAGCTGAGTCGCACGTTTCGGCAGCTCCCTGTGAAACGGACTTTTGGGCTCTTGATAGGAGCCCCAACGGCAATTTTAACGGCTAAAAACACTGTGCGGTAAACCAGAAGGGAATCCCCCCTGGATATGGATGGAAAAAGGAGAGGAAAGTGGCCGGATTGCAGTGGATCCTTTAGAACAGCGGCAAGGAAGGCAAGCAAAAACCAAGATGGCGTCGGAAGGTGGCAGTTTAATATGGGGCCCTGAACAACAAGAGTTCTTGAAATGCTGTGTGGAAGAGATCAAAAAGGAAATGAAGAAAGAGCTGTTGGCCCCGATACTACAGGCGATCGAAGGGCTAAAGGAGGAACAAAAGACCCAGGAGCGGGAGCTTCGGGTCGTGAAGGCAAAGGCAGCCGAGAATGAGGACGACATACAGGGCCTGGTGGTGAAGACGGAGACGCAGGAGGCACATCAGAAACGATGTGTGGAACGGTTGGAGGCACTGGAAAACAACGCAAGGAGGAACAACCTGAGGATTCTCGGTCTTCCTGAAGGTGTGGAGGGAGCGGACGTCGGGGCATATGTGAGCACGATGCTGCACTCGTTAATGGGAGCGGAGGCCCCGGCGGGTCCGTTGGAGGTGGAGGGAGCATACCGAGTGATGGCGCGAGGACCGAGAGCAGGAGAAATTCCCAGAGCCATAGTGGTGAGATTCCTCCGTTTTAAGGATAGAGAAATGGTCCTTAGATGGGCGAAGAAAACTCGGAGCAGTAAATGGGAGAACGCGGTGATCCGCGTTTATCAAGACTGGAGTGCGGAGGTGGCGAGAAGGAGGGCGAGCTTTAATCGGGCTAAGGCGGTGCTTCATAAAAAGAAGATAAAATTTGGAATGCTGCAACCGGCAAGACTGTGGGTCACATATCGAGGGAGGCACCACTACTTTGAGACGGCGGATGAAGCGTGGACTTTTATTGTGGAAGAAAAACTGGAATGAGCGGGTTATTAAAAAGAACGTTCGAACAAAGTGGTGGGGCGAATGTGGGGGGCAAAGAGGGGTTTTATGTACTAATCCTGCGATGTGGTAACTTTTCTCTCTCCCACAGGTGGTGATGGGGGGAGGAGGGGAGGTGGAGGAGATGGGGCGTTGGCCATTGGGGGCGGGGCCAAGGGAGAAGCGCGGGCTTGGTTCCCGCGCTATGATAATCATGGCGGGAATAGAGAAGCAGGAAGGAGGGGGCGTCGCACGGTGCGAGCCGAGGTCCCGGGGGGAAGCCGAGGTCAGCCAGAGTTTGCTGACTTCTGGGAGCAACATGGGGGGAGTAATTACGCTAGCGGGGGATCTAGCGGGGGGGGGTGGGAGGGGGGAATTACTGGGTTGCTGCTGCTGGGGAGAGGGGGGAGCTGGTATGGGAGAGGATGGGCGGGGGGGCACCGCCTGGGGGAGATACAGCTGCGTGGGAACCGGGTGAGGAGCTGGATAAAGGTGATGGCTAATCGACAATGGGGGGGGGGGGGGGGGTAGGAAGCCCCCCAACTCGGCTGATCACGTGGAACGTGAGAGGGCTGAACGGGCCGATAAAGAGGGCACGGGTACTCGCACACCTTAAGAAACTTAAGGCAGATGTGGTTATGTTACAGGAAACGCACCTGAAACTGATAGACCAGGTTAGGCTACGCAAAGGATGGGTGGGGCAGGTGTTCCATTCGGGGCTAGATGCGAAAAACAGGGGGGTGGCTATATTAGTGGGGAAGCGGGTAATGTTCGAGGCAAAGACTATAGTGGCGGATAAAGGGGGCAGATACGTGATGGTGAGTGGCAAACTACAGGGGGAGACGGTGGTTTTGGTAAACGTATATGCCCCGAACTGGGATGATGCCAATTTTATGAGGCGGATGCTAGGACGCATTCCGGACCTAGAGATGGGAAAGCTGATAATGGGGGGAGATTTTAATACGGTGTTGGAACCAGGGCTGGATAGGTCGAAGTCCAGGACTGGAAGGAGGCCGGCAGCAGCCAAGGTACTTAAAGATTTTATGGAGCAGATGGGAGGTGTAGACCCGTGGAGATTTAGCAGACCTAGGAGTAAGGAGTTCTCGTTTTTCTCCTATGTCCATAAAGTCTACTCGCGAATAGACTTTTTTGTGCTGGGTAGGGCATTGATCCCGAAGGTGAGGGGAACGGAGTATACGGCTATAGCCATTTCGGATCACGCTCCACACTGGGTGGACTTGGAGATAGGGGAGGAAACAGGAGGGCGCCCACCCTGGAGAATGGACATGGGACTAATGGCAGATGAGGGGGTGTGTCTAAGGGTGAGGGGGTGCATTGAAAAGTACTTGGAACTCAATGATAATGGGGAGGTCCAGGTGGGAGTGGTCTGGGAGGCGTTGAAGGCGGTGGTTAGAGGGGAGCTGATATCAATAAGGGCACATAAAGGGAAGCAAGAGAGTAAGGAACGGGAGCGGTTGCTGCAAGAACTTTTGAGGGTGGACAGACAATATGCGGAAGCACCGGAGGAGGGACTGTACAGGGAAAGGCAAAGGCTACATGTAGAATTTGACTTGCTGACTACAGGCACTGCAGAGGCACAATGGAGGAAGGCACAGGGTGTACAGTACGAATATGGGGAGAAGGCGAGCAGGTTGCTGGCACACCAATTGAGGAAAAGGGGAGCAGCGAGGGAAATAGGGGGAGTGAGGGATGAGGAAGGAGAGATGGAGCGGGGAGCGGAGAGAGTGAATGGAGTGTTCAAGACATTTTATAAAAAATTATATGAAGCTCAACCCCCGGATGGGAGGGAGAGAATGATGGGCTTCTTGGATCGGCTGGAATTTCCCAAGGTGGAAGAGCAGGAAAGGGTGGGACTGGGAGCACAGATCGAGGTAGAAGAAGTGGTGAAAGGAATTAGGAGCATGCAGGCGGGAAAGGCCCCAGGACCGGATGGATTCCCAGTCGAATTCTATAGAAAATATGTGGACTTGCTTGCCCCGGTACTGACGAGGACCTTTAATGAGGCAAAGGAAAGGGGACAACTGCCCCCGACTATGTCTGAAGCAACGATATCGCTTCTCTTAAAGAAGGAAAAGGACCCGCTACAATGCGGGTCCTATAGACCTATTTCCCTCCTAAATGTAGATGCCAAGGTCCTGGCCAAGGTAATGGCAATGAGAATAGAGGAATGTGTCCCGGGGGTGGTCCACGAGGACCAAACTGGGTTTGTGAAGGGGAGACAGCTGAACACGAATATACGGAGGTTGTTAGGGGTAATGATGATGGCCCCACCAGAGGGAGAAACGGAGATAGTAGTGGCGATGGATGCCGAGAAAGCATTTGATAGAGTGGAGTGGGATTATTTGTGGGAGGTGTTGAGGAGATTTGGTTTTGGAGAGGGGTATGTTAGATGGGTGCAGTTGTTGTATAGGGCCCCAGTGGCGAGCGTGGTCACGAATGGACGGGGATCTGCATATTTTCGGCTCCATGGAGGGACAAGGCAGGGAAGCCCTCTGTCCCCATTATTGTTTGCACTGGCGATTGAGCCCCTGGCGATAGCGTTGAGGGGTTCCAAGAAGTGGAGGGGAGTACTTAGGGGAGGAGAAGAACACCGGGTATCTTTTGTATGCGGACGATTTGCTACTATACGTGGCGGACCCGGCGGAGGGGATGCCAGAAATAATGCGGATACTTGGGGAGTTTGGGGATTTTTCAGGGTATAAATTGAACATGGGGAAAAGTGAGTTGTTTGTGGTGCATCCAGGGGAGCAGAGTAGAGAAATAGAGGACCTACCGTTGAGGAAGGTACCAAGGAACTTTCGTTACCTGGGGATCCAGATAGCTAAGAATTGGGGCACATTGCATAGGTTAAATTTAACGCGGTTGGTGGGACAGATGGAGGAGGATTTCAAGAGATGGGATATGGTATCCCTGTCACTGGCAGAGAGGGTGCAGGCGGTTAAGATGGTGGTCCTCCCGAGATTCCTCTTTGTGTTTCAGTGCCTCCCGGTGGTGATCACGAAGGCCTTTTTTAAAAGGATTGAAAAGAGCATCATGGGTTTTGTGTGGGCCGGGAAGACCCCGAGAGTGAGGAAGGGATTCTTACAGCGTAGCAGGGATAGGGGGGGGCTGGCACTACCGAGCCTAAGTGAGTATTATTGGGCCGCTAATATTTCAATGGTGAGTAAGTGGATGGGAGAGGAGGAGGGAGCGGCGTGGAAGAGATTAGAGAGGGCGTCCTGTAGGGGGACTAGCCTACAGGCTATGGTGACAGCCCCATTGCCGTTCTCACCGAGGAACTACACCACAAGCCCGGTGGTGGTGGATACACTGAAGATATGGGGACAGTGGAGACGGCATAGGGGAAAGACTGGAGCCTTGGGGGGGTCCCCGATAAGAAACAATCATAGGTTTGCCCCGGGGGGAAATGGATGGGGGATATGGAATGTGCCTGGTTGAGGGAAGGGCAGGATTGGCAGCTAAACGTTCCAGGATTTAGATGTTTCAGGCGGGATAGAGGGGGATGTAAAAGGGGAGGCGGAGTTGCGCTACTTGTTCGGGAGAATATCACAGCTATACTGCGAGAGGACACCTCAGAGGGCAGTGAGGCTATATGGGTAGAGATCAGGAATAAGAAGGGTGCAGTCACAATGTTGGGGGTATACTACAGGCCTCCCAACAGCCAGCGGGAGATAGAGGAGCAGATAGGTAGACAGATTTTGGAAAAGAGTAAAAACAACAGGGTTGTGGTGATGGGAGACTTCAACTTCCCCAATATTGACTGGGACTCACTTAGTGCCAGGGGCTTAGACGGGGCGGAGTTTGTAAGGAGCATCCAGGAGGGCTTCTTAAAACAATATGTAGACAGTCCAACTAGGGAAGGGGCGGTACTGGACCTGGTATTGGGGAATGAGCCCGGCCAGGTGGTAGATGTTTCAGTAGGGGAGCATTTCGGTAACAGTGACCACAATTCAGTAAGTTTTAAAGTACTGGTGGACAAGGATAAGAGTGGTCCGAGGATGAATGTGCTAAATTGGGGGAAGGCTAATTATGACAATATTAGGTGGGAACTGAAGAACATAGATTGGGGGCGGATGTTTGAGGGCAAATCAACATCTGACATGTGGGAGGCTTTCAAGTGTCAGTTGAAGGGAATACAGGACAGGCATGTTCCTGTGAGGAAGAAAGATAAATACGGCAATTTTCGGGAACCTTGGATGACGAGTGATATTGTAGGCCTCGTCAAAAAGAAAAAGGAGGCATTTGTCAGGGCTAAAAGGCTGGGAACAGACGAAGCCTGTGTGGCACATAAGGAAAGTAGGAAGGAACTTAAGCAAGGAGTCAGGAGGGCTAGAAGGGGTCATGAAAAGTCATTGGCAAATAGGGTTAAGGAAAATCCCAAGGCTTTTTACACGTACATAAAAAGCAAGAGGGTAGCCAGGGAAAGGGTTGGCCCACTGAAGGATAGGCAAGGGAATCTATGTGTGGAGCCAGAGGAAATGGGCGAGGTACTAAATGAATACTTTGCATCAGTATTCACCAAAGAGAAGGAATTGGTAGATGTTGAGTCTGGAGAAGGGGGTGTAGATAGCCTGGGTCACATTGTGATCCAAAAAGACGAGGTGTTGGGTGTCTTAAAAAATATTAAGGTAGATAAGTCCCCAGGGCCTGATGGGATCTACCCCAGAATACTGAAGGAGGCTGGAGAGGAAATTGCTGAGGCCTTGACAGAAATCTTTGGATCCTCGCTGTCTTCAGGGGATGTCCCGGAGGACTGGAGAATAGCCAATGTTGTTCCTCTGTTTAAGAAGGGTAGCAAGGATAATCCCGGGAACTACAGGCCGGTGAGCCTTACTTCAGTGGTAGGGAAATTACTGGAGAGAATTCTTCGAGACAGGATCTACTCCCATTTGGAAGCAAATGGACGTATTAGTGAGAGGCAGCACGGTTTTGTGAAGGGGAGGTCGTGTCTCACTAACTTGATAGAGTTTTTCGAGGAGGTCACTAAGATGATTGATGCAGGTAGGGCAGTGGATGTTGTCTACATGGACTTCAGTAAGGCCTTTGACAAGGTCCCTCATGGTAGACTAGTACAAAAGGTGAAGTCACACGGGATCAGGGGTGAGCTGGCAAGGTGGATTCAGAACTGGCTAGGCCATAGAAGGCAGAGGGTAGCAATGGAGGGATGCTTTTCTAATTGGAGGGCTGTGACCAGTGGTGTTCCACAGGGATCAGTGCTGGGACCTTTGCTGTTTGTAGTATATATAAATGATTTGGAGGAAAATGTAACTGGTCTGATTAGTAAGTTTGCAGACGACACAAAGGTTGGTGGAATTGCGGATAGCGATGAGGACTGTCTGAGGATACAGCAGGATTTAGATTGTCTGGAGACTTGGGCGGAGAGATGGCAGATGGAGTTTAATCCGGACAAATGTGAGGTAATGCATTTTGGAAGGGCTAATGCAGGTAGGGAATATACAGTAAATGGTAGAACCCTCAAGAGTATTGAAAGTCAAAGAGATCTAGGAGTACAGGTCCACAGGTCATTGAAAGGGGCAACACAGGTGGAGAAGGTAGTCAAGAAGGCATACGGCATGCTTGCCTTCATTGGACGGGGCATTGAGTATAAGAATTGGCAAGTCATGTTGCAGCTGTATAGAACCTTAGTTAGGCCACACTTGGAGTATAGTGTTCAATTCTGGTCGCCACACTACCAGAAGGATGTGGAGGCTTTAGAGAGGGTGCAGAAGAGATTTACCAGAATGTTGCCTGGTATGGAGGGCATAAGCTATGAGGAGCGATTGAATAAACTCGGTTTGTTCTCTCTGGAACGAAGGAGGTTGAGGGGCGACCTGATAGAGGTCTACAAAATTATGAGGGGCATAGACAGAGTGGATAGTCAGAGGCTTTTCCCCAGGGTAGAGGGGTCAATTACTAGGGGGCATAGGTTTAAGGTGAGAGGGGCAAGGTTTAGAGTAGATGTACGAGGCAAGTTTTTTACGCAGAGGGTAGTGGGTGCCTGGAACTCGCTACCGGAGGAGGTAGTGGAAGCAGGGACGATAGGGACATTTAAGGGGCATCTTGACAAATATATGAATAGGATGGGAATAGAAGGATACGGACCCAGGAAGTGTAGAAGATTGTAGTTTAGTCGGGCAGTATGGTCGGCGCGGGCTTGGAGGGCCGAAGGGCCTGTTCCTGTGCTGTACATTTCTTTGTTCTTTCTTTGTTCTTTGTGGCAAAGAGCAGGAATAACGCAACTGAAAGATCTGTTTGTGGATGGGAAGTTCGCGAGTCTGGGAGCGCTGACCGAGAAATATGGGTTGCCCCAAGGGAATGCATTCAGGTATATGCAACTGAGGGCTTTTGCGAGGCAACAGGTGAGGGAATTCCCACAGCTCCCGACACAAGAGGTGCAGGACAGAGTGATCTCAAAGACATGGGTGGGGGATGGTAAGGTGTCAGATATATATAGGGAAATGAGGGACGAAGGGGAGACTATGATAGATGAACTAAAAGGGAAATGGGAAGAGGAGCTGGGGGAGGAGATCGAGGAGGGGCTGTGGGCAGATGCCCTAAGCAGGGTAAACTCGTCGTCCTCGTGTGCCAGGCTAAGCCTGATTCAGTTTAAGGTATTACACAGGGCACATATGACTGGAGCACGGCTCAGTAAATTTTTTGGGGTGGAGGATAGGTGTGCGAGGTGCTCGAGAAGCCCAGCGAATCATACCCATATGTTTTGGTCATGCCCGGCACTACAGGGGTTTTGGATGGGGGTGACAAAGGTGCTTTCAAAAGTAGTAGGAGTCCGGGTCGAACCAAGCTGGGGGTTGGCTATATTTGGGGTTGCACAAGAGCCGGGAGTGCAGGAGGCGAGAGAGGCCGATGTTTTGGCCTTTGCGTCCCTAGTAGCCCAGCGCAGGATATTGCTAATGTGGAAAGAAGCCAAGCCCCCGGGGGTGGAGACCTGGATAAATGACATGGCGGGGTTTATAAAGCTAGAGCGGATTAAGTTCGTCCTAAGGGGGTCGGCTCAAGGGTTCACCAGGCGGTGGCAACCGTTCGTCGAATACCTCGCAGAAAGATAGACGGAATGGGAAAAAGAAGGCAGCAGCAGCAGCCCAGGATCGGGGGGGGGGGGGGGGGGGGGGGGGGGGGGGAGAGGAGGAACCAGAAGGACTCTCAGGGTTGTTAATATATACTGTATAGTATCTGTAGGTCGTTGCGACAGATAATTATATATTGGACTGTTAAATTATATTTTTGGAGAGTGTTACCTGTGACAAGGCAGTTGCCAATTAGGGTTAGTTTTCATTTTTGTTATTTATTATTTATTCATTTTCTGTTTTGTAAAATAGGTCATTGTTATTTGTGTTGTTATAATATTGTGTAAAGGATGCACAATGTACTGTGTTGGTTGACCAAAAATTTTCAATAAAATATTTATATTAAAAAAAAGAAATGCTTGAAGGATTGAAATCACTTCCAACTCTTGGGTAACAATACTACTGATCCCTCACCACCAACCCCGCCCCTCCGACTAGCTTCCCAAATCTCCCATCTTCCACCTGACTACCCCGACCTCTCGACTAGCCCCCCACCCCACCCAACTACACCCACATCCACACCTCCCCAACCCCTCAACAAACTCCCACAAACCACTCTCAATCACCCAACTATCCGACTGACCCACTTGCCATCTCCCTGCACTCTTCCCCCCCCCCAAACTCCCCACCCCCTCCAAACCATCTGGCACTCTGCGCACTCATCCACTTACCATCTCTCCATAACTTCTCAAAGTGGCATTGGGACATTTAAAATTACTGGAATATAG
This sequence comes from Scyliorhinus torazame, assembly GCF_047496885.1. NCBI lineage: Eukaryota > Metazoa > Chordata > Chondrichthyes > Carcharhiniformes > Scyliorhinidae > Scyliorhinus > Scyliorhinus torazame. Next base: position 293,694,251 of record NC_092707.1, read on the forward strand.
CAGCATTGCCGTAGGATGATTGGGCTTCCCAAATGATGCTGCACTACCAGGGAAAGATTCACATTTCTCAGAAGGTCTAGCTCAGAAGTCTGGGTAAGTAAATAGGAGCGGATTGGCAAACTGGGAAATCCGACCCCTGTTTGCAGCCAAACAGCCAAGTGCTCACTGGAAACAAGAATATAAATACACTGAAAAGAACCCTTGATAATGTGCTCAAACCTTTGACTTTAGATTTGGATGTTGGGGCAGATACTCTTTTTTTTGTGTATAATTAAAGAAAATATCTTTTATTGAACTATCATTAGAAATCAATGGAGAATAATATGTCCAGTTATTTATGAATCACTTAAGCCTTGTTCTTATAATTGTCCAGGTTCTCACGTGGGTAACATCCTTATAAATGGAACTGCTGTCTTTCTATTCTGAATTTCCCAAACAAATCCTTACCTATTCTTCACTAGAACACCATTGCTCTTATTTTACTTCAAAAATGCTGTTATAGGATCAGCCAATGTTCTTTCTGAAACTGTGGTTGTGACAACAGGATAAAAGCACTGACAACAGGATAAAAGCACTGCACTGAAAACAAATCCATGTTTACTGCCTTCTCATTGTTCTCTGCACTCACTTTGTTATCGGCTTTCTGTTGCTGCAGTTGGTCAAAGGCTTGAAGAGTTTTCCAGTCCTGCCTCTTAATGTGATGGAGGACCTCCTCGTATGGAAGATCAATGCGGAAGTTTGAATCACCGCACCAGAACACATAGTCATGGGAGAAAACACTCCTTCCCTGTCACAAGAAATCAAAAATTATGCAACCAAATCGAGGAAATAGGAGAGAGATTTTTTAAATCAAATCCGAAAATAACAGGAGGATGCTGCGGAAGAGAAAAGAATGGTGTAGTAGGGAAAACGGAGCCTCAGGGTACACTTAGGGCAGCAAGGATGACCACTCCATCACGGACCGATTGTTTAGACACGGTCCTTTTATATTACAAAGCTGGTGGGCAAAATGTACCTCCGGAACAATATATGTAAAACAGTGTATCCGCGTCATCTAAATCGGGAATGACGGTAATCCCATCACGTTGCCAGTACTGATAGTCGTTTGCATTGTACTATTTGAATCACTCATATCATGTTGAATCATTTCAAATCACTCTGTATCGAGTCAAAACAGTATAAATAATTGCGTGGGGGCTTTGTTCGGAGAGAGCTGCTTGGACCGAGCTGTAGTTAAGATAGCTGAGTTTTAGCTCCCGCATGCATGTGGCATTAAAAGACTTTTCAAAAGGGGGGACTGCCTGGGAGGGTGGATGAGCAAGAGATAACCTGAAGGGTGAGGGAAACTGGCACGTACGGGAGAGGGCCAGTGTACAAAGCTGTGTAAATATATCATTTTGCCATGTATATATCTTGCTCTGTGCGATTTCTCATTTTTTTTGTTACGAGGTGGGGGGGGTTAATTGTTTGTAAGGGAGAAAAATTGTGTTAAAAAACTTTAATAAATATATATATATATTTTTTAATTAAAAGACGTTTCAGTAAAGTTTCATACGGTCTGAAGAGCTCGACTCATCTAACTCCGCTAACAAATGGAAAGGCAGAGAATTAACATGTCTTTGCATGTCTCCAGTAAAGATGAAATTCAACACCAGCCACAAACCAATAACATTTCTGGACTCCTCCATTATGGCATATTTTTATGGTGAGACACAGTAAGTACAAGTTTCACCAGAGTTCCTGTCTTATCGAATCACAGAATAATACAGAATATGATGAGACGATTCAGCTCAATGTACCTCTGTCAGCTCCTTGAAAGACTTGTCCCTTTGCCAATAGCCAGGCAATTTATTCCTCTTCAAGTATTCATGCAACTTCACTCTGAAAGTTATTATTGGATCAATTTTCACCACGCTTTCAGGCTGTGCATTCTAATCACAACTCGAGTGGATAAAAACCTACTTGCCTTGTCAATCACTGTAAAATGTGTCCTCTGCTTCCAACGGTGCCAGTGAAAACATATTCTCCTATTGACATCCCAGATTACGAATACCTCTATTCAATCTCTGCTGTGATTGTAGGCAAGGTGACTGGGTGGGAGCCTCAATGTCGTCCTGCCCCAGCTCCGATGGAATCGCTCATGCACATCTCATGTTTTTCAATTCCTCTCTGGCTACAAGAGAGGTGCTACAGAGGATAGCCAATGTGGTACAATTATTCAAGAAGGGAGGAAGGGATGAACCAGGAAACTAAATTCCAGTCAATCTGACCTCAGGGAAGCTACTGGAAGCAATTCTGAGAGAAAGAATTAATCTGCATTTGGAGAGGCAGGGATTAATCAAGAACAGGCGGCATGGTTTGCTAACGGGAGGTCATATCTGACCAACTTGATTGAATTTTTCAAAGAGGTGACCAGATGTGTAGATGAGGGCAATGTGTTTGGACTTCAGCAGGGTTTTTTGTAAGGTCCACATGGGAGAGACTGATGGTGAAGGTAAGAGTCCATGAGATCCAAGGCAATTTGGCAAAGTGGATTCCGAATTGGCTGAGTGGCAGGACGCAGAGAGTGATGGTCAATAGGTGTTTTGCCGGCTGGAAGCCTGTGACCAGTCGGTCCCATCAATGATTTAGACATGAATGTAGGAGGGTTGATCAGTAGGTTTGTGGAAGATACGAAAATTGGTGGGGAGGTAAATGTGAGGTGGATATAGACAGGCTGGCCAGATGGGCTAATCAGTGGCAAATGGAATTCGATCTGGATAAGTGTGAAGTGATGCATTTGGGGAGGACAAACAAGGCAAGGGAATACATGATAAACGGCAGGACTCAGGGAAGCACCAAGGATTCGAGGTCCCTTCAGGTAGCAGAGTAGGTGGATACAGCGATTAAGAAGGTATATGGTATACTTGCCTTTATTAGCCAAGGCATCGAGTTTAAGAGCAGGGAGGTTATTCTGGAACTGAATAAAACATTTCATAGGCCACAGCTAGAGTATTGAGTGCAGTTCTGGAATCCACATTATAGGAGGGGTGTGATAGCATCGGAAAGAGTGCACAGGAGATCTACCAGGATGTTGCCTGGGCTGGAGAGATTTAATTATGAAAAGAGATTGGATTGACTGTGGTTGTTTTCCTTGGGGCAGAGGAGACTGAAGAATGACAGGATTGAGATGTATAAAATCATGAGTGGTACAGATAGACAAGAAGAAACTTTTCCCCTTGATGGGGGGATTAATGACATGGGGGCATAGATTTAAGGTAGGGGGCAGGGGAAACGTGAAGAAAACCTTTTCACAGAGGGTGGTGAGAGTCTGGAACTCGCTGCCTGAAAGGGTGGTGGAGGCAGAGACCCTCATAACATTTAAAAAGTACTTAGATGTGCTCTTGCGATGCCAAAGCATACAAGGCTAAGGGCCAAGTGCTGGAAAATGGGATTAGAATAATTTGGTGGTTGTTTTTGTCTGGGGCAGGTGTGATGGGCTGAAGGGCCTGTTCTCTGCTGTAAAAGTCTAAGGCTTTATGCTGCGTCAGGGTGTATCCAGCCAGATATTGTAGCTTTGAGCATGATTCCTTCCTATTGCCAGTTTTTGCTATCAGTTTGTTATTCACTGGAAGAAAAGCAAGAGACAGAGGTGGGAGCAGAAACATGACAAGAAATTGGAATGGAGATTGGAGAGGAGGGGCAGGACATGTTTGGTGCAGAGAAGGGGACAGGGTTTCAGGGAAACAGAAAACAACGAGGATGGGAGCTTGAGAAGGCTGATAATATTGGAGCTCAAACAGAGAAGAGAACTGCAATTTTGGAGGGCTGAGAAAACAAGCCTTAGAATGGTCAAGAGGACAGGAGGCCAAGAAAAGGGGGTCTGGGGCACCAAGGGGACGGCCGAGGGGAGGGGGTTGGTTGGGGAAGGCAAGCAGGATAGGGATGGGGATGCATGGGATGTGGGCATCGCTGGCTAGGCCAGCATTTATTGCCCATCCTTAATTGCCATTGAGAAATTGGTAGTGAGCTGCCTTCTTGAACCTCGGCCGTCCAGGAGGTCAAGGAACATGTAAATTGTCCCTTAGTGTCCAAAGATGTGCAAGTTAGGTGGATTGTCATGTTTAATGTGCGGGGTTGCGAGAATAGAGGAGTGGGGCTTGGTAGGGAGCTCTTTCGAAGGGTCAGTGCAGACTTGATGGGCCGAATGATCTACTTTTGTACTGTAGGGAATCTATGGTCTTTACCTCGTCAGGTCTTATGCTTCTTGGGTGTTGTTGGAGCTGCACCCAGTCAGGCAAGTGAACAAAGAACAAAGAAAAGTACAGCACAGGAACAGGCCCTCCAAGACCGTGCTGCCCGACTAAACTACAATCTTCTACACTTCCTGGGTCCATATCCCTCTATTCCCATCCTATTCATGAATTTGTCAAGATGCCACTTAAATGTCACTATCGTCCCTGCTTCCAACACCTCCTCCGGCAGCGCGTTCCAGGCACCCACTACCCCCTGTGTAAAAAACTTGCCTTGTACATCTACTCTAAACCTTGCCCCTCGCACCTTAAATCTATGCCCCCTAGCAATTGACCCCTCTACCCTGGAGAAAAGCCTCTGACTATCTACTCTGTCTATGCCCCTCATAATTTTGTAGACCTCTATCAGGTCGTCCCTCAACCTCCATCATTCCAGTGAGAACAAACAGAGTTTATTCAACTGCTCCTCATAGCTAATGCCCTCCATACCAGGCAACATCCTGGTAAATCTCTTCTGCACTCTCTCTAAAGCCTCCACATCCTTCTGGTAGTGTGGCGACCAGAATTGAACACTATACTCCAAGTATGGCCGAACTAAGGTTCTATACAGCTGCAACATGACTTGCCAATTCTTATACTCAATGCCCCGGCCAATGAAGGCAAGCATGCCGTATGCCTTTTTGAATATCTTCTCCACCTGTGTTGCCCCTTTCAGTGACTTGTGGACCTGTACACCTAGATCTCTCTGACTTTCAATACTCTTGAGGATCCTACCATTCACTGTATATTCCCTCCCTGCATTAGACCTTCCAAAATGCATTACCTCACATTTGTTCAGATTAAACTCCATCTGCCAACTCTCCGCCCAAGTCTCCAAACGATCTAAATCATGCTGTATCCTCCGACAGTCCTCATCGCTATCCACAATTCCTCCAACCTTTGTGTCGTCTGCAAACTTACTAATCAGACCAGTTACATTTTCCTCCAAATCATTTATATATACTACGAACAGCAAAGGTCCCAGCACTGATCCCTGCGGAACACCACTAGTCACAGCCCTCCAATTAGAAAAGCACCCTTCCATTGCTACTCTCTGCCTTCTATGACCTAGCCAGTTCTGTATCCACCTTGCCAGCTCACCCCTGATCCCGTGTGACTTCACCTTTTGTACCAGTCTACCATGAGAGACCTTGTCAAAGGCCTTACTGAAGTCCATATAGACAACATCCACTGCCCTACCTGGATCAATCATCTTTGTGACCTCTTCAAAAAACTCTATCAAGTTAGTGAGACACGATCTCCCCTTCACAATACCATGCTGCCTCTCACTAATACGTCCATTTGCTTCCAAATGGGAATAGATCCCGTCTCGAAGAATTCTCTCCAGTAATTTCCCTACCACTGACGTAAGGCTCACCGGCCTGTAGTTCCCTGGATTATCCTTGCTACCCTTCTTAAACAAAGGAACAGCGGCTATTCTCCAGTCCTCCGGGACATCACCTGAAGACAGTGAGGATCCAAAGGTTTCTGTCAAGGCCTCAGCAATTTCCTCTCTAGCCGCCTTCAGTATTCTGGGGTCGATCCCATCAGACCCTGGGGACTTATCTACCTTAATATTTTTCAAGACGCCCAACACCTCGTCTTTTTGGATCTAAATGTGACTCAGGCTATCTACACACCCTTCTCCAGACTCAACATCCACCAATTCCTTCTCTTTGGTGAATACTGATGCAAAGTATTCATTTAGTACCTCGCCCATTTCCTCTGGCTCCACACATAGATTCACTTGCCTATCCTTCAGTGGGCCAACCCTTTCCCTGGCTACCCGCTTGCTTTTTATGTATGTGTAAAAAGCTTTGCGATTTTCCTTAACCCTACTTGCCAATGACTTTTCGTGACCCCTTCTAGCCCTCCTGACTCCTTGCTTAAGTTCCTTCCTACTTTCCTTATATTCCACACAGGCTTCGTCTGTTCCCAGCCTTTTAGCCCTGACAAATGCCTCCTTTTTCTTTTTGACAAGGCCTACAATATCTCTCGTTATCCAAGGTTCCCGAAATTTGCTGTATTTATCCTTCTTCCTCACAGGAACATGCCGGTCCTGAATTCCTTTCAACTGACACTTGAAAGGCTCCCACATGTCAGATGTTGATTTACCCTCAAACATCCGCCCCAATCTAGGTTCTTCAGTTCCCGCCTAATATTGTTATAATTAGCTTTCCCCCAATTTAGCACCTAGGACCACTCTTATCCTTGTCCACCAACACTTTAAAACTTACTGAATTGTGGTCGCTGGTCCCGAAATGCTCCCCTACTGAAACTTCTACCAACTAGCCGGGTTCATTCCCCAATACCAAGTCCAGGACAGCCCCTTCCCTAGTTGGACTGTCTACATATTGTTTTAAGAAGCCCTCCTGGATGCTCCTTACAAACTCTGCCCCATATAAGCCCCTGGCACTAAGTGAGTCCCAGTCAATATTGGGGAAGTTGAAGTCTCCCATCACCACAACCCTGTTGTTTTTACTCTTTTCCAAAATCTGTTTACCTATCTGCTCCTCTATCTCCCACTGGCTGTTGGGAGGCCTGTAGTAAACCCCCAACATTGTGACTGCACCCTTCTTATTCCTGATCTCTACCCATATAGCCTCACTGCCCTCTGAGGTGTCCTCCCGTAGTACAGCTGTGATATTCTCCCTAACCAGTAGCACAACTCCGCCACCCCTTTTACATCCCCCTCTAGCCCGCCTGAAACATCTAAATCCTGGAACGTTTGGCTGCCAATCCTGTTCTTCCCTCAACCAGGTCTCTGTAATGGAACAACATCATAGTTCCAAGTACTAATCCAAGCTCTAAATTCATCTGCCTTACCCGTAATACGTCTTGCATTAAAACATATGCACTTCAGGCCACCAGACCCGCTGTGTTCAGCAACTTCTCCCTGTCTGCTCCGCCTCAGAGCCATACAGGCCCTATTCCCTAGTTTTCCCTCAATGCTTTCACCTTCTGACCTATTGCTCCGGTGCCCACCCCCCTGCCATACTAGCTTACACCCTCCCATGTGACACTAGCAAACCTCGCGGCCAGGATATTTATGCCGCTCCAGTTTAGATGCAACCCATCCTTCATATACAGGTCACACCTGCCCCGGAAGAGCTCCCAGTGGTCCAGATAACGGAAACCCTCCCTCCTACACCAGTTGTTTAGCCACGTGTTTAGCTGCTCTATCTTCCTATTTCTAGCCTCACTGGCACGTGGCACAGGGAGTAATCCCGAGATTACAACCCTAGAGCTCCTGTCTTTTAACTTTCTGCCTAGCTCACTGAACTCTTGCTGCAGGACCTCATGCCCCTTCTTGCCTATGCCGTTAGTACCAATATGTACAACGGCCTCTGCCTGTTTGCCCTCCCCCTTCAGGATGCCCGCTACCCGTTCACAGACATCCTGGACCCTGGCACCAGGGAGGCAACATATCATCCTGGAGTCTCTTTCACCTCCACAGAAGCGCCTATCTGTGCCCCTGACTATAGAATCCCCTATGACTATTGCTCTTCTGTGCTTTGACCCTCCCTTCTTAACATCAGAGCCAGCCATGGTGCCACTGCTCTGGCTGATGCTGTTTTCCCCTGATAGGCTATCCCCGACAGCATCCAAAGGGGTATACCTGTTCGAGAGGGGGACAACCACAGGGGATTCCTGCACTGACTGCCTGCCCTTTCTGGTGGTCACCCATTTCTCTGCCTGCAACTTGGGTGTGGCCACATTTATATAACTGCTATCTATGACGCTTTCCGCCACCTTCATGCTCCTATGTGCATCCATCTGCTGCTCCAACCGAATCATGCGGTCTGTGAGGAGCTCCAGTTGGGTGCACTTTCTGCAGATGAAGCCATCCAGGACACTGGAAGCCTCCCGGACTGCCACATCTCACAGTCAGAGCACTGCACCCCTCTAATTGACATTGCATCAATTAATTAGTAAATTAAATGTAAAAGTTCTTTTTAAAGTTACTGTGAACTATATGTTTCCTAGCACTAGATTTCTACTATAAACGTGAAAGCTAAATACAGTACTCTCCGATCTCTGGCTTAGATACCCCTCTAAATTATAATTAAGTAATAAGTAATTATGTTTAATTAGTTTAACAATGCTTATTTTTTAAAAATTTAGTGTAGATTCCCAACCAGCAAATCAGGTCACAGCTTTACTGTGATGTCACGTCAGTCCCCCACCCTCCCCCCACCACATACACACAATTTGAAAAGGTAATAAAAGTAAAAATGAATAAAAATCACTTACTTACCTTCCGAGGGTCTCAGATGCTCTCTGGTTCCCTCCCCACAGATTAAAAGTTACAGGCCAGAAGAAAGAGAGAACAAAACAGTAGGAAAAAAGCACCTTCTCCCACTCTGCACCGAATTACCAAGTTCCAAATTCCCACTCTGGATGTGTCTCACTCCGGCTGTGTCTCCTTCACTTGCGCAAAGCTTACTGAGTGCGCTTTCTGTCTGTCTTTTATACAGACCTCAGCTAACCAGGATGACTCACAAGCTACAAAGAGAAGAATACAATGTGCACCTTTGTGCCCCTAAACAGGCCTCAGGTGACTGACAGATAATTGCCTCTCAGCAATTAGGGTGGAGGCAGCTTCAGCCAATCAGACACTAATCTACACACTGCACTTTTAACTGAAAAACAGCAGAATTAGACTTACCACTTACATTTCCTGATTACCCCACTGCACAAAATTACCAAGTGGGAAGTATTCCATTGCACTCCTGACTTGTGCCTTGCAAATGGTGGACTTTGGGGAGTCAGGAGGAGAGTTACCCACCACAGGATTCTTAGCCTTAGACCTCCTGTTGTAGTCACAGTATGTATTTGGCTAGCCCAGTTCAGTTTTTGGTCAATAGTAACCCCCAGAATGTTGAAGGTGGGGGATTCAGAATTGGTAATGCCATTGAATGTCAGGTGGAGATGGTTAGAACCTCTCTTGCTGGAAATGGTCATTGTTTGGCACTTGTGCAGTGTGAAGGTAATTTGCCACTTGTCAGCCCAAGCCTGGATATAATCCAGCTCTTGCTGTATTTGGACACGGACTGCTGCAGCATCGCAAATGCAATATCCTGCAGTCAACAGTGAACATCCTCATTTCTGACCTTATGATGGAAGGAAGATCATTGATAAAGGAACTGAAAATGGTTGGGTCTAGGACACCACCCTGAAGAACTCCTGCAGTGACTTCCTGGAACTGAGATGACTGACCTCCATCTTCCTTTGCGCCAGTGGAGGGCTTTCACCCCAATTCCCATTGACTCCAGTTTATCTAGTGCTCCTTGATACCACACTTGGTCAAATGCTGCCTTGATGTCAACGGTAGTTATTCTCACCTCATCTCTGGACTGCAGCACCCTTGAGAAGGTGGAGGGAGCAGGGTGTGGGGGTTAGGCAGATCATGGTCCCAATTAGAATAATGATCACATTCTCGCTCTGTTAGAGCTGGGTCACGTTCCTCCCCCACCATTACCACACACACACTATGTTTATCCCTGCTGACTCATCTACGTCCGGCCTCCTGCCGACTGACTTCCTGACTGTTGACTATGAACGGCAGTGACTTGACTTCCTGAAATGCCGGTGAGCACTATGAGACTACTGGTCTGCAAAACATCTGGCAGTCAAGGCACTGTCGCTATTCATTTTGTAATATCATGACCTTCCCACCCCCATACTTTCTACCCACACACTATGCCCCATCAGTCAACAGCGCTCTCAGCAGAAGTTGTTTGATAGATGGTGAATGACATTGTGTCCCCTTTTAGTTTCAGTTGACCCATCACAACATGTTCAGGATCTTATTTATAATTATGTCATAACCACCTATATTCATTGGATGAATGGGCCTCGCTAATCTATTCCTGCAGTCCAAATTGTGTAAATTACTCAAATGTTGTGAATTCATCAAACTCAGCCGCAGAGAAACATCTACATCATCCCTTGTGGTCGTGCGTCGCCTGTTCATCGGCTCAGATTTTTCAAATGGACATAAATCAACTTGAACCTAATGAGTGACCAGTCAGTTCTGCAGTGTGCAGATGTTGCCTGGATTCTGATTCCCACCAACACTCTGCAGTGGGCAGCACGGTAGCACAGTAGTTAGCATTATAGCTACACAGCGTCAGGATCCCAGGTTCAATTCCTGGCTAGGGTCATTGTCTGTGCGGAGTCTGCACGTTCTCACAGTGTCTGCGTGGGTTCCCTCCGGGTGCTCCGGTTTCCTCCCACAAGTCCCAAAAGACATGCTGTTAGGTCATTTGGACATACTTAATTCTCCCTCTGTGTACCCAAACAGGCGCGGAGTGTGGCGACGAGGGGATTTTCACAGTAACTTCACTGCAGTGTTAATGTAAGCCTATTTGTGACAATAAAGATTATTATTATTGATTCAGAAACAAAATCCGGCACATGCTGGAATGCTGATATAAAGTGCTGGAAATTCAGCAAATCAGACAGCATTCACAGAAAGCGAAATGGAGTAACTGTTTCACTGTCATTGACCTGAAATATGACCTCCGATTCTGCCTCCACAAATGCTGCCTGCCTTCCTGAGCATTTCCAGCATTTTATGTCATATCATTCAACTGTTTATTGGGAGGGGGTTGACAGCTGTAGCTGGTATTGTTAACGTTATGTTGTGTTTTTGACCTTCCATTGGAGCAGTAGATGCCATTATCTTGATGTGCAGCAAATGAGCTCATCTGACCTCACCAAGGTTCTGAAGCTGCATTCCCATCAGCTCGCACAGAAGGAAGGATGCCAATCAATCCAGCCATTGTTATGATTACACCAGAGCAGCTTGAACCACAGAATTGGTACAGCACAGCCCATCATGTCTGTGCCGCTCCTCCCAATGAGCAGTAGAGTAACAAACTCCAGTGCCAAGGTTTTCTACCCCTATCCAGGGATATTTGCTGTGCCCAGTGCACTGGAAGGAGCAGAGGGACCTGGGGTTGTACAAGGACATACACGTGCATATACAGACACACGTGCATATACACGCGTATATATACACACACGCACGTGTATATATATATATATATATATATATACACACACACACATTGTGTATGCATGCATATACACATGTACATGTACACACACATTGACACATATATACATGCGCACACACGCACACACATCTTTGAAGATGTCGGATATTGTCAAAGAAGCTTACAGGACCTTTCACTTTATAAATAGAGGCACAGAATACAAAGACAAGGAAATCATGCTAAACCTTTATGCCACACCACTTAGGTCCCAAATAGAGTACAGTGGACACCACTTTAGGATCGATATCAAAACTTCGGAGGGACAGCATTGTTGCACACTGGTTAGCACAGTTGCTTCACAGCTCCAGAGTCCCAGGTTCGATTCCCGGCTTGGGTCACTGTCTGTGTGGAGCCTGTACGTTCTCCCTGTGGCTGCGTGGGTTTCCTCCGGGTGCTCTGGTTTCCTCCCACAGTCCAAAGATGTGCAGGTTAGGTGGATTGACCATGCTAAATTGCCCTTGGTGTCCAAAAAAGGTTACTGGGTCGCAGGTGTAGGCTTAAGTGGGGTGCTACTTCCAAGGGCTGGTGCAGACTCGATGGGCCGAATGGCCCCCATCTGCACTGTAAATTCTATGAATACTGAAGAGATTTACGAGAATGGTACCAGAGTTGAAAGATCAGTTACATGCAGGGACTAAAGGAATTGTGGGCTATTCTTCTATGAGCAGAGAAGGTTAAGTAAATAATTCTATGGTACAAACTGTACCATAGAATCCCTACAATGCGGAAGGAAGCCATTCAGCCCATCGAGTCTGCACCGACACTCTGAAAGAGCACCCTACCTTTGCTCCAAGGAGATCAACCCCAGCCTAACCTTGTAACTAAAACCCTTCTTTCTATGTTCCATTGCAGAAACTCAGTGAGCCTTCTTCCGCAGTACCTCTCACAGCCTCTATCACCCAGAGCAGCAGCAAGTACATGGGAACAAGTTTCCCTCCGTATCACACACCATCATTACTCAGGAATACATTGTTGTTCTTTCATTGTCGCTGGGTCAACGTGCTGGGGCTCACCACCATCTTCTCAAGGACAATTAGGAATGAGCAGTACATATTGACTTTGCTAGTGACACCCACATCCCAGGAATAAATACATTTTTAAAAAAGCACCTCTTCAAATCTGTCCACTGCCTCTCCCCTCCCTACCTTCCTGGTCTGCTCGAGCTCAACATCCCCGAGCTCACCTTCCAATCCTCCAACATCAACCTGCAGCTTCTTACCTGTTCCCTCTGCTCCACCATGGACGGTCACTCCTACACCATCCTGCCACTCACCTCTCTGGTTTAGTGTCCACTTCTTATACATCATTGTGTGAAGTGATATGACACTTTCTTTGTAATGATAGAACATAGAATCTCTATTGTGCAGAAGGAGACCATTCGGCCCATTGGGTTTGCACGATCCTCTGAAAGAGCACCCCACCCAAGCTCACTTCCCCGCTCTATCCCAATAATCCCTTAACCCAACCTACAAATCTTTAGTTTTGGACACTAAGGGGTAATTTAGCATGGCCAATCCACCTAACTTGCACATCTTTGGACTGAGGAAACCAGAGCACTCGGAGGAAACCTACACACACATAGTGAGAATGTGCAAACTATACACAGACAGTCACACAAGGTCAGAATTGCTAACCACTGTGCCGCCGAGATGTAAGCAGTTGTTCTAAGTGATCCCACTTTTTGCTGATGATTCTTTTTTTTTTTAATTTCTCCTCCTTTTTCACATTTTCTCCCAAATTTACACACCAACAATAAACAATAATCAGTAATAAACAATAATCAGTAACAAATATGTCAATCCCCATATCGATAACAACGATCCCATCCTCCCACCCAACCCAAAACATTCGCCCACATGTTCACATAAACAATTGACAAAAAGGAATCAGGGATCACCCATGGCCACCATTAACACCCATCGCCCCCCTCTTCCCCCCCCCTCCCCGCCCCCCCAACTAATGTTCGATGTTATCCAGTTCTTGAAAGTGCAGAATGAATAATGCCCATGAATTGTAGAACCCCTCTGTCCTTCCCCTCAATTGAAACTTAACCTTCTCAAGAGTCAAGAATTCCAACAGGTCCCCCCGCCACGCCAGGGCACAGAGTGGAGAGGCTGCCCTCCAACCCATCAGGGTCCGTCTTCGGGCGATCAACGAGGCGAAGGCTACAACATCTGTCTCCTCACCCGTTTCCAACCCTGGCTGGCCAGACACTCCGAATATGGACACCCGGGGGCCTGGGTCCAGTTTCACTTTAGAAATTACCCTAAAAACCTCCTTCCAGTAATCCTCTAGCTTTGGACAGAACCAAAACATATGAACGTGATTAGCAAGGCCCCCCCCCCCCCGCAACGTTCACACACATCTTCTACTCCTTCAAAGAATCGGCTCATCCTCGGTCTCGTGAGGTGTGCTCTGTATACCACCTTCAGCTGTATCAGCCCCAACCTCGCGCACGAGGTGGAGGCATTCACTCTCTGGAGCACCTCACACCAGAACCCCTCCTCCATATCCTCTCCCAACTCTTCCTCCCACTTTGCTTTGATCCCTTCCAGTGGTGCCTTCTCCTCTTCCAAAATAGCTCCGTAGACCGCTGACACTACCCCCTTCTCCAGTACCCCTGTCGTCAGCACCTCCTCCAGCAAGGTGGAGGCCAGCTCCTCCAGGAAGTTCTGTATCTCCTTTCTGGCAAAATCTCGAACCTGCATGGATCTTAACATTTCCCCCTGCTCCAGCCCATACTTCGCTTCCAGCTCCTTCAATCCTGCAAACCAACCCCTAAGAAACAAATCTTTCAGTGTCTTAATCCCCTTCTTCTCCCATTTCCGAAAATTTCCTTCCCACTTCCCTGGCTCAAATCTGTGATTCCCCCGAATCGGCATTTCCCTTGACCCTGCCCCCAGCCCGAAGTGTTGGCGAAACTGTCGCCAAATTCTCAATGAAGCTTTTATTACTGGTCTCAGAGTACTTCCCCGGGGCTATCGGGAGCGGCGCTGTTGCTAGTGCTTTCAATCCCGAACCCCTGGACAAACTCTCCTCCATCCTGACCCACTGAGAATCAACCCCTCTTACCCAGCTCCGCACCTTCTCCACATTCGCCGCCCAGTAGTAATATATCAGGTTCGGAAGTAGCACCGTTCTAACTCTGGCCACCTTCCCTCCCCATATGAACAACGTAATCCCTCCCTCAATCTCTGAAAAAAGCCTTTGACAGGAAAATCGGCAGGCATTGAAAAATAAACACAAATCGTGGCAACACGTTCATTTTAACCGCCTGTACCCGACCCGCCAGTGACAGAGGAAGGCCATCCCACCTTGCCAGATCAGCTTTCACTCTCCCCACCAAACTAGAAATGTTGTACCTGTGGAGCCCCCCCACTCCCGGGCAACCTGCACCCCAGGTACCTAAAGTGAGTCCCTGCCCTACGGAATGGCAGCCCCCCCCCCCCCCCACTATTCCTTTCCATACCCCTGAACTGCTTAATGCGATGGCCAATGGCTCAATCGCGAGTGCAAACAGCAGGGGGGACATAGGCAGGGGACATCTCTGCCTCGTCCCACGGTGGAGAGAAAAGTATCTCGAGCTGATGTTGTTTGTGCGGACACTCGCCCTCGGCTCCTTGTATAGCAGCTTTACCCAATTCACAAACCTTGGTCCAATCCCAAACCACTCCAGAACTGCCATTAAATACCCCCATTCTACCTAGTCAAACGCCTTCTCAGCGTCCAATGCCACCACCAACTCGGTTTCCTTTCCCTCTGCCGGTGCCATCACGACGTTCAATAACCTTCTAATGTTTGAAAAGAGCTGCCTCCCTTTCACGAACCACGTCTGATCTTCACCTATAACCTTTGGGAGGCACTCCTCCAGCCTACCCACCAGTACTTTCGCCAATACTTTTGCGTCCACATTCATAAGTGATATGGGCGTATACGACCCACACTCCTTCGGATCCTTATCTTTTTTTAGCAACAGGGAAATCGATGCCTGCCCCAAGGTTTGTGGCAACATCCCCTTCCCTATCGCCTCTTCAAACATCCCCACCATCAGGGGTGCCAGCTTATCCTTGAATTTTTTATAATATTCCACCGGAAACCCATCCGGCCCTGCCACCTTCCCCGACTGCATCCTCCCAATCGCATCCTTTATCTCCTGCTCCACTATTGCTCCTTCTAATGTAGCCCTGTCCCCCTCCCCTAATCTCGGGTACTCCAACCCATCTAGAAATTCCTGCATCTCACGATCTCCCCCGGGTGGCTCTGACCTGTACAACCTCTCATAAAATTCCTCAAAACCTTGTTAATCAGATCCGGCGCCACCACCAACTTCCCTGCCCTATCCCTCACCCGCACAATTTCCCTTGCCGCTGCTTCCCTCCGGATCTGACCTGCCTTCTCTCCATGTTGGTAAACTGCACCCCTTGCTCGCCTCAGTTGGCGCACCGCCTTCCTGGTGGACAGTCGGTCAAAGTTTGCCTGTAGTTCCTTCCTCTTCTCCAGCTTTGCTGGGTCTCCATCCTCTGAATACCTCCTATCTACCTCCAACATCTCATCTATTACCCTCTGCCGCTCCAACCTCTCCTCTCTGTCCACCCTGGCCTTAAACGAAATTACCTCACTCCTCACCACCACCTTTAGAGCCTTCCAGACAACTGCATTCGACACCTCACCCGAACAGTTGAAACCTACATATTCCTTAATTACCTTTTCAATTTTCTCACAGAACACTTGGTTCCCCAAAAGTCCCACATCTAACTTCCACCCCGGCCTCTGCGCTACCCCCTTCTCCAGTACCATATCCACCCAATGCGGAGCGTGATCTGACACTGCAATTAACGAGTATTCCGACCCCTTAACCCCAGCCAGCAAAGCCTTCCCCACCACGAAAAAGTCGATCCGCGAATATATCTTATGGACTGCTGAGAAAAACGAGTACTCCCGCTCCCTCGGGTCCACCCGCCCCCCCCCCCCCCCACCCCCCTATTTCCACCATTAGCCCAGCTAACGCCTTCGCCCCCCTGATGGGACCAGTGAGTGCGGCCGTGACCTGTCCAACCGTGGCTCCTGCACCAAGTTCCAGCCCCCCCACTATCAGTTTGTGTGTGTCCAAGTCGGGGATGGCCCCAAACACCTTCTTTGCGAATCCCACATCGTCCCAATTGGGGCCATATTCACTTAACAGCGCCATTAACCTCCCCTCCAGCGCCCCTGTCACAATCACATATCTACTCCCCTGATCTGCCACCACCTTCTCCATCTGGAAGCATACTCTTTTGCTGACCATTACCGCTACCCCCTCGAGCCCTTCCGTCAAGTCCAGAGTGAATCACATGACTAACCCAGCCCTTTTTAAGTCTCACCTGGTCCTTCACCCTCAAGTGAGTCTCCTGCAGCATTGCTACATCTGCTTTCAAACTTTTAAGATGCGCAAGCACCCTTGACCTCTTGACCGGACCTCTTAACCCCCTCACGTTCCACGTGACTATCCTAACTGGGGGCCTCTCACCCCCCCACCCTTTTTATCCACCATCATCATACCACTGGGCCCTGCCCCATAAGCCTGACCCGCCCCTATCCATTATTAACATCGAACCCCTTCCCCCCCTCCCAAAACCACCCCCCCTACATTTCCTCTCAAAAACACATCTCCCAGCATCAATCCCCCCCCCCCCCCCCCCCCCCCCCCCGTAGGCCCATCGAAACCCGCCAACCAGGTTCCATTGTCCGCAGCCCTCCTCTCACCTCACCTCCGTTCAATAGCCGACTTTAGTTAGCTAGCGCGGGTGGCTCCCCCCGCCACGCTATACCGTCCCCTCCCACCCAGTCCCAGAGAAAGAAACAACAATCCAACCCATACAATTCACTAAACTAAGATATAACCGTCACAACACAGAATGCTAATCAACCCAACTAATAACTTGAACTCTGTAACAATGTGAAGAGAAGTAAATTACAATACATGTCAGTAAAAAGAAAGTTATAACATTTATACATTTTCCAGCTCCCCAATCACAGTCCAGTCTCTCTTCCAGCTCCGCTCCTCACGTCTGTCCCAAGCCTTCTGCTCTCACGAATGCCTCAGCCGCCTCCGCTGTCTCGAAATCAAAATCTTTGGCACCGTACGTCACCCTCAGCTTCGCCGGGTATACCACACCAAATCGCACCCCCTTCTTGTACAGTTCCGCCTTCACTCGCCCGAACGCCGATTGTCTTTTTGCCAACTCCACCGTCAAGTCCTGGTAGATCCAAACTCCGGCACCATCTCACTGCACCTCGCGCTTCTGCTTCGCCCAGCTTAACACCTTCTCCTTCGTGCAGTACTTATAGAAACAGATGATTACTGCTCTTGGCGGCTCATTCACTTTGGGCTCCGCGGAGCCTTAACAACCGATTAGCTCAGTCCAGTTCGTACAGAGAGGGGTTCTCACCCTCCCCCATCAGCTCCGCCAACTTCTTAGCGAAATACTCTGTTGGCCTTGGACCCTCTGTCCCTTCGGGCAAGAACACAATTCTTAGATTGTGCCGCCTCGAGCGGTTCTCCAAGTCCTCAAGCTTTGCTCGGAGCCCTCTGTTGACCTCCACCGCCCTCCACAGTTCGTCCCCCATCGAGGTGAGCTGGTCGCTGTGCTGCGACACGGCCTCCTCCACTTCCTTCATCTTCTCGCCCAGCTCTCTCACCTCGGCTGATGTCTTTGCCACAGCTACTCTCACCGGGGCGATTGCCTCCTCCACCAATGAATTTAATGTGACCGCCATCTCCTTTCTCAAAGCCTCCATGTGCCTCGCAAACTGCTTTTCTAGCTCCACCACCATCACCTCGGTCATCTTCTCCACTGCAAGTAGTGTGGCCCCACCATGTGGTCCGGCCTCCGCCATCTTGTCAGCACTTTTGCTCATCTTCTCATTCAATGGCGCGCCTGCGTTTCCTCCCTTCCTCGACGCTGCTTTTCACATCCTTTAACGGCTTATTATTTTTCCTTTTTCTCACTCTTCCTTCCTTCTTCAATCTCAAATGTCTTTAAAACTTCTTTCTCTTCTGTTTTTTTATATACCTCCAGAATTTCCCTGGACCGGGCTTCGGTCTTCTTACCACATTCTAGGCGATGATTTGTTATGCTCTAGGTGTAGCATAAGCGGCTTCCTTGTGGTGCACTTGACAAAGGAAAGTTCACACATGGAGATAACTTCAACACGTTTATTAAACTATTTACACTTCTATTACTCGGGTTCGACACCACTGCTAATCCTACTATAGCTACCCAGACTGACTAACCAGTTGCTGCAATCCATGTGGTGGGAGTGATATTGAATCAACCCTGTGTCTGTACTCACTGACTGTCTCCACTGGAAAGAGACAGATCATGTGTGTGGTGTCCTTTATATATGGGTTGGTGTAATGCCCTCCTGTGGTCGTGTCACCTCTGTGTGTATCGTGAATGTCCATTGGTCGTGTCCTATCTAACTGATCTATTGGTTGAGTGTGTGAGTGTGTGTGATGTCTCTGGTGCTCCCTCTAGTGTCTAGCTAGCCTGCATGTATTTACATTGATGCACATCACCACATCCCCCCTTTTTTATATGTTTCTATGTTCTGTACACTTTAAGAAAATTGAACAAAAAACAGGTAGATAAGTTAAGGTTTATACAAGTCATGGGAACAGTGATTAAACAATAAGTCCAAATCATTCATGTGAGTCCAAAAACCATCAATCATCATGGTCAAATGTCTCTCTTGGTTATGAACGCCATCAACGTCCCTGTGCCACAGGAACCAAGAAGTGGTCAAATCACTTTGCTGTCTGATTTGGAGTCCCTTTCTTTTTCGATGTTTGTGATGGTGCTGTCGGATGGCATCTTGTAGCTGATAAGGTGTTGACGTTGAAGAGGTACCATCAACAGTATCATTCGAGGTCATGGATGTGCCATATGTTGAAGTTGGATAAGACTGTATATACTGGTTCTGGCCACGTGCTGTGCAGGAAGGTTGATCCTGCTGAGAACCGTTGAAGTTTGTCGAATTGGAAACAGAATTGCTGCTCGCAAACATACCTGGTGATTGTGTGAAACTAGAACCTTGCATCTGATAGGAATATGCCGTCTGGCCAGGCTGGGGTGCAGCAAATCCTGGGCTGTAACTAAGGCACCCAGTCTGTAGTGCAGATTGCGCTTGCGGTAGTCCTCCTTCGGTCTTGATTCCATTAGTGGGCAATCCGCAGTGCTGGCCTGTTTGAGAATATGCTGCATAGACTGCTGGCTGCTGCATGCCTGAATACTGGGTTTTTCCAGCATGAGCTGTCATTGGCTGCACTGCTGGTGTGGAAAGAAATGTGTGGATATGGCTGTGGTGAATATTGGTGTATTCCTCTTGGACTGTAGCCGCTGCTTGGTATTACTGACCCAGTGTAATTGTTAAGTGATCCATCTCCTGTCGTTGTGGCATCTGCTGTCACCCTGAGGTTGCGGCACTCCCTGTCTGGAGTAAAGTCCAGCTTACGTGAATCAGAGTCGGCGTTTGGTTGCTCCCCATCTGGAGTCTGGTCTGTTTTAACTGAGTCAGTTTTGGTTTGTTGATGCTCCCCGTCCGGAGTCTTAGCAGGTTCACTGGAGTCAGCTGAGATTTCTTGAAGCTGCACGTCTGGAGTCGGAACATGTAGGAATGCATTGACTTGTGGAGAGGTTCGAGCGAATGAGCATGGAAGTATCATGGTGTCACCGGAGTCACCAGTGGTCTCACAGTGATCGTCAAGTACCTCTGTACACACTAGCTGAGGTCTGTCACTTTGCACATCTTGCATGGGAAGTGGGATGCTGTCGTCACTCGTCTCACATACCGTGGGTAGAGCCTCAGTGGCTGCTTGTTGTTCACTTGGGTTGGGTAAATTGTCAGAGTCTTCATCTGATGACACAAACAATGTGGGTGGACTGTCATTGTCTTGCTGTTGTCCTTCATTTGGGCTTGGACTGTCATCGTCGCTTTGTTCTTCACTGTAGCATGATAGACAATCATGGTCGTCCTGCTGTGCACTGGAGCATGGTAGACGGTCATAGTCTTCTTGCTGTTTACTTAAGCATGGCAGACTTGCATCATCTGCCGCTCATTAGTCAGAGGAGGTTGCTAGAACCTCATGGTCTTGTTTCTACAAGGACTGCGCGTCGGAGTCTTGCGTTGCTTCTATTGTGGAGTCTGTCCACAAGCTTGCTGTGGAGGCTTGTGACACTGGAGTCACTTCTTGTTCATGCAAGGACTGCGGTGTGGAGTCTTGCGGGTCTTCTTTCGTAGAGTCGGGAATCCTGAGCGGTGCGTGGACCACGCTCTGTGTGGCAGCAGGCCGCTCTGTGGGCTTGTACCACTCTCTGTCTCTTGGTGTCAGGCCGCAGCATAATCCTGCACTCACAAGTCGGGATGTCATATCTGCTGGGCTGAAGGTCCTCAAATCCGAAGAATTCGTCGTTGGGGTCGTCAATGTGCAACACGTCTAGTTGCGGTTCGGATTTGGTACTGGGGTAGACTCCCAAGGTGAAAGCTTCGTCTGAGTTGTTGTCTTCCAAGACCATATCATCACTGTTTGCGTTGGAGCTGGCATTGGGCTTGCGAGGTCCAGAGAAAATGTAAAGGTCGGTTTCGAAGTATTCAAGGTCGGAATCATCGGTTTGGGCATAGGTAACTGCTTGTTGCAGGGTTCTTCGGAGGTTAATTTCATTTCCTGGTTCAATTTGAGGCATTTTGCTGTCGTTCCAGGTGAAGGAAGTTGTTTTACGGCTTTAAAAGATTTTTTCTTTGATTTGGGACATTTCCCCTTTAAATGGGCGTTGTCTTGGGGCCTCTGACATCATGAGAGTGGAGCTGAGTCCACAAAGATCAGCCATGATCTCATTAAATGGCGGAGCAGGCTCGAGGGGCCAGATGGCCTACTCCTGTTCCTAGTTCTTATGTTCTTATGACGCATGTGACATCATACGTAGGAAGCGTTTTGCGCAAATCGTTGTTCCTTTATCGGGGGCCGTTTTCGTGATTGCGCATGCACGGCGTCTCACGCATGCGCAAAGGGACCTTCCCGTTCTGTGCGCTTCTCGCGCAACTGCGCCAAGTACAGTCCCTTTAGAAAGATGGCCACCGATCAAAATTGTTCTCTGCTCCGGGATCTCGGCCTCGTGATGAGTACTGCCACTTCTCTTACCTTTTCTTGCTGGTTGGAGTGTGTTTTCCTCACAGTATTTGCCGAATTTGTCCAGGACTGCCTGGAACTCGCTCCTGTTTTGCCCTTTGGAGAACTTGAATTTTTAAAAGATTTCCTCTGCTCTGGCACCGGCGATGGTGAGGAGAAGCTCTGTCCTTTCAGCATCGGCACGTCTTGTAGGTCGGCTGCTACCAGGAAGATTTCAAACTTTTGCCGGAATGCCCGCCAGTTTTCGCAGAGATCGCCATGGCACTGGAGCTGCTGCGGAACCCGGATCTCGAACATCTTGCCTGGGTATCGTTGTTGGTTGTCACTATACGCTGAGGTATGGCTATATGGATTGAAACAGTTCAGTCCTGGTACCAAGATTTGTTATGTTGTAGGTGTAGCATAAGTGGCTTCCTTGTGGTGCACTTGACAAAGGAAGGTTCACACGTGGAGATAACTTCCAACGCATTTATTAAACTATTTACACTTCTATAACTTGGGTTCGACACTACTGTTAATCCTACTATAGCTACCCAGACTGACTAACCAGTTGACCCCGGAGAGATTTATTCTTTCCCACATAATTCGCGGGGAACCCCCGAAAAAGACAGTGATATCGCGGACCGGCGGGAGCTTCTTCTAAACGTGGCCGCTCCGCTCACAGATGCCACCGGAAGCCGCTGATGATTCTTTTACTTACGTTTATCATTTGTATAAAAATGAAGCTCCTCACTGTGTTAGGGTCACTAAATAAATATATTATTATTGGTTATGTTGATTCCCAGGCTTTGCCCAGATTTCCTTGTATCCTTCTTATTTTCTAATTCCTTCCCTTACTTTTACATTTTTAAAATTCCTCTTAGAAATATAGCTTTTATTTTTCCATATCTTTTTCCCATTCCTGTTCCACTGCTTCATCCCACATTTTTCTCAAACTAATTATCTTTCATCACACCGTCCACCTTTAGCAAATTTTAATTAAATTAGGTCATGGTCATAATATTAACGTTTTCTCCTAACTTTAGATTACTTTCATACCCTACTTTGAGTGCCTTTGATGCATCATTATGAAATTTTCCACTCTACACCAGCGACCCTGACTGGATTAACAAAACTCATTTATGTAAGATGTTCAAACAGCAAAGAGAACATTTAAACATGGAGCAGGAAAATTCTTGATCTTCAGAGTTTGGACTGCATTTAAATTAGGTCCAAGAGGTAAACAGCGTACTAATTCACTACAGGATCCATTTCCCCTCTTTTACTCGAAATGTTATTGTGTAGGAAGAATAAATACCATTGGGAAGGTGAGTTTCTGCATGATTTCTCTATAATCTTCATTCCTTTCTTTCACTTGTGACTGTCCAGCTGTCAGATGAGCACATACAAAACAGAGTGTGCTGCTGTAAAACTGGAGGCGAACAGCAACTCCTCCTTTGTTCCCAGTCTTTCCTCCCATCCCAGTCTTCACCCTATCCACGGCAACTTCTCTGCAAAAAGAGGAAGAAGAATGAAGCATGTTTGACATTTGTGTATTATTTCCCACTTCCTCATTTATTTTACTTACAAAGGTCAGGGAAAATAGGAGTGACGTCAAGTCTCCATAATTCCACATTAATTCCGCTTTCCTACCCTAACTTCATATCTCCCAAGTCTATCAATGTCAGTTTTAAATATACGTTTTGACAGCATCTTTCCGCCAGGCTATTCAGACATTCTCCTCTCTGTAACTTCAGAAATAGGAGCCTGCTTTGAGCGAGAAGATTGTCATCCCAAGACTGTCAATAGCAGAGTCAGATAAAAAGAAATAACCTTTATTGTCATAAGTAGGCTTACATTAACACTGCAATGAGTTACTGTGAAAAGCCCCTAGTCGCCACATTCCGGCACCTGTTCAGGTACACAGAGGGAGAAAGAATTCTCAGCTGGTATGGGAATTGAACCCGCGCTGCTGGCCTTGTTCTGCATCAGAAACCAGCTGTCTAGCCCACTGAGCTAAACCAGCCCTCAAACGTGGCAGTAGCTGCTGGTTAGATTTGAAAACAGCCTTTTTAGAAAGTGAATGAAATAAGACTTTTCCCACCCCTCTAAAGGGCATGGAGAACAACAGAATATAGTAATTTAGCTACTACTCAACTAGAGGACTGGAGGTTATGCCCAGGGATGTCAAGCTAATTGGAGGAAGCTGATGCAGTCACTGATAAGAAGGATCGGAATGGGAGAGGAAAGAATGTATTGGGAAGTTTTTGAGTTAATGGGGAAAATAACAAGAGGAAGACAGTCAGCAATTGTATAGGTGGAGCAACCAGAGGGTAAATTAGGCAGCTATGAACTGAATTTTGTTAATTGGTGTCTGCTACAATGTACCGTCTAAT
The DNA here is from genome assembly GCF_047496885.1 of Scyliorhinus torazame. Classification (NCBI taxonomy): domain Eukaryota; kingdom Metazoa; phylum Chordata; class Chondrichthyes; order Carcharhiniformes; family Scyliorhinidae; genus Scyliorhinus; species Scyliorhinus torazame. The sequence continues at coordinate 293,718,126 of NC_092707.1, forward strand.
TTCCAAGGCAATGACATATCATTCACAATGGCATTCAAAAGCAGAGTTTCAAAGATATATGATATAGGCAGGATTTTATCACCTTATCAGCCATACTTATATCCATCAGTGGTCATGGATCATCTCAGAACACTGAAGATGCTGAAAATACAATGTTGATTCCAACCATAGAAAGTGCGGAGCAAGGGCAACAGGGTTGAGTTGTGATTTTATAGGTGGACAAGAGCATTTTCAAAGACAAAGGAGAGATAAATAGAGAGTAGGATTTAGATTTAACTTCCAACGTGACCAAATTTTCAAATTTTTCATGGAAGTCAATAGGTCTATTTTTCAGAGAAAGGCAAGCAAGAAAATTATAGTTTTGTTTTGGTTTAGAGATGGGAAACTTATGAAATCTCATTATTACAAATATCCTCCATCTTCAATGTTTCAAGTATAACTAATTGTGGACAAACTGGGTCTAAGTATGTCCAAAGGTCCCCATGCCATCAAGTGGCAATTTTCGGGAGATGTGAGATTCTTATTCCGAGGTCATCAACTCAATGCCTGGAACATTTCTGCATCCCAATCTTACGCTGTGTCCGTGACACAACATGATTTCAAAATGCAAATCATCTTGGGTGAGCTCGGATGCCAATGCTTGGGATAGGAATTGCCTGGGACCTAGAAATGGAGGACCCTTTGAAAATGAGTGCAGCAGCCATGACTGGACTTGTCATTCACTGAAGGAGAGTCATCAAAAGGCTTGCCTTAGTATGGGAGGCATCCACGGCCTACCGCAAGGTTTTCTGGTGCCTCACAAAGTGTAAACTGAGGCGAGAGATATTAACCCTGATAAACGGCAGAAGAAACCATAGAATCCCTGATTCGGCTCATCGGGTCCGCACCAATCCACTCCGCCTATACCCGTAACCTAACTTGCACATCCCTGGACACTAAGGGACAATTTAACATGGCCAATTCACCTAACCTGCATATCTTTGGGCTGTGGGAGGAAACCAGTGCGCCCAGAGGAAACCCACGCAGACATGGGGAGAATGGGCAAATTCCACACAGTCACCCAAGGACAGAATTTAACCTGGCTTTGTACGGCAGCAGTGCTAACCACAGTGTCACTGTGCCCTCCCCCCCCTTATCTTAAAGTTAAAGCTTAAAGAGCTTTAAAAAGGTTGTGCTTTAAGTTACAAAATACAAATGTTAAATATAATTTAATAAAATTTAATTTAGCTTCAAGTAGCAGCTTCTGACCTAATATAGGGCACATGCTGGAGTCGAACAAAAATATACAAACAGACACCGACAAGTTGCCCTGAAGACAGCATGATGTACTTGTGTGTCCTGGAGATTGCCTTCTGAAGCTGTTCTGCCCATGCTTTCTTGTTAGTTGTGCTGAAAAAAATTGTGGTAAAGTTTTTTAAAACTTTGTAACTGCTTTTTATGTATACTAAAGTACCTTATTTGTTCAAACACTAATATCCAAGATAGTGAGAAATACGGGCAACTATACAGTCTAATATGGTTTGAAAATATAATATTCATATTAGATATTTTAATTTCAGATTTCCAACATTTGCAGTTTATTTTCAATTACCAAAAGGAGGTAAATTAATATAAGTAACATTGCATTATTAGCATACTGAATACATGCTCCAATGTTCATAGGCTAGTGGGCTTCTCTTGCATTATTGAGAAGGTATACAACGTAATGAAGTAATGTTGCGTATCTAAATTAGTCCAAATTCTGAAGAATTATGGAGGGAATAATGTATTTGATATCAATGAGAACAACTAAAGGAACTATTAATCATCTACTTAGGAGCAACATAACTGACAGTAGAGCTATAAAACATCCGTGGGGTAGCACGGTAGCATAGTAGTTAGGACAGTTGTTTCACAGCTCCAGGGTCCCAGGTTCGATTCCCGGCTTGGGTCACTGTCTGTGTGGAGTCTGCACGCTCTCCCCCCTCCCTGGGTATGCGTGGGTTTCCTCCGGGTGCTCCAGTTTCCCTCACACAGTCCAAAGATGTGCAGGTTAGGTGGATTGGCCATTCTAAGTTGCCCTTAGTGTCCAGAAAGGTTAGGTGGGGTTACTGGGTTATGTGGATAATGGGGATAGGGTGGAGGCGTGGGGTTTAAGTAGGGTGCTCTTTCCAAGGGCCGGTGCAGACTAGATGGGCTGAATGGCCTCCTACTGCACTGTAAATTCTATGATCACACGAGCCTCTGAAAAGTGGCCCACAAACAGAAATTAGCAGATGTGCTGAGTGTTGCTCACCTAGCATTGACAATGTTTCCAGCATTGAGCTCCACCATTTCCTGAAATCCAACAGCAAAGATATCTGGCGGATGGCTCTCATTATCTATGTAAGGAACAAAAATAAATGAAAGTTTAACAGATAGTGCTGAACTACTATGGGCGGGATTCTCTGACCACCCGCCGGGTCGGAGAATCCCCGGGGGCGGCATGAACCCCGCCCTGCCGCCGGCTGTCGAATTCTCCGGCGACAGTTTTCGGGCGGGGGCAAGGATCACACCGCGTCAGTCGGGGCCCGTCGGCAGCGGCCCCCCGGCAATTCTCCGGGCTCCGATGGGCCGAGCGGCCGGCCGTTTTCGGCCAGTCCCGCCGGCGTGAAATGGACATGGTCCATCACGGCAGGACCTGGCTTGTAGGCGAGTCCTCGGGGGGGGGGGGCCTCACGGTGGCCTGGCCCGCGATCGGGGCCCACCGATCTGCAGGCGGGTCTGTGCCGTGGGGGCACTCTTTCCTTCCGCGCCGGCCTCTGTAGAGCTCCGCCATGGCCGGCCCTTTGGCGCCGGTTGGCGCGGCGCCAAGCCCTCCGGCGCCGGCCTAGCCCCCGGAAGTGCAAAGGATTCCGCACCTTCTGGTCGGCCCGACGCCGGAGTGGTTCGCGCCGCCCTTGACACCAGCTTCGGGCCATCCGGCCAGTTGCAGGAGAATCCCACCCTGTATTATTTCTGATCACACATTGGACGGAATTTAATCAGGTGATTTTGTTGCCGGGGTTATTTAATTGAATGGGAGGTTGGCAAGTGGGGATGCTGCCACCCTACTGCCTCTGCCACCCTACTGCCTCTGCCCTGATTAGATCCAGGCAGGAAGGCTTGTGGATGGCCTTCCTACTGCCACCCATTGAGGCCCTTAAGCAATTAATGCCCAATTAACTGGTATTCAGCCGCAGCAAACAGGTGACTCACCATGCAGGAAGCTAGAAAGGCAAACCCTGCAGGATTGTTTGCAGGAAGAGGACCCTTGTTCAACGGCACTCAGTCCCTGTTAAAAGAAACATGGAATTGAGATAGGGGATCCCCACTGGAGGCCACTCCCCTGGCCTTGCTGCCAACTCCTCTCCAGCTCGCCCCTGGGAGGTGGCGGGGGGAGGCGGGGAATGCGCAGCAAAACTTCTGCCCCTGGGATCAAGCATCTTTGGGAAGCCGCCCAGACAAAAGGCGGTAACAAGGGGCTCTTGCTAGCTCTCCCGTTGGAGGGCGATACTCCCATCACCTAAATTAAAAACCACCCATGATTTTTATTTATTTTTCAAACTTAACATAAAATGTAATTTTCCTCCAAGAAGAACAATACTAGCTTCTCCAGCCTCTCAGACACAAAATGGGGCTGGTTTAGCACAGTGGGCTAAACAGCTGGCTTGTAATGCAGAAGGCCAGCAGCGCGGGTTCAATTCACGTACCAGCCTCCCCGAACAGGCGCCAGAATGTGGCAACGAGGGGCTTTTCACAGTAACTTCATTGAAGCCTACTTGTGACAACAAGCGATTATTATGTCAAAAATTCATGACACAGGCCATTTAGTCCATTGTACCCATGTCAGCTGACAAGTAGCAGTGCAGCCCCATCCCACTTTCCAGCTGTTAGTCTGTAGCATTGCAACTTCTGCAAATTATTCTGCCTCTCCAAATAATTTTATTATGATTATCATGGTTTCTTACTCTACCATCCTTTCAGGCAGTGAGGTACAGATCCTCACCACTCTCTGGTTGAAAACCTTTCCTCTCAAATCCTCTCTATATCTCCTACCTTATACTCGAAATCCATGTCCCCTGGTTATGGACCCTTCTAACCAGGGGAAATACAACCTCCCTATCCATTCTATGTAGACTCCTCAGTTCCATACACATCAGTTAGGTCTCCCCTCAGCCTCCTCGGTTCCAACAAAAACAACTCTAGCCTGTCCACACTTTCCTCATAACTAAAATTCTCCAATCTAGGAAACATCCTCATAGATTTCCTCTGTTCCCTTGTGAGCACAATCACATCTTTCCTATACCATGGTGAACAAAACCACACGCAGTACTCGAGCTTGGCTTAACGGGTATTTTAAACAGCTCCAATGTGACCTCCCTGCTCTCATCTCCTTTGCCTCAATTATAAAGGCAATTATCCCATATGCTATTTTGGCCACCTTATCGAGCTGTTAGGTATCTGTTGACTTGCATTTCCAAGGTCCTTCTGTTCCTCCACACTAGTCAGTATTCTCCCATTTATTAAGTTTTCTTTTGCCTTGTTATTCTCTCAATGGTAACATTCTAGTAAATTTCCTCGGCAAATTCTCTATGGCCTTGACATCATTCCGAAAGTACGGTGTTCAGAATTGACAGCAATATTCAAACTGGAGCCTAATCAATATTTTATAAAGGTTTAGCAAAACTTCCTTGCTTTTGTATTCTATATCTCTGTTTATGAAGCCAAATTTTCCCCCTTCCAAGTATTTTTCTAATGTCTTTTGAAAGTTATTACTGAATCTGCATTCTACACCCTTCAGACAATGCATTCCAGATTATAATTGTGCCTTTTTAAAAGCCTTCTCAACTTGTCTTGCCACCTTCAAAGACTTGCTTCTGTAAATGCCCAGGTCTCTCTGTTCCTGCACCCACTTTAAAATTAATTGATTTTTTTTATTAGTTTACAGGATGTGGGCATCGCTGATTAGGCCAACATTAACTGCCCATCAGAAGGTGGTAGCGGGTTGCCTTCTTGAACCGCTGCAGTCCTTGAGGTGTAGGTACACCCACTGTGCTGTTAGGGAGGGAGTTCCAGGATGTTGCCCCAGCGACAGTGAAGGAACGGCGATATATTTCCAAGTCAGGGTGGTGGGTGACTTGGAGAGGAACCTCCAGGTGGTGGCGTTCCCCGGTATCTGCTGCTCTTGTCCTTCTCGATGGTAGTGGTCCTGGGTTTGGAAGATGCTGTCTAAGAAACCATGGTGAGTTACTGCAGTGCATCTCGTAGATGGTACACTCAGCTGCCACTGTTTGTCGGTGGTGGAGAGTTTAAGTGTTTTTAAAAAAAATATGTTTATTCAAAAATTTTCCAATAACTTTTTACAAAACACTCCAGAAAAGAAAGAAAATATACAAAAGAGAAATAAAAAGGGCATTACGCCAACACACAAAGCAACTTAATCCTCTAACCATTAAACTATCTAACAAAACTAAGAACAAAAATGGGGCAAACGCCCCTTACATAAACCAAAGCAAGAACCCCCCCCCCCGGGTTGCTGCTGCCATTGACCACCTAACGTTCCGCGAGAAAGTCTAGGAACGGTTGCCACCGCCTGGAGAACCCCTGCACAGACCCTCTCAAGGCAAACTTTATCCTCTTCAACCTGAGAAACCCCGCCATGTCATTGATCCAAGCCTCCACACTTGGGGGCTTTGCGTCCCTCCATATTAGTAAGATCCTTCTCCGAAGGCAAAGGCCAGAACTCCGGCCTCTTTCGGCTCCTGCAGTCCCAGCTGGACTGACACCCCAAATATTGCTATCCCCCAGCTCGGTTTTACCCGAGTGCCCAAGACTCTGGACATAGCCCTTGCGAAGCCCCTCCAAAGCCCCTCAAGCACCGGACACACCCAGAACATATGGGCATGATTTGCTGGGCTCCCCGAACACCTCACACACCTGTCCTCCACCCCAAAAAACTTACACATCCTCGCCCCTGTCATATACGCCCTGTGCACCACTTTAAACTGGATCAGGCTGAGCCTGGCACAAGATGAGGAGGAATTGACCCTGCCCAGGGCGTCAGCCCACAGGTCCTCACCCAGCTCCTCCTCCCACTTGCCCTTCAGCTCCTCCACTGAGGCTTCCTCCGCCTCCTGCAGCTCCTGGTAAATCGCCGAGACCGTACCCTCTCCGACCCACACACCCGAAATCACCCTGTCCTGTATCCTCCGGGCAGGCAGCAGCGGGAATTCCCCTACCTGCCTCCTCACAAACGCCCTGGCCTGCATATACCTGAAAGCATTTCCTGGGGGTGACCCAAATTTCTCCTCCAGCGCCCTCAGACTGGCAAACGTCTCGTCAATGAATAGGTCCCCCATCCTTTTAATTTGAGCCCGATGCCAACTTGGAAATCCACCATCCATCCTGCCCGGTGCAAACCTATAGTTGTTCCGTATCGGGGACCAAACCGAGGCCCCACCTCCCCCCTGTGCCGTCTCCACTGCCCCCAGATCATAGAATTATCATGGAATTTACAGTGCAGAAGGAGGCCATTCAGCCCATCGAGTCTGCACCGGCTCTTAGAAAGAGCACCCCACCCAAGGTCCACACCTCCACCCTAACCCAGTAACTCCACCCAACACTAAGGGCAATTTTGGACACTATGAGCAATTTAGCATGGCCAATCCACCTAACCTGCACATCTTTGGATTGTGGGAGGAAACCGGAGCACCCGGAGGAAACCCACGCACACACGGGGAGGATGTGCAGACTCCACACAGACAGTGACCCAAGCCGGAATCGAACCTGGGACCCTGGAGCTGTGAAGCAATTGTGCTATCCACAATGCTACCGTGCTGTGCTGCCCCGGATCCTCAGTGTCGCTGCCACCACCGAGCCCGTGGTGTACCGCATCGGTGGTAGCGGCAACGTTGCTGTCACCAGTGCCCCCAGGCTAGTACCCACACATGACGCCGCCTCCAGTCTTTTCCACGCCGCCCCCTCTCCCTCCATTACCCATTTCTGAATCATTGCCACATTAGCTGCCCAGTAGTAGCTACACAGATTCGGCAGCGCCAACCCCCCCCCCCCCCCACTCCAAGAACAGTCTCTTAACCCTCGGGGTCTTACTTGCCCATACGAACCCCATAATGCTCTTGCTCGCTCGCTTGAAAAAGGCCTTAGGGATGAGAATAGGCAGGCACTGGAACACGAACAAGAACCTAGGGAGGACCGTCATCTTAACGGACTGCACCCTACCCGCCAGGGAGAGTGGCAACACGTCCCATCTCCTAAAGTTCTCCTCCATCTGGTCTACCAACCGTGCCAAGTTGAGCTTGTGCAGGACCCCCCAACTCCTGGCCACCTGGATACCCAAATACCGGAAACTCCTCTCCACCCTCTTGAGCGGCAGCTCCTCCAGCCTCCTCTCCTGACCCCTCGCATGCACCTCAAAGAGCTCATTCTTCCCAACATTGAGCTTGTATCCTGAGAAGTCTCCAAACTCCCCAACGGTCTGCATGACCTCTGCCATCCCCTCCACTGGATCTGCATATACGAAAGCAAGTCATCTGCTATAATGAGACCTGATGCTCCTCCCCTCCCTGGACCAACCCCCTCCAGTTTCTAGACTCCCTTACTGCCATAGCCAGCGGCTCAATTGCCAGGGCAAACAGCAGGGGGGACAGGGGGCACCGCTGTCTCATCCCAAGGTACAACCTGAAGTACTCTGACCTCAGCCGATTCGTCGATACGCTCGCCACCGGGTCTGGTATAACAATTTGACCCATCCTATGAACCCCTCCCCGAACCCAAACCTGCCCAGCACTTCCCACAGGTACTCCCACTCCACCCAATCAAAGGCCTTCTCCGCGTCCATTGCCGCCACCACTTCCGCCTCCCCGCCCCTCCGAGGGCATCATGATCACATTCAGGAGCCTCCGCACGTTTGCATTTAACTGCCTTCACAAACCCCGTCTGATCCTCATGTATCACTCCCGGGACACAATCCTCAACCCTAGTGGCCAGGACCTTCGCCAACAACTTGGCATCCACATTAAGGAGCGAGATCGGCCTATACAAGCCACACTGCAGCGGATAAGCGAGATCAGCGCCCGAGACATCGTCGGGTTAAAAATCCCTTCCACCTTCGCCCCGTTGAAGGTTCTCACCAACAACGGACTCAACAGTTCCACAAACTTCCTATAGAATTCGACCGGGAGCCCATCCCTGATTCCTCCACTTTCCCTTGCCGCCTCCCTCCTGTGTCGCTGGTGCGCCAGCATCCGGCTCGCCTTCTCCCCATACTCGTACGCTGTCCCCTGCACCTTCCTCCACTGGGCCTCGGCTTTCCCCGTAGTCAGCAAATCAAACTCCATTTGGAGGCTCCGCCGCTCCTTCAGCAGCCCCTCTTCAGGGGAATCCGAGTATCTCCTTTCCACCCTCAGTATCTCCCCCACCAATCTCTCCTTCTCCATCCTCTCCCTCTTCTCCCTGTGAGCCCTGATTGAGATTAGCTCTCCCCTGACCACCGCCTTCAGCACCTCCCAAACCACACTAACTGGTACCTCCGGGTATTTCCCCATTATCATTGGCCTCTATGTACCTTTGAATGCACCCCCGGACCCGCCCACAGACCACCTCGTCCGCCAGCAGTCCCACATCCACGCGCTACAGCGGGCGCTGGCCCCTCTCCTTCCCCCAACTCCAGTTCCACCCAGTGCAGGGCGTGGTCCGAAATCGCTATGGCCGAGTACTCCGTCCCCTCCACTCTTGGAATCAACGCCCTACTCACCACGAAGAAGTCTATCCGTGAATAGGCCTTGTGCACATGGGAAAAGGAGAAATCTCTAGTCACTGGCCTGGCAAACCTCCACGGATCCACTCCCCCCATCTGATCCATAAACCCCCTCAGAACCTTGGCCGCAGCTGGCCTCTTGCCCGACCTCGACCTAGATCGATCCAGTGCCGGGTCCAGTACCGTATTGAAGTCCTCCCCCATTATCAGATTCCCCGCCTCTAGATCCGGGATCCGGCTCAGCATGCGCTTCATGAACCCTGCATTGTCCCAGTTCGGGGCATATACATGCACCAGCACCACCCGGGTCCCCTGCAGTCTACCACTCACCATCACATATCGGCCCCCATTATCTGCCACAATACTCATCGCCTCGAACATCACCCACTTGCTCACCAGGATTGCAACGCCCCTATTCTTCGCATCCAGCCCAGAGTGAAAGACCTGCCCCACCCACCCCTTCCTCAGCCTGATCTGATCCGCCACCTTCAGGTGCGTCTCCTGCAACATAGCGACGTCTGCTTTCAGTCCCTTTAAGTGCGCGAACACCCAGGCCCTCGTGACCGGCCCATTCAGGCCTCTCATGTTCCACGTGATCAGCCGGATTCCCAAAGGCCCAGGGCCTCCGCACCCTCCCCCCCCCCCATTCAAGCGCGGGGAACAGCCCCTCCAAACCGATACACATGCCCAAAAAAAACACACATCAAATCAAATCGCTCCTTCCCATTCCCCAGCACCCCCCCAACCTGCAGCAAACCATTAATTCGAGTCCAGCTTTTCATTTTGGATTAAGGTCCAAGCCTCGTCCGGCGTACCAAAATAATGGTGTCGGTCCTGAAAAGTGACCCACAGCCGCGCTGGCTGCAGCAGCCCAAATTTCACCGCCTTTCGATGGAGAACCGCCTTGGCCCGGTTGAATCCTGCCCTCTTCTTGGCCAGCTCTGCACTCCAGTCCTGGTAGATGTGGATTTCAGTGTTCTCACACCTGCTGCTCCACTCCTTCTTCGCCCACCTCAGGACACACAGTCAGTAAAACGGTGAAACCGTACCACCACAGCCCTCGGCCTCCTAGCCAGGACTCTGTGTGCCCCATCCAGCTCCAGGGGCCTCGGGAAGTCTCCCGCGCCCATTAGCGTGCCCAGCATCGTGGCTACATACGCCCCGACATCTTTTGGATTTCCAGCATCTGGTTTTGTTTTCACAACACTCTGCCACCCGGCACAAAAGATATGTGCATTAGCATGGTGACTTTGGCTTTGTCCTCCTTTGTTATTTGAGATAGCCCATACCTATCTGAAAATATATCTAAAATAGAAATTCACCAATGGACACTTGCTGCCCAAATCTTTGTGCCTTGTACCAGAATGCATTGGAGCGTCAACATGCTGTAGCACAGGGGCAAAGTGAAGTCTAGAATTACACAGTATCAACTCTCATCATTGTTATGTTGAGTTTGCTGGCTCAGTACTTCGCAGTATTGCAGCACACCTTTCTGTACCAGCTAGGCCCTCTATTATGTTACTTCTGCCTGCATTTGGATGGACTTGATGGTTTGAATTAGAAAATCTGACAGCACCACTATTATCCAGATATATTAAGTAGTTTGTAAAGTATATGGCAATTTAAATAAATCGCCAGATTAATTCTGTAAACGAGGAGTTCCAGATAACTGGACATATATTGACTTCAGTCTAAGTTTGAAAAGTTAATTTCTCCAGCTTACCCTGGATCTTGGGTATCCCACTCTCTTTGAAAGAATCAAGTAACCAACTGCTGAGCTCCACAGTGCTGAGCATGTTGCTTCTGAATTGTTTACCACCATTTACATTCCAGGTCCCAATGCTGATGCGAGCACACTTGACATTGGTATATTCCACCTGCCGTTCACACATAGCTTGCAAAATCCCAGGAGGTGCTGTAAGTCAATGGAACAATTAGAAACCTGTCATCAGTTCAAGGGCAGGTCTGGTGGGGTGTTTTCCCGTCGGCTTTTGGGTGAGATCCAGACCGGTATTCACCCACACTTAAGCCATTTTTGGGGGCCTTGGAGAGTTTCTCACCGGTTAATCCCACACCTAGGGCACCATCCACCGGCCGTGTTGCGCTCTCGCTCAAGCGAGCGCGGTGCGCCGGTAGATGCTGGGAGTGTCCTCCCGCGGGTTTCCCGGCAGCTTTCATGCCTCACAGAATCTAACTTAGTCCTGCCAGGCGTCGGAGTCACAATCATGCCCAAAAGAGGCGTGACCAAACGGCAATCACCTCAGACCGTTTTAAACCGACTTTGATATGCTTACCCAGGATTTACCGGCCACCCGGGATCTACCAGCCTCCCCACCGAGGCCGCAGCCGGCTGCCATTCAGCACTGATCCACACAAACGTGGAGCAGGCAGAACGGCACCGGGGGGGGGGGGGAATCCCGGGCTATCGGAGACCCCTGGGTGATCATAGCCAGTGGAGGGTGGCTTCCTGACCCTCCCTTTGGAATGCGGACAACTTGGCACTGACCAGCTGGCACCCTGGCCCTGCCAAAGTGCCCAGGTAGCACTGCCAAGCTGGCAGGGCACTGCCCAGGTGCCTGGGTGGCAGTGTGAAGAGTCAGGGGCAGAGGAAGGCCACAACCATGAAAGGTGGAAGAGGGGGTATGGCAGATAGGTAGGGGCCTCTGGAAGTTTGTGGGGGTGACAGGTGTGGGCCGTGGGGAAGCAGGGGGTGCCTGAAGAGGGGGGACCCCCAGTGACCACATAGTGGGGTGTCCTCACTTGGGGGGGGTGGGCTGTGTCCATGTGTGTGGGGAGTAACATTGCCCATGGGTGGGGGGAGACCCACAATCTCACTTAGAAATCAGGGCACACTTTCAAAATGGCAGCCTGAACTCGGGGTTCAGCTCCCCAGTGCTGAAAGAAATTCTAAGTGTGGGCTAAACTGGTGGGAAATTCCCCAGGGCCCCAAAAAGTGACTAAGTATCATGGGATAGTGGTGGGGAACGAAAGGAACTTCAAATTTCTCCATCGAATTCTGCTGTTGGAAATTTTTTTCAGCAACTGGGAACTAATCTCGTCGGCAAGACTGGCTCCTCAGAGATTGGGGCGCCATTTTGAAAGGGTGCCTCGATCTCAAAGTGGGCTTGAGGGTGCCCCAAACCCCACCCACAAACAATGTGACCCCCACAGTCATGGGCATCACCACCACCGCCACCCTGCAAGTGAGCACACCCCACTATGGAGTCCCTCAGGGCCCCCCGTCTTTAGCGCGCATCTCCTTTCAGGATCCGCCCGCCCCCCCCAACCACCATTCATGACGTCACTTCACTGCCATTGACAATACCAGCCTGGCACCCAGGCAGTGCCACTTATACTCTGGCAGTGACAGGGTGGATGTTGACACTGCCAGGGTGCCCAGGTACTAGGGGGAGTGCCAGTTTTGCCCTCTTCAGACCACCTCGGAGGCTCCAATAATCTTTGAGACCCCATGAGTGGCCATCATGCCTGGTCCCAGATGTGGAGACCAGTACTAATCAGCTCCCAGGTGAGGCCTCGCCATTCCGGCCAGTGGCTCCCAGGAACCTCAAACTGTCCGCACAGTTAAATGAGCCTAATGGTCGGGCGACTTGGACGGTTTTCCGCCTGAGACAACGCACATTTTGTGCTGCTCCTGGCGCAACAGGATGTAACACGGTGGGAAAATTGCTCCCCATATTACACATAGTTTGTGTATAATATATAACCATGAGTGAAAAAAGCAGGAAAGACGACGAGTGGGCAGGAATTTAACAGTCTTGAAAGTCCCGGGACAGACAGGTTACTGTAGAGAACATCGTGATGAGTCTATGATAGGCATGGTTACTTACTAAAAAGTGCACTGCTGTCCATCAGCATCCTCGCCTTATCTGCATAATCCTCGCCGTAAAAATCCCCCATGAGGAGCAAATCAATAGCATCTTGTTTAGAACCATCAAAGAAATTGGCCTGGATAGTTCGGGATACAGAGCGTGCTCCATCTTTCACCTAGACAAACAGTACTTTATTGAATTTAGAGTAATAGTTCCATCCTAATTCCATTTTTACACTTCCTTGCCTTTAAGCGTACAGCTTTGGTTCAGTTGCCCATGCTCTCAGCTCAACACAAAGTTTAAAGGATTACAGAACAGACATGGATACAATACTGAGGACCTGCTGCACTATTGGAGGTACCATCTTTTCAATGAGGCCAAGGTTGTGCCTGCTCGCTCAAGCAGATACAGATGATTCTATGCATTAGTGGAGCATGGAGTTCCCCACAGTGCCCTGACCAATAATCCTCCCGTAACCAATATCATCAAAGAATGATCATTGTTCAACTGCTGTTTGTAGGAACCTGTTGTACTGTGGTCACTCACACTACAAACGCTGCAAAAAAATAAGCTGTAAAAAATCAGGGGCGAAATTCTCCAGTATCGGCGCGATGTCCGCCGACCGGCGCCAAAAACAGCGCAAATCAGTCCGGCATCGCGCTGCACCAAAGGTGCGGAATCCTCCGCATCTTGGGGGGCTGAGCCCTCACCTTGAGGGGCTAGGCCCACACCGGACTGACTTCCGCCCCGCCAGCTGGCGGAAAAGGCCTTTGGTGCCCCACCAGCTGGCGCGGAAATGACATTTCCGGATAGCGCATGCGCAGGAGCATGAGCGGCCGCTCACGGCATTCCTGCGCATGCGCTGTGGAGGGAGTCTCTTCCGCCTCCGCCATGGTGGAGACCGTGGCGAAGGCGGAAGGAAAAGAATGCCCCCACGGCACAGGCCCGCCCGCGGATCGGTGGGCCCCGATCGCGGGCCAGGCCACCGTGGGGACACCCCCCGGGGCCAGATCGCCCCGCGCCTCCCCCAGGATCCCGGAGCCCGCCCGCGCCGCCTTGTCCCGTTGGTAAAAGACGTGGTTTAATCCACGCCGGCGGGACAGGCATTCTAGCAGCGGGACTTCGGCCCATCTGGGCCGGAGAATCGCGGGGGGGGGGGGGGGGGCCGCCAACCGGCGCGGCGCGATTCCCGCCACCGCCGAATCTCCGGTGCCGGAGGATTCGGCAACCGGCGGGGGTGGGATTCACGCCAGCCCCCAGCGATTCTCCGACCCGGCGGGGGGTCGGAGAATCTCGCCCCAGAAGTCAGAAGAGCTATGTCAGAAATGATTCCTAATCCGCAATGATGAAAATTCGATCATGCAATACATTGGGCGGGGCTGTGGGTGCATTTGAATTTCTTCAGACCTCTGTTTTGCCTTTCAAAAGGCCAAAGCTTATACCTTCATAAATTTGCATATACCGCTAGCAAATTACCAAATGTTACCTAGAAACCACTGTCCCATCCGAGGCTCTGATATTAACGAAAGAACAGAACAAAGAGTGGGGATCTAACAGTGCGTGACGAAGATGCAAGATCATGGGACATGTCAGAATGTTCAATTCACTGCCTGGTTTAGTGTCACCACTGCATGTGAGAGGGCACGACAGAGGCCTGCATATCGTGATTTCCCCGACTAATTAAAAGTCCAAGTTAATTCAAAGATGAAAAGGAGGCTGTTTTCAGACTCTGACAGGGAAATATTAACCAAGACGTGGAAAATGAGCACGAGTAGAAGTAAGGCTCCTTTCACATTATCTGATGCACTGCCTACTGTATTATGGAAAACAGGTGTGTTGATGTCAGGTTTGCCAGCAGCTGTCATTACACCAGATAGAAAGTAGCAGTCGCGATCTGCAAACATAAAATCCCGGTCTTGGTCTAGAACAGAAACTTCCTCGAACTAAATATTGTGCAAGGCTGAAGTCACTGATTACAGTCCCCACCACAAAGTCTGTCCCTTAGCCACTGACTCCATCCTTCCCCTGACAATTTAGTGACTGACAGACTGCATGCAATGCTGTTAACACATTCAACTCCAAGCTGAACCTCCAACCACACATATCCACTCCATCATCGATTTCTGCCCATTTCTACCTCTCTGAACTGCTCTTGTCTCATCTGCTGCTCATCCATCCCTTGAGACTTGGTTATTTCAATGCACTCCTGATCATTCTCTCATCTTTCATCCTAGATAAAACTCTGCTGCTCATGTACTAGCTGCCAAGTCCCATTCACCCATCATCCCGTGCTCATTGACCTACACTGGCTGACCATCAGGCATTCTCTTTTTTTGAAAAATATTTTTTGTCATAATATCCACGCATGTATATAATGAATTGCAGACAGGCAGTGATTGACATACAGGATGACCAATAAGCACACAGCACAGTGCAGCCAATCACCAGACAGGACACCACCACTATAAAGCCAGAGGGCACTAGGTTTCCCGCTCTCTCTGGACCCAGCCACTGAGACAGTCAGAGTCCACGAGCTAACACAGTGCAAACACCATGCGGTAGCTAGTAAGTTTGGTCAGGATAGTACAAGGTCTCCAGTCAGTTCAGTATAGTGTCGACCCACAGTTAAATATGTATGTTAGTTCTATCGTTCAATAAAACCGTGTTGGATCTTCTACAGTGTTTCTGTTTCTCGCATCGCTGCATCGAGTGCTGTCCTCACCGAACCAACCTGCCTAACACATCATTTTTATTCTCCATTTTCACATTTTCTTCAGCATTTACACCCCACCAACAAACAGTAAACGGTAACGAATACAATGTCAATCCCCTTATTAACAACAACGATCCCATCCTCCCACCACCCCCCAAACAGCGGCCCACCTAACAATATAAGCATCAAATAAAACAAACCCTCCCAAGAAGGAAAAAAGGAATCAGGAATTGCCCCTGGTCACCGTTGGCATATACAGTCCACCTCCCAACCCCCCCCCCCCCCCAATATTCAATGCCATCTAATCCCCGAAAGAGTACCGTGAATGGCACCCATGAATTGTAGACACCCCCCCTCCCAGTCTCCTCCCCTCCACTTCCTCTTGTAAACTCCTCCCCCCAACCTCGGTTCCTTCCCCCAACTTTTCACCCCGGCTAGACTCATCGAAACTTGTTCTACCAGGCTCCGATGGCCGCAGCCCCTCCCCCCAGCTCACTCCCATTCACCAGCCTGCTTAAACCGGCCAGCGTGGAGGCCCCCGCCCGGGTCTCCTTCCCCCTTGCCTGGTCCCAGGAAAACCAAGAAATCCCCTTTAGCATACACACCCAAGCCCCAAAGAACCATCATTGCAAATGAAAGTCCCAACTCTTCCCTTGTCCAAATATACAGCGTCGACTCATTTAGTACATACACCAACTCGCAGTGAAAAAATAAAGTTACATGAGGCTACATCGGTACACGACCTTTTCTCAATTCTGCAACAGTCCTTCTGCCTTCACAAACTCCTCCACCACTTCCGCCGTCCCAAAATAAAAGTCCTTGGATTTGTAGGTCACCCTCAACTTAGCTGGATATACTATACCGCACTGCACCTTGCTGATGTACAGTGCCTTCTTCACCCGGCCAAAGGCCGCCCGCCTCCTCGCCAGCTCCACAGTAAAGTCCTGGTATATACGTACCACCAGCTCCAGCCCACTGCACCACCCGCTTCTGCTTTGCCCAGCACAGGACCTTATCCTTCACGCTGTACCTTCGGAAACATACAGTTACTACTCTTGGCGGCTCACTCGCCTTTGGTATAGGCCTCCACGACCGATGAGCCCGATCCAGTTCGTATCAAGAGGGATCGTCCCCCTCCCCCAATAGCTCTGCCAACATCGTGGCAAAATACTCAGTCGGCCTCGGGCCTTCCACCCCTTCGGGCAGACCCACGATCCTCAGATTCCGCCGCCTGGATCTGTTTTCCAGGTCTTCCATTTTGGCTCGCAGACCCTTGTTGGTTTCTATCAGCCTCCAGAACCCCTTCCCCATCGAGGTGAGTTGATCACTGTGCTGCGATAATACCTCTTCCACTTCCTTCAGTGTCTCACCTTGCGCCTGCACCTCCGCCGCTGCGCTAGATACCGCCGCCCTCACCGGGGCAATCGCCTCCTCCACCAGCACTTTCAATACCGCCCCATCTCCTTCTTCATCACTTCCATGTGCTTTGTGAACTGTTTTTCAAGTTCCACAACCATCACTTTGGTCATTTCTTCTGCTGTGAGCGATGCGGCCTCCCCAGGTGCTCTAGCCTCCACTTTCCTTACAGTCCATGCCCTGACTTTTCCACTCACCGGCAGACTTTCATTAACCCCCTTTTTCACAGCCGATTTTTTTTCCCAAGCTTGGACATTTCTCCTCCCTGTGCCTTCTTACAGCTTTTTCAGCCTCCGTTGCCCCTGGGACCGGGCGTTAAAACCCCAAAATTTCTATACCCGAGCAGGAGCCCTCCAGTGTGCGGCTGCCTCCCACCCACCGTCACTGGAAGTCCACCATCAGGCATTCTCAACCGTGTTTTCAAATTGCTCAATGGCTTCTCCCCTCCCTTAATCTGCAAAATCCTTTCAGATCGCTGCGCTTCTCCAATTCTGGCAACTCTTGCGTTCCTGATTTTAATTATTCCACCATTAGTGCATGTGCTTTCAGCTGCTTGGGCACTAAGCTGTGGAATTCCCTCTCTACAACTCTGCTTATCTACCTCTCTCTACATCTCTCACCTGCTTTAAGATGCGTTTAAACTTTATTCCTTTGACCAAGTTTTGGTTTCTCTGTTCTAATATCTTCTTATGTGACTCGGTGTCAAATGTTATTTGATCACACTTCTGTTAACTCACCATCCTGGTCCCCATGTTAACCAAAACCATCAACAGTTTCTAGAAGGGCCCTGACATAGACAGCAAAACCTAAAAGAGCACGAGAGAGGAGGACCCGGAGACAGACCAAAGGGCCTATTCTTGTGCTGTTCTTTGATGGCCAAGGCTGGGAACTGCACATTCAAAGGTATTCAACTTTCAGGAAGCATAGGCAAAAAGGAAGAGGAGGTGGGGTAGCTCTGTTAATAAAGGATTAGATTAGTACATCAGTCAGAGAGGATATTAGATCAGAAGATCAATACGTAGAACCAGTTTGAGTGGAGTTAAGAAACAGAAAGGGGCAGCAAGCATTGTTCAGAGAGATTTACAGGCCACCAAACAGTTGAGGTGATGTAGGCCATGGTATACATTAGCAAATTTGAGGTGTGTGTAACAAGGGTAGTAGGGTAATCATGGCGGACTTCAGTCTACACTTAGACTGGGTAAACGTAATTAACACTAATGCTGTGAAGGACAAATTCTTGGAATGAGTGCAAATGGTTTTCTAGAGCAGAACGTTGAGGAACTAACTAAAGGACAGGCTTTTTTTAGCTCTAATTACTAATCTCATTGTAAAGCAGCCTCCAGGGAAGTGTGACGATAATATGATAGAGTTTTACATTAAGTTTGAAAGTGACATGGTTCAATCTAACATGAGAGTCTAAATTCTAAACAAAGGAAACTATGAAGGGGCAAATTGACTGTGATAGATTGGGCAACTACATTAAAATATATGATGGTAGACTGGCAGTGGCTAGCATTTAAATAATTAATATACATAGTTTATAACCAATTTACATTCCTTTGAGGCACAAAAACCAAGAAGGAAACGTGATCCAACAATGGCTAACAATAGAAGTTAAATATTGCATTAGATCAAAGAAAGAGCCATATTGAAGGGACGGCACAATGACAGTGTTAGCACTGCTGCCTCACTACACCAGTGACCTGCGTCAATCCCAGCCATGGGTGACTATTTGTATTGAGTTTGCACTTTCTCCCCGTGTTTGTGTGGGTTTCTTCCTACAGTCCAAAAAAGTGCAGGTTAAGTGGATTGGCCATGCTAAATTACCCTTTAGTATCCAAAAATGTGTAGGTTAAGGGGTTATTGGGATAGGGCGGGGAGTGGACTTGGGTAGAGGTTTTTTTTAAGAGGGTCGTGCACACTTTTAAAAAAACTTTTTCCAATTAAGGGGCAATTTAGCGTGGCCAATCCACCTACCCTGCACATCTTTGGGTTGCTGGGGTGAGACCCACGCAGACACGGGGAGAATGTACAAACTTCACACGGACAGTGACACGGGGCCGGGATAGAACCAGAGTTCTTGACGCCTCATGACGCCCTATGCTGCACTTGCTCATGCATTGCTTTGTTTGGCCCTTGTTCCACACTGCAACCGAATGGCCCCGATCTGTGCTGTAACGTTTCGATGATAAATATAAAAACAGACTGTAAAACCTCCTTTAGATGGAAAAAAAAAGAGATTTGCAAAGACAAATGTGGGCCCGTTACAGACGGAGACAGGGGAATTTATAATGGGGAACAGAGAAACTAAACAAAAACTTGTGTTTCTTCGAAGTAGAAGATAATTCTCCAGGGATACTAAAGAACCAAGGGACTTGTAAGAAAGAGGAACTGAAAGCATAAGTTTAAAAAAAGAACTGGAGATTAAAAACAAAATATTTATTCCTGGAAAGCAGGTGGCGCTGCTAAACCAGCATTTACTGCCTATCCCGAATTGCTCTTGATGGTGCTGTTTCAGAGGGTTCCAGGGTTTTGACACAGCGACAGTGAAGAAACGGTGATGTAGTTTCAAGTCAGGATAGTGTACGACTTGGGAGTGGAAGCCGGTGATGTTCCCATGTATCTGCTGTCTTTGTCTGTCCAGGTGACAGAGGTCACGGGTTTGGAAGGTGCCCTCGAAGGAGGATTGGATTGGGGAGATGCTGCAGTGCAATTTGTAGATGGTACACACTGGTGCCACCATTCGTTGGGGTTAGAGGGAGTGAATGTTGAAGTTGGTCCGGGGGGGGGGGGTGAAATCAAGTGAGCTAATTTGTCCTGCAGTGTTGAGCTTCTCTCTTTATTTCTTTTATCAGAGTACCCAATTCTTTTTTTCCCAGTTAGGGGGGCAATTTAACGTGGCCAATTCACCTACTCTGCACATCTCTTTGGGTTGTGGGAGTGACACCCACGTAGATACAGGGAGAATACGCAAACGCCACACAGACAGTGACCCGGGGCTGGGATCGAACCCGGGTTCTCGGCGCCATGGGGCAGCAGTGCTGACCATTGCGCCACCATGCCGCCGTAGTGTCGAGATTCTGATGTGTTTTGGAGCTGTTCTCATCCAGGCAAGTGGACAGTGGTCCATCATACTTCTGACTTGTGCCCTGGAGATGGTGAGTCCGGAGGCGAGTTACTCTGCAGAATTCTCAGCCTCTGACCTGCTCTTCTGTTCAGTGTTTATATGACTGGTCCAGTTTGGTATCTGGTCAAAGGGAACCCCCATTGATAGTGAGGGATTTAAACAGTGGTGATTCCATTGAGAGATGGTTAGAATGGCCTCCTTCTGCACTGTAGGAATTCTATGGATGAAACAGCAGATTGGGCCTAGGATATTATGCTGCGGAACACCTGCAGATGTCCTAGAACTGAGATGATTAACCTCCAACAACCACAACCATCTTACTTTGTGCTAGATATGACTCTAGCCAGTGGAGACTTTTCCCCCCAATTCCAGTTTTGCTAGAGCTCGTTGATGCCAAACTCAGTTAAATGCAGCCTCAATGTCAAGGACAGTCACTCTCATCTCGCCTCTAGAGTTCAGCTCTTTTGTCCATGTTTGAACCAAGGCTGTGATAAGGTCAGGATCTGTATGGCCCTGGTGGAACTTAAACTGAGGGTCAGTGAGCAAGTCAATGCTGTGTAGGTGCCACTTGATAGCACTGTCAGCAAAACCTTCCATCACTTTGTTGATGTGACCTGAATTTGCTGAATCCCCTCGACCTGATGATGTACATCCCAGAGCGCTGAAAGAGGTAGCTGTAGAGATAATGGATGCATTGGTGATTATCTTCCAAAATTCTATAGATTCTGGAACAAATTGGAAGGTGACAAATGTAACCCCATATTTAAGAAAGTGGGAGAAAGAAAACAGGGAGCGTACAGCCCTGTTATCCTTACATCAGCAATAGTGAAAATGCGAGAAACTATTATTAAAAAAATGTGATAACAGGACACTTAGAAAATAATGGTAGGATTGGGCTGAGTCAACATGGATTTATTATAGGGAAAACAATGTTTGACAAACCTTTTGGGAGTTTTTTTGAGGGTGTAACTAGCAGATTAGGTAATGGTGTGTATGGTATATTTGGATTTTCAGAAGCTTTTGACTAGCAAATTTAGAGGGGATTGGTGGTAATGTACTTGCATGGAGTGAGAATTGGTTAACAGACAGAAAACAGAGAGTAGGAATAAAAGAGTCATTCTCAGGTTGGCAGGCTGTGAGTAGTGTAATATTGCAAGGATCCATGCTCGGGCCCGAGTTATTCACAACCTACATCAGTGATTTGGATGTGGGGACCAAATGTAATATGTCCAGGTTTGCTAATGAAACAAAACCAAGTGGGAATGCGGGTTGTGAAGATGATGCACGGAGACTTCATGGGAGAGTTAGACAGGCTAAGTGAGTGGGCAAAAACATGGCAGATGGAATATAATATGGAAAAATGTGCATTTCTGATTTTTCTTCAATTCAGAGTGTTTCTTAAATGGAGAGAGATTGGAAAATGTTGGTGTTCAAAGATACCTGGGTGTCCTTGCTCATAAGTCACTGAAGGCCAACATGCAGCTATAGCAAGTAATTAGGAAGCCAAATGATATGTTGGCTTCTATTACAAGAGGGTTTGAGTACAGGAATCTTGCTACAATTGTATAAAATCTTGGTGAGACTGCAGCTAGAGCATTATGTACAGTTTTGGTCTCTTTATCCGAGGAAGGATATACTTGCCATAGACGGGGCGCAGTGAAAGTTCACCAGACTGATTCTTGGGACGGTGGGATTGTCCTTTGAGGAGAGATTGAGGAAACTGGGCTTTTATTTTCTGAAGTTCACAAGGACGAGAGGCGAGTTCACTGAAACACATAGGGCTCGGCAAGTAGATACAGTAAGGATGTTTCCCCTGGCGGTGAGGACTACAAGTCTAGAACCAGGAACGCAGTCTCAGAATAAGAGGTGGGTCATTTTGCATTGAAGTGAGGAGGAACGTCTTCACTCAGAGCGGATAAATCTTTGGAATTCCCTACCCCAGAGCCTGAGTATGTTGAGTATGTCATTGAGTATGTTCAAGACAGAGATCGATAGATTTATAGATAGTAAAGACATCAAGGTATTTGGGTATAGTGCAGGAAAATGGCGTTGGGGCAGAAGATCAACCACAATCTAGCTGAATGTAGGTTCGAAGGGCTGAAAGGAAATAGGAGGAGGAGGCCAGTGTTACATAGAACATACAGTGCAGAAGGAGGCCATTCGGCCCATCGAGTCTACATCGACCTACTTAAGCCCTCACTTCCACCCTATCCCCGTAACCCAATAACCCCTCCTAACCTTTTTGGACACTAAAGGGCAATTTAGCATGGCCAATCCACCTAACCTGCAAGTCTTTGGACTTTGTTCTAATTCTATTTCACCAGCCATCTAAATGTGCACACTTTCCAGCAAGGTTCATTGGATAATGAGCAAGAGCAGGGACCTTGGCTAACTTTTTTCCCTAACCCAGGTAATAACGAAATCAACTGTGGAATTGCAGAAGTCTTCTCAAGCCAATAGACCACACATGAGACCTGAAACATTGGCTGAAGTACTGGCGGCCATTCCCACCGGCAGGCCAATGGCTACCTACCTGCTGTGGGTTTCCCCTGCGGCAGCGGGTTGAAACATTGAGAACACCCATTGACAGGAACACACATTGTTGTGTCGGTGTGGGGGGGTGGGGGGGGGGGGGGGGGGGGGAATCCCACCTTTTCTTGGTCTGTCTGGCTGTGCATTTATCAATTGATGGGCAGAAAAATAATGAGACTTCAGAAATAACCTTCTCTGTAACGGCTAGAAGAGAACACATTGCACACAACCTTATTAAAGAAAATGCACATACTTAAAATGCACTCCATTTATATCACCTTCGTTTTCCCCTCCCGTGCACGACTTCCTGTAAAGATCTTGCTTAAATTGTGTCCATTTAATGACCACATTGTCTTGTAAAATTCCACAAAACGCTCCACTACTGCCTTCTTAACAGCCATTCCCAGGCTCTTTAGCTGGCTATACAAAACCTATGAAGAACAAAGAATATAGTTCCATAGCAACAAAGCAGCATCAACAGCTATAATCTTTATCTTTATTATTATCACAAGTAGGCTTACAGTAACACTCCAATTTAGTTACTGTGAAAATCCCCTCGTCGCCACACTCCATAGCCTGTTAGGGTACGCCGAGGGAGAATTCAGAATGTCCAATTCACCTAACGGGAGTTGTGGGAGGAAACCGTAGCACCCGGAGGAAACCCACGCAGACATGGGGAGAATGTGCAGACTCCACACAGACAGTGACCCAAGCCGGGAATCGAACCTGGGACCCTGGAGCTGTGAAGCAACAGTGATAACCACTGTGCTACCGTGCCGCCCAGTAGCCACAAAATGTTAGTCAAAATTTTTATTAATTTTTGGCAGATACTAGTTTTCTTAGTCCACAGGACAGAAGCTATTTCCCATCTGAAAACATAGACATCATTCAAAATTATGTTTGTATTGAGGTTTGGCAGGAGGAAACATGGTAATGAATCAAATAGTCACTGCTGTCCTGGCCCCCTCAGAAAATGCAGTGTTTTCAGCATGGTGGCACCAGGAATACTGTGCATGGAGAACTGGGTGTAAACCTGTGCTCTACTGCTCTGTGGCATGTTGGAGTGTGGCTACATACAAAACACAGGTATATATATATAATATCCCACCATTCACAGAAAGTCACAATTTTAGTGAGGTGAAATTGATTGTTATGGAAAAAAGGGCCCGAGATCAGGGTCTATGGTTAACCAGAATCTGTGGCATTCATTGCCACAGAAGGTTGTGGAGGCCAAGTCACTAAATGTCTTTAAGACAGAGATAGCTAGGCTCATGATCAATAAGGGGATCCGGGGTTATGGGGAGAAGGCAGAAGAATGGGGATGAAAAAGATCAAATAACCAGCACCTCTTCAATCCCAGCAGCGCCTCCGGGAGCTGTGGAGGAAACAAAATGTGAGCGGTGTAGGCTCACCGGGTCTGTCACGCAGGACCAGGTAAGGGATAGGGTGGGGAACTGTGCTGGGCGTTGGGGAAGACAGAAGGCCTCTTTCAATGGGGGAAGCCCTTGCCACTGGGGCCCCTAACCTAGACAACAAGGAGGCTGGTAGAGTTAGCATACAGCCCTTGTCGCTTGCAGGGCCTCTATTGGCCTCTGGACTGTCCTCTACGTTCCCGACTCCTGAATAATCATGGGGGTTGGTGGGAGAGTGAGGAAGGCAATCGGCTCTCCACCCGCATCCATGCATCTGATTATATGCTAGTCTCCCACCTCACAGCCTGCTCCCGAGAGTGGGGTATTAAGTTCTGTCCATTGTAAAGCACTATTTGTGAATCAGGACTTGGTGTTGTGACTAACCCCAGGGCAACATAACCCCCTAGCTTCAACAGTATCAGACAGATAGTTAGTATCAATGAGCTAGCAGCTCCAAAGAGTTAACATGTATTAATATCATTCTTCGTCTTGGATGTTGCTCAGTGCTATCCACGCTGGATATTCATTCATAGATTCATAGCATTTACAGTGCAGAAGGAGGCCATTCAGCCCATCGAGTCTGCACCGGCTCTTTTGAAAGAGCACCCTACCCAAGGTCAACACCTCCATCCTATCCCCATAACCCAGTAACCCCACCCAACACTAAGGGCAATTTTGGACACTGAGGGCAATTTATCATGGCCAATCCACCTCACCTGCACATCTTTGGACTGTGGGAGGAAACCGGAGCACCCGGAGGAAACCCACGCACACACGGGGAGGATGTGCAGACTCCGCACAGACAGTGACCCAAGCCGGAATCGAACCTGGGACCCTGGAGCTGTGAAGCAATTGTGCTATCCACAATGCTACCGTGCTGCCCTCCACAATGCTACCGTGCTGCAGATATGTATCTGAACAAGTACAAAAGTTAATTTAGAAGGCTAATGAAATGTTATCCCTCATCTTCACGACCCAGATTTATAAAGTTATATAAACCTTCAGTTCGATTTTAACTGGAGTACACTGCTTTCACTTCTGGGCACTGCACCTCAGAAAGAACCTTTGAGAGGATGCAGTGCAGATTCACCAAAATTATACCAAGACTAAAAGGCATAAATTAGAAGAACTGGTTCCATGTACCACAGCACCTGATTCACCATAGTGCTTTACAATGGGCAGAACTTAATACCCCAGTCTCGGCGTATAGGAGAGCGACAGGGGATTTAATTGACTCGTTTAAGATGATTAAAGGAACACAGGTCAGTAGGGTGGCGCACTGGTTAGCATTGCTGGCTCACGTCGCCGAGGTCTCAGGTTCGATCCTGGCTCTGGGTCACCGTCCGTGTGGAGTTTGCACATTCTCCCCGTGTTTGCATGGGTTTCACCCCCACAACCCAAAGATGTGAAGGCTAGGTGGATTGGCCACGCTAAAATTGCCCCTTAATTGGAAAAAATGAATTGGGTACTCTTTAAAAAAAAAAAAAAAGATGATTAAAGAAATTGATAGTTTCTCTCTATTTTTCCTATTTCCACTGGTGAGGGTGTCCATATCCCAAACATTGGAGCTAAACGGTTAAGGGCGATGTCAGGAAGCTCTTTTTCAAACAAAGGGTACTGGAACTTTCATGCCAAAAAATGGTTGCGGCTATGCCAATAGAAGATTTATTTTGATAGATTTTTGCTGGGCAAAGGTATTAATATTTATGGAACAATGACAGGTAGATAGAGTTCAGCTGGAGATCAACCATGATCTAACCGAGTGGCGGAACAGAATTAAGGTGTTGCATAACCTATTTCTGTAACCATGTGCGAGAAATGTGATATCACTCGAACAATAAACCAATATCCCCTTCAAACGCTCCTTCGGTCAATTTTACTCAATAGCTAAAATGATTACCTCCAGTGCCACATAAGACTGGACACCATTTGTCCGATCCAGGCAATCAAGGCAGTTTGTTCTGAGCACTCCTGTCTGAAAACTTAAAAGAATAAATATAATTAATGCTAAAGTTTGAGTTTTCCTTGCTGTGAAATAAAGTTATTCAGGCTTGAGGCTGCAAATTCCTCTAACAGCACACGGAGGCATGCTGCTAAGGATCATCAATGGTACTGTAATTTATGGTAGCAATTAATTTTCACTGGAAGTGTACTTTTCGGAACAATCTGATAAAGTTTGATGTGGTGTCTGGAGATTTGGAAGCTGGGATCTGTATTGTACTAAGACATCAATGTGATTCTTAG
Organism: Scyliorhinus torazame; assembly: GCF_047496885.1. Lineage (NCBI taxonomy): Eukaryota > Metazoa > Chordata > Chondrichthyes > Carcharhiniformes > Scyliorhinidae > Scyliorhinus > Scyliorhinus torazame. The sequence goes on from NC_092707.1 coordinate 293,744,176, forward strand.
CTGTTACAGCTACGTATAAGGAATATAACCGAGTGATAAAATGCATATAGCAAATGTTTCTTATATGTGTCCTGACACTAAATAATTAACAAAGTTATGAAGATTGGTTTTGAAATAGCAAACGGCCTTGCGTTTCTACTCAATTGCGCCAGGCTTTTTTGGTGCAAATCAGAGTAAACTGTAAAAGACGGCAGAGTTTGAAGCACAAATTGTGTTTCCGCAAATGTTTGCGCGCCTTTTAAACACATTGTGCTACAAGCAGGCCCCAATGCAAAAAGCTGGCAATCTTTCTCAGGCAAGTAAATCACCATTAGGAATTTCACCAATTGCGTTCATTTGCGAGCATGTGAGGAAGCTCCAAACTTAAGCTGCAAATTTTGGGTTCAAGGACAGGCATCTATTGAAAGGCATCAAGTGATTTTTATTTATTAAATGCATTTAATTACTGAATTTACATATTATTTACTAAGTATATGGTTCATATATAGGGGGCTGGATTCTCCCCCGGCGGGATGCTCCGTTTTGCCGGCAATCCAGGGGTTTCCTGACGGTGTGGGGCTCCCCCACAATGGGAAACCCCATTGACCAGTCAGTGTAACGGAGCATCCCGCCGGTGGGGTGGAACAGAAATGTGGCGCGATGGGGTGGAGAATCCAGCCCCAGGGTTCCTTTCCAGAGGGATAGAATTGAAAAGCAGGGAAGTTATGTTCAGCTTGTTCAGAACCATAGTTCAACTTCATTTGAAATACGATCAACATTTTTAGTTTCATTTTTAAAAAAGGTATAGGAAAGGCACTGAAAAACTGAAACTCAATACTGTACCCCAATCTCACTAGATATGGACAATAAATGTTGGCCTTGCCCACATCGCATGAATGAATAAAAACAAAATTATCACTGGGTAGTACAGAATTTGAATATTGCTGAAGCTTTTCACCCTTCACTCATCAGGGCAAATGTAAAAATGCCAAATTTATACTGGGGGAGAAAGGGTGCTGATTGGTTGGCAAGTCAACTCTGATTGGCCAAGGCATCGCCATGGAGAATGCAAAGGGGAACTACATGTTCCGCAAGCTCCCGGATAATTTTTAAAAAGCACAAGGCTTATACATACTCCCGTTATTTACAGAGAACAGGGGCGAAATTCTCCGTTATCGGCGGAAAGTCCGCCGATTGGCGCAAGAAACGGCGCAAATCCGACTTGCGTCACGTCGGAAAAATGGGTCGAAGGTCTCCGGCCCGAAATGGGCTAGCAGCGACGTAACGGGATCCGCGCTTGCGCAGTGGTTCACGCCGTGCAGCGTCATACGTGCCGCACGGCGTGACGGCTCATAAGGCCGCGCTGCTCCCCCCCACCCGACCGGAACACCCGACCGGAACACCCGACTGGATGGCTGGCCGCCGCTCAGCCCCGAGGTTCGAGTCACGGGATGTGGAGGCGCTCCTGGACGCGGTGGAGCAGAGGAGGGACGCCCTGTATCCCGGGCACGGCCGCAGAGTTGCCCCACGCCACAGCCGGCGTATGTGGAGGGAAGTGGCAGAGGTCATCACCGCTGCGGCCCTGACACCACGGACAGGCACCCAGTGCCACAAGAAGGTGAACAACCTCGTCAGAGCAGGCAGGGTGAGCCTCCCCCATATCCCCCCTCCCCCACATATCCCCCCCCTCCCCCACATATCCCCCCCCTCCCCCACATATCCCCCCCCTCCCCCACATATCCCCCCCCTCCCCCACATATCCCCCCCCTCCCCCACATATCCCCCCCCTCCCCCACATATCCCCCCCCTCCCCCACATATCCCCCCCCTCCCCCACATATCCCCCCCCTCCCCCACATATCCCCCCCCTCCCCCACATATCCCCCCCCTCCCCCACATATCCCCCCCCTCCCCCACATATCCCCCCCCTCCCCCACATATCCCCCCCCTCCCCCACATATCCCCCCCCTCCCCCACATATCCCCCCCCTCCCCCACATATCCCCCCCTCCCCCACATATCCCCCCCCTCCCCCACATATCCCCCCCCTCCCCCACATATCCCCCCCCTCCCCCACATATCCCCCCCCTCCCCCACATATCCCCCCCCTCCCCCACATATCCCCCCCCTCCCCCACATATCCCCCCCCTCCCCCACATATCCCCCCCCTCCCCCACATATCCCCCCCCTCCCCCACATATCCCCCCCCTCCCCCACATATCCCCCCCCTCCCCCACATATCCCCCCCCTCCCCCACATATCCCCCCCCTCCCCCACATATCCCCCCCCTCCCCCACATATCCCCCCCCTCCCCCACATATCCCCCCCCTCCCCCACATATCCCCCCCCTCCCCCACATATCCCCCCCCCTCCCCCACATATCCCCCCCCCTCCCCCACATATCCCCCCCCTCCCCCACATATCCCCCCCCTCCCCCACATATCCCCCCCCTCCCCCACATATCCCCCCCCTCCCCCACATATCCCCCCCCTCCCCCACATATCCCCCCCCTCCCCCACATATCCCCCCCCTCCCCCACATATCCCCCCCCTCCCCCACATATCCCCCCCCTCCCCCACATATCCCCCCCTCCCCCACATATCCCCCCCTCCCCCATATATCCCCCCCTCCCCCATATATCCCCCCCTCCCCCATATCCCCCCCCTCCCCCATATCCCCCCCTCCCCCATATCCCCAAGTGAATCCAGCCCTAACCTTAACCTCTGCAATGCACGCGCAACCAATGGCGTGCATTCATATACCTGCCTAACAGTGTTGCCTTTTACCCCTGCCACCCCCCCACAGGATAAGCGCGCACACAACAATAGGGAGCATGTGAGGACTGGAGGAGGCCCCGCTGATGAGAGGCCACTGACCTAACACGAGGAAAGGGCCCTGGAACTGGCTGGCGGACCTGACGACCGGGAGGTTGCTGATGCAGAGGTCGGGGGCGTAGTAGCAAGTGAGCCACCGACAGCCCGTCCCCATATCACCCCTCCCCTATATCCCCCTCCCCCGTATCACCTGATCACTGCCTGATGTCTAACCATGCATGCTTCATTGTGTATCGCAGGACCAAACGTCCAGGCACCCATCCCCGCAGATGCAGACCGCCCGCAGGATGCCCCTCGGAGGCCACGGGAGACGGAGAGACCCGGACCCTCCAGCATGCGACGCCCGCAGGATGCCCCTCGCACACCACGGGAGACGGAGAGACACGGACCCTCCAGCATGCGACGCCCGCAGGATGCCCCTCGGAGGCCACGGGAGACGGAGAGACCCGGACCCTCCAGCATGCGGCGCCCGCAGGATGCCCCTCGCACACCACGGGAGACGGAGAGACCTGGAGCAACAGGGAGACGACACCCCCGTCACGTGCGGGAGCGACCACCCAGCGACGAGGGGGGCAGCCACAGGCCCCCGTCACATCCGAGCCAGGACACCACTGCCCGGGACACCACTGCCCGGGACACCACTGCCCGGGACACCACTGCCCGGGACACCACTGCCCGGGACACCACTGCCCGGGACACCACTGCCCGGGACACCACTGCCCGGGACACCACTGCCCGGGACACCACTGCCCGGGACACCACTGCCCGGGACACCACTGCCCGGGACACCACTGCCCGGGACACCACTGCCCGGGACACCACTGGCCGGGACACCACTGGCCGGGACACCACTGGCCGGGACACCACTGGCCGGGACACCACTGCCCGGGACACCACTGCCCGGGACACCACTGCCCGGGACACCACTGCCCGGGACACCACTGCCCGGGACACCACTGCCCGGGACACCACTGCCCGGGACACCACTGCCCGGGACACCACTGCCCGGGACACCACTGCCCGGGACACCACTGCCCGGGACACCACTGCCCGGGACACCACTGCCCGGGACACCACTGCCCGGGACACCACTGCCCGGGACACCACTGCCCGGGACACCACTGCCCGGGACACCACTGCCCGGGACACCACTACCCGGGACACCACTACCCGGGACACCACTACCCGGGACACCCCTACCCGGGACACCCCTACCCGGGACACCCCTACCCGGGACACCCCTACCCGGGACACCCCTACCCGGGACACCCCTACCCGGGACACCCCTACCCGGGACACCCCTACCCGGGACACCCCTACCCGGGACAACCCCTACCCGGGACACCCCTACCCGGGAAGACGAAATACCGGACAGTGAGTCAGAGTGGATGGGTGGAGACGAACTCCCACCCCAAAGTGCCATGGACTCAGAGTGGGACGAAGAGCACGACACAACGCCATTGCTGTCACCAACACCCTCCACCATCGCAGAAACACTCACCTCGGTTGGGCACTTTAGTGATGAGGCGTCTGGTACACTCACTGGTGCGCACAACACAGCCGTCCCGGTACAGCAGGTGGAGGTAGGAGCAGCAGAGGGGCCAGGCGGTCGGAAGGCAGCACAGAACAAGCGAACATCTGCCGCCCAGATGGATCCCGGGTTCCTGGAGTTACCACACCCACACATAGATCCGATGCAACCACCGACCCGGAGACGAGCGAATAGGGTGACGGGTGGCTTGCGGCGGCTGCGGTCGCAGGTGGAGGAGTCCACCCGCGTCCAGGAGCTGGGAGTGGTGCCGGTCATGCGTGCCACCCAGGCCGACACCGCACGGGTGGCGTCCACGGTGGAGGCAATTGGTGCGACGGTGTCAGACATGGGGAACGGTTTGCGAGGCCTGGGGCTTTCCGTGCAGGCGGCGTCTGTGGCCCAGGATATGGCTGCCCTCTCACAGGAGGCCATGAGCCAGTGCCAGCGCCAGATGGCAGAGGCGCTCAACGCCATAGCCCAGTCTCTGCAGGCCATGGCCCAGTCTCAGCAGGCCATCGCTGAGGGCACCGGCGCCAGTGGCCATGTGCGAGCCGGCGTCGCACTGTCACAGATAGGGTTTGCCAACCCCCTGGGCTCCATGGCTGCAAACCCCTGTCGATACCAGCACGGGCCTCCAGGACTGGCAGCGCCAGATGTCGGGGGGGGGCGTCGGGTGGCCAGTCCGTTCGCATCCCCCACCCATGTAGAGGCCTGGGGGCCATCGGGCACCCCGAGGGAGGAGGAGGTGGTGTGGTCCATCCCGGCTCCCCCTGTAGGGGAGGTCCCGGTACACCGCGACACCTCGGACTCCCTCCCCCCCCCCGCTTCCGTCCCAGGTGCATCGGGTGGGCAACAGGCAGGACAGGCTGGCAGCTCGCCATCCCAGTCGCCCGGGCCGCAGCCTGGCCCATCTAGGCCAGGACGCCCCAGGAAACGGCCGCCAAAGGGATCCAGTGTCAGAGGGCAAGAATCACAGGAGTCCACCTCCAGTTCTGCTGTACCGTCTGGGGAACCACGTAGACGTAGTCAAAGGGCCCGTAAGGCCAAACAATTAGACACTGAGTAAGTTGGCACGGGTGCAGGGCATAGATGAGTTTTAGGGGCTAGGGCACGTGCATGAACTCCTTTGGTTATTAAAGTCAATGTTACACCTACAGAAGCTGCCTTTGTGCTCTGTCCAAAGCGTGCGGGGGTGTCATGTACGTTGAGCGCAAGTGTGTGTCTAAGGGGTGGTCTTACCTCAGCCCCAGATGAGTCTGCCCCCTTCCCCCTGGGCCGCAATCAACATCCCCCGGGCAGAGGACGGGACCATGCGCTGCAGTGTCACAGCCGCATGCAGGGATGGTCCGGGTGGATGGTGGTACTGTGGCCATGGGTCAGACATAGTCCAACGATGTAGAGCCAGGAGCTCACCGCAGGGCGGGTTGTCATCATCCTCCATGGCCCGCAATAGACACGCGTCCACCCGCAACTGTGTGAGCCCGGCCCGTTGTGCCGCAGGTGGATCGGCAATGGGGTGGGGTGGTGTGCATGCGGGTGGGGTGGGTGGGGTTGGGGAGGGGGGTGAGGGTGCTGGGTTGCCATGGTGTGCGGTCTGTGGCCATACTACCCGATTCCCACGCCCATCTAGTCAGTGAAGCGGGCGGCTATCAGTCTGTCCCGTGCCCGCTGGGCCAGCCGGTAACGGTGGACAGCCACCCGCCTGTGTCTACCCCGTCTGCCCTGACCATTACCCCATCCCCCTCATCTGGGGAGGACTGCGCCTCTTCCTGTTGCTCCTCCACTCTGCCCTCCTCTGCCTGCGGCACATCGCCCCTCTGCTGGGCTATGTTGTGCAGGACGCAGCACACCACAATGATGCGGCCGACCCTATCTGACCGATACTGGAGGGCGCCCCCAGAGAGGTCCAGGCACCTGAAACGCATCTTTAGCACGCCAAAGCACCTCTCTATCACTCCCCTTGTCGCTACATGGGCATCATTGTAGCGGTTCTCCGCCTCATTGCGTGGCCTCCGTATAGGCGTCATCAGCCACGATCGCAATGGGTAGCCCCTGTCGCCCAGCAACCAGCCCCTCAGCCGGGGATGGTGTCCCTCGTACATGCCGGGGATGGATGACCGCGACAACACGAATGAGTCGTGTACACTGCCTGGGTGACGGGCGCAGACGTGCAGGATCATCATGCGGTGGTCGCAGACCACCTGTATGTTCATCGAATAGGTCCCCTTCCTATTGGTGAACACGGCCCTGTTATCTGCAGGTGGCCGCACGGCGACGTGCATCCCATCGATCGCGCCCTGGACCATGGGGAACCCGGCCACGGCAGAGAAGCCCACGGCCCGGGCATCTTGGCTGGCCCGCTCCACAGGGAAGCGGATGTCGCGGTGCGCCATGGCATATAGGGTATCTGTCACTGCCCCGAGGCACCGATGTCTGCGATATGCCGGACAGGTCCCCACTCGGTGCCTGGAATGACCCCGTTGCATAAAAGTTCAGGGCCACCGTAACCTTGACGGACACGGGGAGAGGGTGTCCCCCGCCAGTGCCACGCGGTGACAGGTGTGCCAGCAGGTGGCAGATGTGTGCCACGGTTTCCCGCCTCATCCGGAGTCTCCTCCTGCATTCCCGGTCCGTGAGGTCCTGATATGACTGCCGGGGCCGGTACACACGGGGCGCCCTCGGGTGCCTCCGTTGCCGTGGGGGCGCGACATCCTCCTCCCATTCCTCGTCCTGTCGGTCAGGTGTCCCTCCAGCCTGGGCGGCTGCCGACTGTCCCTCTGCGGCAGCCTGCGCTGCCTCTCTGGCACGCTCCTCCTCCTCCTCCTCCTCCTCATCCAGGGCAACATAGATATTAGCGGCTGCCGCCACGGCGGCCAACATCGCAGGATGATCGGAAAACATGACGGCCTGGTGGGGGGGGGGGGGGGGGGGAGGGGAACGACGACATGTCATCATTGCCCATATCCCCTCCTCCCCCCAGCCAGGTGGCATGGACCGCATGGGTCCAACTGTTGGAGGCTGGCAACTGGCCAGGTGGACCAACTCACTTGCCCTCGCATCCCCCTCCCCGGCACGGACACCCCCCAACCTCCACCCCGGCACGGACCCCCCCCGCAACCTCCACACCGGCACGGACCCCCCATCCCCCTCCCCGGCACGGACCCCCCCCCCCCAACCTCCACCCCGGCACGGACCCCCCATCCCCGGCACGGACCCCCATCCCCATCCCCGGCACAGACCCCCCCCCCAGCCTCCACCCCGGCATGGACCGCCCCCCCCCCCCCCCCCAACCTCCACCCCGGCACGGAGCCCCCCCCCCAACCTCCACCCCGGCACGGAGCCCCCCCCCAACCTCCACCCCGGCACGGACCCCAACCCCAACCTCCACCCCAGCACGGACCCCAACCTCCACCCCGGCACGGAACCCCCCCCAACCTCCACCCCGGCACGGACCCCCCATCCCCCTCCCCGGCACGGAACCCCCATCCCCCTCCCCGGCACGGACCCCCCCCAACCTCCACCACGGCACGGACCCCCCCCAACCTCCACCCCGGACCCCAACCTCCACCCCGGCACGGACCCCCCATCCCCCTCCCCGGCACGGACCCCCTCCCGGCACTGCCCCGGAGCCCAGCCCACTCTAACCACCCCCCCCACCCCCCCCCCACCCCGCCGCGCACACACACACACAACCCGAGACACACCTCTCCTCACACATTCAGACTGCGGCCACGCCATCGCCTGCCCAGAGCCATCCCCCCAGGCCGTCACCCACCTCCACGCTAGTCGGCGTGACCCTGGAGCACAGGGTCACGCCGATGAAAATAAGGTTTAATTTACGTCGACGAACGGTCATCACGTCGACGGGACTTCGGCCCATCCGGAAGGGAGAATATCGGCAGGCCGAAAATCGGCTGCCTTGCGCAGACCCGTGACATTCTCCGACGGCAGCGGCGACATTAACGCCCCGCCGACTTTTCTCCCTTCGGAGACTTCGGCAACCGGCGGGGGCGGGATTCACGGCGGCCATTCTCCGACCCTCTGGGGGGTAGGAGAATGATGCCCCAGGTTCCTGAGTGTGAATGTATGCCACTTCTGCAAACGCAAATGAGCCGCATTACGAGCTTGACTGATATTCTTAAATTAGTTCTCAATGTAGCTATGAGCACATTCGGGATTATTCAGCAAGTGCTGCCCAATACAGATAGTTCCAGCAGAAGTTTGAACTTCCTGAGCAATTGCTGTGAAATCCTGACCTTGGAACTGCCAGGGGTATGGGACTGTCCCAGTGCATCTTTGGGTACCCCTCCAGATACACTGTCCTGGAACTAAGAGGTCAAATATGAATTTTAATGCCAATAATTCCAGCACAGCGTTGTTCTTTAACATCACATTCAGAATCATTTCAGTGTTATCTTCTCCATTTCTCACAGCAGCCTTTTGTATGGCCTTGTTCAGTAACATTGCAATTACATCAAATGGCAGAAATGTGTGTTATAGGCTGAGCCCCACTAGAAACTGAATTCAACCATCTAAAGCTCCTAACATTCAAAAATCCTTCCAGCTATCAGAAAAAAGACTTTTACCCCAAATTATGAATCTGAATCGGAGAGGAGGAGAACAAGATTTGACGGGTGGCACGGTGGCACAGTGGGTAGCACTGCTGCCGCACAGCGCTAGGGGCTCGATTCAATTCCTGTCTTGGGTGACTGTGTGGAGTTTGTACTTTCTCCCAGTGTCTGTGTGGGTTTCCTCCGGGTGCTCAGGTTTCCTCCCACAGTCCAAAGATGTGCAGGTTAGGTGGATTGGTCATGATGAAATTGGCCCTTTGTGTCCAAAGATGTGCAGGCTAGGTGGGATTATGGAGATAGGGTGGAGGAGTAGGCCAAGGAGCTCTTTCAGAGAGTTAGTGCAGACTCGATGGGCTGAATAGCCTCCTTCTGCACTATAGGGATTCTATAGTTCTATGATCTAGCACAAACTTTAGCAGAGGCCATGCTAAATTGCCCTGTTTGTCCAAAAAGGTGAGGTGGGGTTACTGGATTATGGGGATAGGGTGGAGGTGTAGGCTTAAATAGGGTGCTCTTTTCAATGGCCGGTGCAGACCCGATGGGCAGAATGGTCTCCTTCTGCACTGTAAATTCTATGATTCTACGATTCTAATACTCCAGCAAGCCTCTCCAAGTGGTTATATTGTCCAGAGACTAAATTTAGTCTTAAGCTATTAAATTGCAGTAGGCCTTTTACCCCTGCATTAAACAATTTCTGTTACATATCATTGCATTAATGTAGGCTTTGAGGATATAGTTCTTTAACATTCAAAATTGAATTCTTTAAGGTAATTTGATGAAATGGACGGTGTAAGCCAAGCAGAAAAAGCAGTTGTAATTTCATATGAATGATGCAGTTTCATTATTCCATGGGCATTTAGGAAGTAAAATCAAAAATCCCAAAGACTCACCAAGGATGTACATGCTCGCCACTGGTGAAGAAGCCAAATTGCTCCAGGTCTTCCTGTAGCTGAGGTTTTAGCAATGAGTGCAGTTTTTCCACCTTGCCACCTTTCACACAGTGGTAATAGTCAAAGTTTATCATTGGTGTGTTTGGGGCATAAGCAGAGGCCCACATCAGTTTCTAGATAGAAGGGAAATAAAACATATTTTGTCATACCTTTAATCCAATATTTAATTTAACTATTACACATGAGGCACTGGGGAATGTTAATAGGATCCACATCAGTTGGTAAAGTCAATACTAAGATACAGAGCCTTGCCTTGCTGAGGGCATTTAGTGACTCCGTTCAGTGTTAACCCCAATTTATACATGTTCAAATGCCCATTGTCTGCTTCCCTGAACAATGTAATTGGCACTGTTAAGGTTTGTTAATGCAATTAATAAGGCATTGACAAAGAGAACTAAATGAGGTCTGAACACTTTCCCACAGAGATGGAAAAGTATACTAAAAAAACCAACAACACAATTTACAGTTCGGCCTAAGTCACAATCCTCCCAGAATACACACCTTGGACTGAAGTCTGGAAGGATGTCAAGTAACTACTGTTTGAATAGATAAATTGTACACGACACAGAAGATTCTATACAGAGACGACTAGAACAATGCCCAAACTCTTCTCGTCTCTGGATCATTACAGACTGGTCATATGACTGAAGATTTGCTTCAGGATCCTGAAATACAGATCTACATGGGAACTGCCCAGGAAGTTCAAACTTCCCTTCTCTCTGGGACCCTCCACGTATATCTCCGACTCTGAGGTAGAATCTGAGACTTGGGAGAGATCCGAGATACTTACTCGGATAGTTACCCAGAAAATGTTCGCCTGATTGAAAGCTGGACTAACACCTGGGTAACTCCATAACTGACACCTGAAATCTCCGACCCTCCTGTCCCCCACGCCCCCCACCGGACTACACAACCAACTCCTAATCTGACCGCTGACTTAACCCGGAACAGACTCACCGCCCGTCCACTCAAAGACTGGGCCTTTAAACGTACCTGAAGAAAATGACAGCTAGTGCCATAAAATAAGAACATAAGAACTAGGAGCAGGAGTAGGCCATCTGGCTCTTCGAGCCTGCTCCGCCATTCAATGAGATCATGGCTGATGTTTTGTGGACTCAGCTCCACTTTCCCACCCGAACACCATAACCCTTTATTCCCCAAAAAACTATCTATCTTTATCTTGAAAACATTTAATGAAGGACCCTCAACTGCTTCCTGGGCAGGGAATTCCATAGATTCACAACCCTTTGGGTGAAGAAATTCCTCCTAAACTCAGTCCTAAATCTACTTCCCCTTATTTTGAGGCTACGCCCCCTAGTTCTGCTTTCACCCGCCAGTGGAAACAACCTCCCCGCATCTATCCTATCTATTCCCTTCATAATTTTATATGATCCCCTCGCATCCTTCTAAATTCCAACGAGTACAGTCCCAGTCTACTCAACCTCTCCTCCTAATCCAACCCCCTTAACTCTGGGATTAACCTAGTGAATCTGCTCTGCACTCCCTCAAGCGCCAGTACGTCCTTTCTCAGGCCAATACTGAACACAATACTCCAGGTGTGGCCTCACTGACACCTTACACAGTTGCAGCATAACCTCCCTAGTCTTAAACTCCATCCCTCTAGCAATGAAGGACAAAAATCCATTCGCCTTCTTAATCACCTGTTGCACCTGTAAACCAACTTTTTGCAGCACATGCACTAGCACACCCAGGTCTCTCTGCACAGCAGCATGTTTTAATATTTTATCATTTAAATAATAATCCCTTTTGCTGTTATTCCTACCAAAATGGATAACCTCACATTTGTCAACATTATATTCCATCTGCCAGACCCTAGCCCATTCACTTAGCCTATCCAAATCCCTCTGCAGACTTCCAGTATCCTCTGCACTTTTTGTTTTACCACTCATCTTAGTGTCGTCTGCAAACGTGGACACATTGCACTTGGTCCCCAACTCCAAATCGTCCATGTAAATAGTGAACAATTGTGGGCACAACACTGATCTCGTCTTCCCACAACTCTCCTCTCCGGCTTAGTTCCCCATGCGATGCTGTGTTGTGCATATCTTTGACAGCCAGCATCAGAGGATCCCAGAAGAAACGTGCCACAGTGCTGTGTTGTGAGAATCTCTGCGCCCACCATTTGGAAGATTCAGGCCAATATGTTTAACAAAAAGCTCGCCAAGTTCAAAAGTGAAAGTGTTAAAATGTCAGCCTTGCCAGCAATGTATATTCCAGCTCCACAGCTACAGGGCTTCAGGGCAAATTCCATCCACCCCGGTGTCGATAGATTTCACCGCTCTATTTATACCCACTGCATCATTTCACTCTTCTGCCTAAAACTGATGGAAAGCAGTAAACTAGAGAACAAAATGATCAAGGATTGAAATGAAGAGGGACAGAAGCTGTGAACTACTAGCATTAACTATTACAATAAAAACAAAAAGTTCTGGAAACACCCAGCAGGTTTGGCAGCACCTGTAGCGAGAAAAAACTTCAATGTTTTCAACAGAACTGGAAAAAGTTTGAGATGTAACAGGTTGTAAGTAAATATAGAGTCAGGGTAAGGTGCGAGGGGGGGTAAGGGGGTGGTCTTTGATAGGGTAGAAGGCAGGAGAGATGAAATAGTAAAAATGATGATTGTGCAAAGTTAAAGAATATGGTAATGAGTTCAGGAAAGAAACAAAAGATAGATTTAGAGGAAGTGTACATGGGAAGTGTACAATTGCTGCTGTCGAAAATTAAACTGGGGATCGAAGTTACAATCTGAAATTATTGAACTCAAAAGTTGATCCCAGAAGTCTGCAACATGTGAATTGAATGATGAGGTGCTGTTCCTCAATCGTACATTGAGCTTCACTGACTCCTATGTCCTCGGCCACCGGACTGAGATTACATGGAGAAATCAAAACGCGGACAACTGCAAGCCCACAATCACACTCGTGGACTGAATGACGTTTATTAAAGTAGTCATCAATCGGTTTTTTCGCTCTAATGTAAAGACAGAATTTGAGCTGTAAATAGAGTATACTAAATTGAAAGAAGTACAAGGAAATCACCTGTTTTACTGGAAGGAGTGTTTGAGATGTTGGATAATGAGAAGGGAGGAGTTAAAAGGGCAGCTTTTACATCTGCTTGTAGGAGAAGAGGGGGTGGGGGAGGGGGAGTATTGAGTGTGATGAAATGAAAAGTGAAAATCGCTTATTGTCACAAGTAGGCTTCAAATGAAGTTCCTGTGGAAAACCCCTAGTCGCCACATTCCGGCGCCTGTTCGGGGAGGTTGGTAAGGGAATTGAACCCGCGCTGCTGGCCTGCATTGGTCTGCTTTAAAAGCCAGCTAATTAGCCCTGTGCTAAACTAGCCCCTGAGGTTTCCCAGAAAGATAGGGTCCCTTCGGAACGCTGGCAGGGAAGGGGGAAATGCTGGAGGTGGCAGAAATGATGGAAGATGATCTGTTGAACATGGGAGGCTAGTGTGGTGGAAAGTAAAATTTGGGAGCGAGAAAAGGGCGTGTGGAAAAGGGAAGACAGATCGGAAGCACTAGCATAGAAGGTGACATCATCAGAACAAATACGACTGAGCCAGGGAAACTCGGAGAATGGATTGAGTCCTTATAGGGAGTAGGGTTAGAAGGCGCATAGTTAAGAGTAGCTGTGGGAGTTGATGGACTTACAGTCAGTGGCCTAACAACAGAAATGGAGACAAAGAAGTCAAGGGACGGAAGGGAAGAGTCAGTGATGGACCAGGCGAAAGCAGCAGAAGGCTACAAAGCGGAAGGAAGGATGATGATATTTTCCAGTTCGGCACAAGAGAAATGACACCAATCCAGTTATCAGTGCACCGGAAAAAGAGGTGTGGGAGTTGGCCCGATTAGGATTGAACCGAAGAATGGTCCACATATCCCACAAATAGCTGGGAATAGCTGAAAGCAACACCTTTTATTGAGAAGAGGTAAACAGAAATACAGAAGTATTTCAATTCAAGACACTGCCCAGTGATTCCCAGAGTTACCTTCACAACACTTCCTCACATCCTGCTTCCAGTAAGCACTGATAGAAGAGTCATAGTTGCAGTACACAAGGAGGCCATTCAGCCTGTCTTGTCTGTGCTGGCCCTCTGAGAAAGCAATTCACATCGTGCTTTCCCTGCTTTTTCCCATAGCCCTGCACAAATTTCCTTTTCAGATAGTCAATTCCCTCTATTCCATTCTCCTAGCTTCTCCATTTTAAAGTCATATTGATTCTGATGATGACATTCTTCCAAGCTAGTGCTTCAGATACGTCTTCCTTTTTCCTCAACTAAGGAATTCAGACACATCCTTGGTTAATATTCCCTCAACCCTGTCAGGCCATTTCCTGCACCTCTGCACGCACCCATTACCTTTACCTCCAGAACCATGATTGGGTTCCCTTTATCCTCACCTCCCATCCCATCAGCCTCCATATTCAACAGACCTAAGAACGCAAGAAACAGGAGGAGTCGTCGACATAAGATCTCTCAAGCCTGCACTGCTATTCAATATCATGGCTGGCATTCACTTTCCCACACACATCCCATTTCTTTGATTCCCTGAGAGACCAATCTATCCCAGTGTCGAATAAACAAAAGATATGTCCACAACTCTCGGGGATAGGGAATGCCATTCATGCATTCAGATAAAAGGGCCTTAATTTCAATTTTCTACAATTGTTCTTAGCATAAACCTCATTCGCTCTCGTACCAATACTGTTAAACTTACTACCATCCAATTAATGACTGGGGAGACCGAAGTCATTGGGCGGAATCTTGCAGTTGTGTCAATTGTCCTGACAGCTTGACCGAAAGAGCATGAGACTTCCGCTCAGAGATGGACGGCTGGCCACCTGCAATCACGTAGCAGCCAGCCAACTGAATATTCAGAGTTAGAGCGGTCTTGCCAATCATGTGGTGGGGGCGGGCAGAAGGTCAAAGACCCTGCTGTTACCTCAGAGGGCTGGAGGTCTAGATGTCGCATTTAACAGGCACCCAGCCAGACATCCACTCCTTGGAATCCAGCGGCATCAATCTGGTTGGGTGAGTGGATATTTTGAAAATTCACCTGCTGCTGACAACTGCTGATCTGACGCCACCCATCCCCCCAGAAAGCCACAACTGCTGCTGCAGCCACCTGCTGTTTTTCACTAACATCTCAGCACAGAGAACAGGTGGCCCAACCGTTTAGTGATGCCTCCCTGCACGTTCTCCTCAAGGTCACCTGTGAACGGGAAGGGGGGGGGCGGGGAGAGCGAGAGAGGGAGGATATTCCTGTTTCCCAACGATGGCAGCAGGATGACCACCTGACCAACGCAGTCTGGACAGAGATTGCAGCAGAGATTAGCAGCCATGGGACCCAGGAGTGAAACTGGGCCCAGTGCTGCAAAAGGGTCAAGGCTAACATGATGACAAGGCCCTGGCAGAGGATTCACCATCACATAAATCCGCCACAGCCTCCACAGTACAGAGACAATCACCTCGGTGGAAATACGTTCATGATTAGCCTCGAACCTCACAATCTGGTCAACACATCACTGACATGTCCATCCTAGCTATGAGTCCTGACAGTTCATTGAGATTCTCCCAAAGTTAGTGACGAGCTCAAAGACTAATGCACAATTTGAAAGATAAAGGCCGGGATTCTCCCTTCTGGGGACTACGTCCCCACGCTGGCGGGAGAACCGGCGCCAACCCCTCCGGCGTCCACAGGGGGCTAGGGGAACGGCAGAGGGGTTGGCGCCACTCCAGCCGGCGCCGAAGGGACAGTGCGAGTTTGCACATTCGCCGAAGGGACGGCGTGATCTCGCGCATGCGTGGAACCACCAGCGTGGTTCCGCGCATGCGCAAACCAGTCGGCGTATTTTGGCGCATGCACAGGGGGGTCTCTTCTCCGCTCCGGCCATGGCCGAGCCCTACAGTGGACGGCGCGGAAGGAAGAAGTGCCCCCACAGAACAGGCCCGCCCGTAGATCGGTGGGCCCCGATCGTGGGCCAGGCCTACCCCGGGGTCAGATCCCCCCGCACCCGCACCCCCCTCCGACCTACCTGCCATGTCCCGCCGTGTGGGACCATGCGTAACCCACGCCGGCCCGACTGGCCAAAAACAGACAGCCTCTCGTCCATCGGGGCCCGGAGAATTGCCAGGGGGGCCACTGCCAACGGCCCCCCGACCGGCATGGCGAGAATCCCGGCCACGCCCAAAAAACAGCGCCGGAGAATACAGCAGCCGGCGTCGGGACAGCGGGGCGGGATTCGTGCCGCCCACCGGGCCTTCTCCGACCCGGCGGGAGGTCAGAGAATCCCGCCCAAAATATTTCATTTGGTTCTCCAGTGATGACATCCATACCTTAAAAGCCTTGCTGAGGACTTCCTCTCCTCCCTTAATTCTTAGCAGGTTGACAATGACTTGACTTCCATACTGCTCTCTCAGCAAAATCAAGTGTCTGAAAAATGACAATCGGTACATTGCTATTCACAATACAATTATGCATACACGCTATACAGACATTTAAAGTGCAGTATAATCATATATTCATCATATTTAGAAAAAATTACATTCTATTATGTCATGAGAATTTTGCTTTAAGAAATGTTTGGCTGCTCATATTACTGCAGTGATGTCAGAGTGTGGGTGGAGCTGGGCTGTCTGTCATCTTTTTACTGTTGTTTTAGGCTGTTTGCTGCAGGGTGTGTTTTAGTTTCGTTTTCAGTGTTGGAGCTGAAGCCAGACAGAGCAGGTGTACTGTTGATCTCTCTGCCATGAAAAGACTATCTCTTGATCATTTGGTGAATTCAGAATTATAAATGTTCTCAGTAGTGAATGTAACCCTAATGTGCTTCTGTTAAAAGGTGTTTCTTCTGTCTTCTGGATGTTGTTTGGGAAGTTATTGAGGATTACTTAGTGTTGTATTCTTTGGGGGTTGTATTTGAATTAATGGTTGCTGAGATGTTCACTGTTTGTTTTGAAAAGGTTAACTTGAGTTCATAGAATAAACATTGTTTTGCTTTAAAAATTACTTTTCCATTTCTGCTGTACCACACCTGTAGAGTGGGCCGTGTGCTCCCCTACCACAACCTATTAAAAGTTGTGGGTCAGGTGAACTCCATGATACACTTTGGGGTTCGCTAAACCCTGGCCCATAACAATTAAATTATAAAAAGTCAATAAATGACCATAAAGTCAGGTAATTTCTATCCATGATGCAGACATTATAAATATATTTTGCATAACCATGAGCCTCCACTCAATGGTAGCACTCTCACCTCTTAGTTAGCAAATCATGGGTTTAACCCCCACCCCAGGACTTGTACACATGTAATGTGGCACTTGTACGTAGGGAGTGTCTCACTGTCAGAGTGCCATATTTCAGATGAGATAGCATTCTCAGGTTGGCATCACAGATCCCATGCACTAAGAGCAGGGAAGTTTTCACAGTGTCCTGCATAATATTTATTCCTCAATCAACTCCGAAAGCAGTTTAAACTAATTTTGCAGGGGAAGGGAACCAGGATGAAGCATCTGAGAGGGAAAACAAACAAAGGGCTGTGAGGGACAGGAATAAACCGTTGTGCAGAAACAGAAGGGGTCAGGCAGGAGAGCAAAGCCAGGCAGAATACAGCAGGTTGGAGTGCATGCCAGAAAAAGCACGGAACATGACTAATAAGGTTGGTAAATTGCAGATAGAAGTTACCACACAGGGTGTTGACAATAACAGAAACCCAGCTCAAACAAGTTCAGGAATGAGAACTTAACCCAGATTTGAAATGCTTGCGGGGGGGAACACAACGATAATCAACACATACTCAACTGGAAGAGTACTGACAGGTAAAACAGTAAAGATCAAGCGTGGGATCAGGTGTAATGCCTGGATCTGGTATGTCTCTCTTGTGGGGACCATGAATTGGATTCAATTGGAATTGGTTTTTGGAGCAGGCAAGGAGTTGGATTAGGGGTTTGCCCCTGTCCACACTCTTAGCTCTGACTTTGTAACTCTGATAAAGTAATATTTAAAAAAACAGGAAATGACCAAACAGAGGCATTCCAAGAGGAGATGTTTTAAGTACATTTTGATACATTACTAAGAGGGGGGTAAGGAAAACCACCCAAGACTTCCTGGTTGCCCAAAGACAGTGGGGTTAAGCAGAATAAGGGGCTTATCATTAAACAAGTATCACATATATGAGAACAGATTAGCAGATAAAAGGAAACATTAAAATATTTTATAAATATCAAGAGCAAAAGTCCATTGAAACAGTGAAACCAATAAGGGGCATTGAAGGAAATCCTGCTGAGATAACGGAGTACTTTGCAACAATCTTCACAAGAGGAAGCACTCAATATCAATGCAATTGAGGAAATAATAGGGAAATCAGATTAGATAAAGAAGAGCTACTTAAAAAGTTGGCAGCACTCAAAGTAGACCCAGACCAGATGAAATGCACCTTCGATTGCCGAGGAACGTAATGATGGAAAAAGCCGAGACTCTGGCCATAATCTTTCAATCCTTGTTGGATATGAGAATGATGTTGAAGGGTTGGAGAGTTGCAAATATTAGGCCCTTTTGAAAAACACAGTTCATCAACTCTCTGGTTACTTTATTGAAGGCAGTGCAGTTGATGTGTACATGGACTTTCAGAGGATGTTTGATTAGGCGACATATAATAGATGTGAGTAAAATTCAAGCCCATGGGATAAAAGGAATAGCAGCAGTGTGGAGACAAAATTAGTTAAGAGGCAGAACACAGAACATAAGACCATAAGAGCGGAAGTAAGGCCATTCGGCCCATCGAGTCCACTCCACCATTCAATCATGGCTGATTTCAACTCCATTTACCCGCTCTCTCTCCATAGCCCTTAATTCCTCGTGAAATCAACAGTGGCAAACCGTTGTTTATAAAACTGAAGGGGACACAGTGGTGTCCACAGGGGTCAGTACTGGGAACACTGCTCTTTTTGATGTCTATCGATGACCTGCACTTGGGCGTAAAGGGCATAATTTCACAATTAGTGGTACAAAGCCTAGAAATGTAGTATTCAGAATTCCAAAGATGTGCAAGTTTGATCAATGTGTTGGGTTATGGGGATAGGGTGGGGGAGTGGGCCTAAGCAGAGTGCTCTTTCAGAAGGTCGGTGCAGACTGGATTGGCCGAATGGCCTCCTTCTGCACTGGATTCTATGCAGGAGAGCAGCAAAGACTGATCAAACTGGCAAACGTACGGCAAATAAATTTAATTGCGAGAAATGTGAAGTGATGCATTTTGCAAGAAAAAAGGCTGTATTAATTAATGGTACAATTTTAGAGGTGTGGAAAGAGAAAGGCTATGGAAATCACAAACAGACATTTTTGACGATGTTAGAACAAGTTGATTGGGCAGTTAAAAAAGCACAGGGGCTGGATTCTCCGTCGGCAGGATCCTCCGTTTTGCCAGCAGCGCACTCACGCCCGGGGATTTCCCAACGGCATGGGGGTGCCCACAATGGGAAACCCGATTGGCCAGCTGGCAGGACGGAGAATGACGCTGCTGGCCGGGACATGCCGCACCCCCTGGTCTTTATAAATAGAGGTATACAGCTCTAATCAAGGAAGGTCTAGTACTTTTATAACTTTTATTAAACTGCTGGCGCGCCCTCAGCAAGGGTATTGTATCAGACCTTGGGCCCCAGGCTGCAGAGGAGATCTATCAGAAAGAATGAGAGAGTGCAGTTTTGTGAACGAGGGAAGTTGAATAAATGGGAAGAAACAGATGTCATTGGCAGACACAAGGTAATTGATAAAAAACAGGGAGCCTTTCCAACACACAGCAAGCGATGATGATCTGGAATTCACTTTCTGAAAGGGTGGAGGAAGCAGATGCAATAGTAACTGCCGCAAAATAATTGCCTATATACTTGAAAAGGAGAGATTTGTGTGAATATTGGGGAATGGTAGATACAAGGAGCCAAATGATCTCCTTCTCTGCTGAAGGTTCCACATTTGAACCAGAAAATGCTGTGTATACAAGCTTACTAATGTCAGTGTAAGTAAGTAAAGTCATCAGATGCCTTCCCCTTTGAGGGGGAGAGCTGATTGGTGGTGATTTAACCTGAGGATGAGGCGAGGGGCAAGATTGAGGAGGCGAGGTCTTTATTAATAATCTCAGCCAGTACGAGAATTGAACCCGTGTTGCTGGCTTTGCTCTGCATCATGAACCAACTGTCCAACCAACTGAGCTAAACCGGCCCTCAGTCAGTGGGGAGCATTGGATGAAGTACATTTTTGGATCAGCTGTTCAGACTGTGTTATCAGTAGCTTAACATTGGCTATCATTTAAACAACACCTTAATTTTAAATTTTTCATCCATTGTTTAAAATCTCTCCAGGGACTTGCTTCAAAAGGTATTTGATAAGTTGCCACATGAAAGATTAATACACGAGATAACAGCGGATGAAATCGCGATGAGGTAGCAATATGGATAGAGAACCTGCCAACAGACAGGCAGCAGAAAGCAGGACTAAAAAGGTGCATTTACAGGTTGGCAAGCTGACACGTTAAGTGTCACAAGGATCAGTGCTTGGGCCACAGCTATTTACAATCTGTATTAATGACTCCGCTGAAAAGACCAACGACCAGGCCAGGCCTTCATGGAGGTGACAGGAAGGTTGAGTCGGGAAACCTCCCAACATGGCACAGTGCCTCTTTTAAAAAGGCTCCCCGCCCACCATGGAGGCAGGGGCGTGGTGGAGGTGGGCCCACTGCCTCACAAGGTAATGCAGCAATGTAAGCAGGCAGAGGGCATGGCTGACAACCTGGAATGCCCACCTCGATTTACTGGGACATTGGCCCAGTTGGAATGCTGAATGACAAGCCCTCAACTTCAGCCCCTACCCTCTCCACGTGCAACCTCATACTCCTCTAAGTCTTCTCATAACCCACATTCCTCCGGTTTCCCCCCCACAATCCAAAGTTGTGCAAGTTAGGTGGATTGACCATTCTAAATTGGCCCTTAGTGCCCAGGGATGTGCAGGTTTGGTTATGGGATTACAGGACTAGGGGGAAATGGGAATGGGTAGAGAGCTCATTTGAAGGATCGGTGCAGACTCGATGGGTCAAAGGGACTCCTTGTGGACTGTAGAGATTCTATTCTATTCTATGCTGAATGTTGGAGCAGGCTCAAGGAGCCGTATGGGCTGCCCCTGCTCGCATCTCTTACGCTTCTCCTTATCTCTCTCTCTCCTCCAGCCCACATTCCTCTTTCTGCATTCCTTTAATGCTGCTCTCTTCAGCCTCCCCCATTCTAACTGCCCCACCACTGCTGGCTGCGCCTTCATCTTCCCAGGTCAATTATTCCAAACTCTTCTAAAGTAGGCACTTCAACATTAACATGACCCGAGACATCAGCAAAAACAAAAGTGATAAAGCAGCACAGTAACATTCAGTATGTAATTACTGCTGCTTCTGTTTGAGGATCAACATAATAATAAAACATATAAATATGAAAATCTGTGTCTTTAAAGTGCTTTGTAAAAAGGTTAATATTTTGTACACTTTGGTAGGTTTGAGCAAATCTCTCCAGACTCGACTGTGACAGAAGCCTCAATGGAGCCAATCTCGCCTGCCATAGCCTAACACTGTAATCAGCCCCTGTCCCCTTCCCACACACACTCTAATCAGCCTCTTCCCCCTTCCCACACACTGTAATCAGCCCCTCTCCCTTTCCCATACACACTGTAATCAGCCTGTCCCCTTCCCATACACACTGTCACCAGCCCATCTCCCCTTCCTACATACACACTAATCAGCCTCTCTCCCTTTCCCACACTGTAATCAGCCCCTCTCCCCCCATAGACATTGTAATCAGCCCCTCTCCCCCCACACACTGTAATCAGCCCCTCTCACCTTCCCACACACACTCTAATCAGCCTCTTCCCCCTTCCCACACACTGTAATCAGCCCTTCTCCCCCCAACATTGTAATCAGCCCTTCTCCCCCCAACATTGTCATCAGCCCCTCTCCCCCCCATACACATTGTAATCAGCCCCTCTCCCCATACACATTGTAATCAGCCCCTCTCCCCCCCATACACATTGTAATCAGCCCCTCTCCCCCCCATAGACATTGTAATCAGACCCTCTCCCCCCACATATTGTAATCAGCCCCTCTCCCTACATACACTAATCAGCCCCTCTCCCTTTCCCACACATTGTAATCAGCCCCTTTCCCCCCCACATTGTAATCAGCCCCTTTCCCCCCCCATAGACATCGTAATCAGCCCCTCTCCCCCCCCCATACACATTGTAATCAGCCCCTCTCCCCCCACACATTGTAATCAGCCCCTCTCCCCCCACACATTGTAATCAGCCCCTCTCCCCCCATACATTGTAATCAGCCCCTCTCCCCCCATACACATTGTAATCAGCCCCTCTCCCCCCCACACACACTGTAATCAGCCCCTCTCCCCCCCCCATACACATTGTAATCAGCCCCTCTCCCCCCATAGACATTGTAATCAGCCCCTCTCCCCCATAGACATTGTAATCAGACCCTCTCCCCCCACATATTGTAATCAGCCCCTCTCCCTACATACACTAATCAGCCCCTCTCCCTTTCCCACACACTGTAATCATCCCCTCTCCCCCCACACACTGTAATCAGCCCCTTTCCCCCCCACATTGTAATCAGCCCCTCTCCCCCCCCATAGACATCGTAATCAGCCCCTCTCCCCCCCATACACATTGTAATCAGCCCCTCTCCCCCCACACATTGTAATCAGCCCCTCTCCCCCCACACATTGTAATCAGCCCCTCTCCCCCCACACATTGTAATCAGCCCCTCTCCCCCCATACACATTGTAATCAGCCCCTCTCCCCCCCACACACACTGTAATCAGCCCCTCTCCCCCCCATACACATTGTAATCAGCCCCTCTCCCCCCATAGACATTGTAATCAGCCCCTCTCCCCCATACACATTGTAATCAGCCCCTCTCCCCCCCCATACACATTGTAATCAGCCCCTCTCCCCCCCCCCATACACATTGTAATCAGCCCCTCTCCCCCCCATACACATTGTAATCAGCCCCTCTCCCCCCCCATACACACTGTAATCAGCCCCTCTCCCCCCCATACACACTGTAATCAGCCCCTCTCCCCTTCCCACACACACTGTCATCAGCCCATCTCCCCTTCCTACATACACAGTCTAATCAGCCCCTCTCCCCTTCCTACATACACTCCAATCAGCCTCTCTCCCTTTCCCACACACTGTAATCAGCCCCTCTCCCTCCATACACACTTTACTCAGCCCCTCTCCCCCTATACACACTGTACTCAGCCCCTCTCTCCTTCCCCCACACATATTGTAATCAGCCTCTCTCCCCCCCACACAAACATTGTAATCAGCCCCTCTCCCCTTCCCCCACACACACTGTGTGGTAAACCACTGTAGTATAGTATATGTATTGTGGTAAACTGTTACTGTATTACATGTAATGTGGTAAACCACTGCCTGGTGGCTCTGCCTCCCCTCGGGCTCGGAATAAAGGTGGCTGATCTCCACCTCTGCCCCAGTTCGAGATCAGAGGCCAGGAGACTTTCTGTTTAGCTTATTAAAGCCTCAGTTACGTTCACTGACGGCATATCAATTTAATAAGCTAAACTTTTAAGATGAATTCATCACTCAAGCCTGATCGCCTGGAGCTGGACCCACAGGCAGCCGACGCCACTGCAACACTCGAGCACTGGCTAAGCTGCTTCGAAGCGTACCTCGAATCCTCCACCGAAGAATTCACCGACCTCCAAAAGCAGCAAATACTCAACACACGGGTGAGCCCGCAAGTTTTCCTTCTTATCAGAGACGCCCCCTCATATGCGGAGGTGATAATGCTGTTGAAGGGACAATATGTAAAGGCAGTAAATGAAGTGTATGCCAGGCACCTTCTTGCCATGAGGCGACAACGAGAAACACAAGACGAATTCCTGCGTGCCTTGCGGATACTCGGCTGGAACTGCACTTGCCAGGCGGTATCGGCTACCCAACACACAGAGCTGTTGATCAGGGACGCCTATGTCGCAGGCATTAAATCGAACTACATCCACCAGCGATTGCTAGAAGGGGGTACACTCGGCCTCCCAGAGACAGTGCAGCTCTCAAACTCGCTGGAGGTGGCTTTCCAGAACATGGAGGCCTACACCTCCGACCACGCGGCACCCTCATGGACCTCGTGGGCGCCGCCATCATCCGACTGGAGTGCGGTGCAAGCCTGTGCCGCGTAGCAGCCCGCCAATGCTGGAAGTCCGAAGTGCTACTTTTGCGGCCAGGGTAAGCATCCCAGACAAGGCTGCCCTACACGGAACGAGACTTGCAACGGGTGTGGGAGGAAGGGCCACTTTGCTAAAGCCTGCCAGGCCCGACATCTCCCGAAAATTCCCTGGACCCCTGCTCACCCGGTCGTACGCTGGCCGCCGCTATCTCCGACCGGCCTACCCATCACCTTCCGAAGCTCGCCTCCATCACACTCGACCAGTCTCGACCTCACCACCTCACAAAATCCACGATGACCGTCCGGATCAACGGGCACAAGACGGCCTGCCTTTTCGACTCTGGGAGCACAGACAGCTTTATACACCCAGATACGGTAAGGCACTGCTCCCCCCCAATTTTACCCGCGACACAGAAAATCTCCCTGGCTGCCGGATCACATTCAGTAGAAATCTGGGGGTACTGTGTCGCGACCCTTACTGTACAAGGCGTAGAGTAACTTTTAGCTCTACTTCCTTCCCCATCTCTGCACTGCCCTATTACTGGGGCTTGACTTCCAGTGCCACCTCCAAAGCCTTACCTTAACGTTCGGTGGACCCCTGCCCCCCCCCCCCTCACCGTCTGTAGCCTCGCGACCCTCAAGG
Source organism: Scyliorhinus torazame (assembly GCF_047496885.1). NCBI lineage: Eukaryota > Metazoa > Chordata > Chondrichthyes > Carcharhiniformes > Scyliorhinidae > Scyliorhinus > Scyliorhinus torazame. The sequence continues at coordinate 293,768,931 of NC_092707.1, forward strand.
TCGCTCCATCCTCACTCTTCGCTAACCTCACCCCGGACTGTAAGCCCGTAGCTACTAGGAGCAGACGATATAGTGCCCGGGACAGGGCCTTTATCAGGTCGGAGATCCAGCGACTCCTACGAGAGGGGATCATTGAGGCTAGTATCAGCCCTTGGAGAGCCCAAGTGGTGGTCGTCAAGACTGGGGAGAAGCACCGGATGGTCATCGACTACAGTCAGACCATCGACCAGTACACGCAGCTCGACGCGTACCCCCTCCCCGCATATCTGACATGGTCAACCAGATTGCGCAGTGTCGAGTCTTCTCCACGGTTGACTTGAAGTCCGCGTACCACCAGCTCCCTATCCGCCCAGAGGACCGCCAATACACTGCCTTCGAGGCAGATGGCTGCCTCTACCACTTCCTCAGGGTTCCCTTCGGCGTCACCAATTGGGTCTCGGTCTTCCAACGAGAAATGGACCGAATGGTTGGCCAGTACGGGCTGCGGGTCACGTTCCCGTACCTAGATAATGTCACCATCTGCGGCCATGACCAGCAGGACCATGACGAAAACCTCCGGCATTTCCTCCATACCGCTAAACTCGTTAATCTCACCTGCAATAAGGAGAAATGCGTTTTCCGCACCACCCGCCTAGCTATCCTTGGCTACATTGTGGAAAACAGAGTCCTAGGGCCCGACCCCTCCCGCATGCGCCCCCTCCTAGAACCTCCCCTCCCCCACTGCCCCAAGGCCTTGAAAAGATGCCTGGGGTTCTTCTCCTATTATGCCCAGTGGGTCCCCAATTATGCGGACAAGGCCCGTCCACTTATTAAATCCACCATTTTTCCCCTGACGCAACCTGCCTTACTCCATCGAGGAGGTCAGGACCGTGACCAGGGACTGCCAGGTCTGCACAGAGTGCAAGCCACACTTCTATCGGCCAGACAGAGCGCACCTGGTAAAAGCCTCTCGCGCCTTAGCATCGACTTCAAAGGGCACCTCCCCTTTGTGTAATGTGTACTTCCTCAACGTTGTTGACGAATACTCAAGATTCCCCTTCGCCATCCCATGCCCTGACATGATCTCTGCCACTGTCATCAAGGCCCTGCACAGTCTGTTCACCTTGTTCGGGTTCCCCACCTACATCCATAGCGATCGGGGTTCCTCCTTCATGAGCAACGAGTTGCATCAGTTCCTGCTTAGCAAGGGCATCGCCTCAAGCAGGACGACCAGCTACAAGCCCCGGATCAACGGACAGGTGGAGAGGGAGAACGCGACGGTCTGGAAGGCCGTCCTCCTGGCCCTACGGTCTAGAAGTCTCCCGCTGGTAGGAGGTCCTCCCCGATGCGCTCCACTCCATCCGGTCGCTCCTGTGCACTGCCACCAATGAGACCCCTCACGAACATATCTTTACCTTCCCTAGGAAGTCCACCTCCGGGGTCTCGCTCCCGTCCTGGCTGACAGTCCCAGGGCCCATCCTCCTCCGGAAAAATGCGAGGAGTCATAAATCGGATCCCTTCGTCGAGAAGGTCTCCTCCATGCCAATCCACAATATGCCTACGTGGCTCATCATGACCGGCGGCAGGACACAGTCTCCCTCTGGGATTTGGCACCTGCAGGTTCCCCAGCGACCATCACCACCACCCCCGACCCTACACCGTCTCCCTCCACCACTATCCTGCTACTTCAAGATCTGGCACCCGCAGGCCCACTGGCGACCACCACCATCACCACTCCCACCCCTCCACCGACTCAACTACTGGGTGAAGAAGAGGACAACACGCTCCCGGATGCGCAGGTCTCGACACCAGTGCCCACACCACAGCCGGGACTGAGGCGATCATGGCGGAAGGTCAAGGCCCCCGACAGACGTGACCTTTAAATCCATTTCATCCCCACTGGACTCTTTTTTTTTTTAAACAGGGGGTGAATGTGGTAAACCACTGTAGTATATTATATGTATTGTGGTAAACTGCTACTGTATTACATGTAATGTGGTAAACCACTGCCTGATGGCTCCGCCTCTCCTCATGCTTGGTATAAAGGTGGCTGGTCTCCGCCTCTGCCCCAGTTCGGGATCAGAGGCCAGGAGGCTTTCTGTT